>NC_140233.1:15126741-15455693 GCF_951802725.1 Rutilus rutilus
TGTTCACACCAGATGCTTCCTGCTAGTTGGCATCGTGTGAACTTGTTGACCTTGTGAACACATCAGTGTCAAGAGTGAAGACGGCAAGTAGCAGCGCGCACTCTGAGAGCACAATGACCAGCCAAGTCTAGCTGGAAATTAATAGTCTAATTAAAGATGACTTATGTCGGGGTCTCACAATAGCATTACCCTAAATAGGTCAATTATACACTTTGCCTACAAAGTAACACATGTTAAGGAGTTATATTAAGATAATATATTTAATTACACTAAAATAATATATTTGACATGAATCATTATATTAAAACATCATATATTTATATGTAGTGCATATATATATATATATATACACACACACACACATACATACATACATACACATATACATATATACATACATACACATATATACATATACACACATATACATACATACATACATACATACACATATATACATATATATATATATATATACACACTATAGCCTCTAAGTGCCATCTGAAATTTTCTTCTAGAATGATCATTTTTATAAAGCTTGTATATTTAAGTTAAGTAATTTCACTTAAATGACAATTAATAGGTCATTTGCATTGCCATTTAATTGAAATTATTGAACTTAAATATACGAGCTTGATAAAAATGATCATTCTAGAAGAAAATTTCAGATGGCACTTAGAGGCTTTTGCATCTGAACTCTTCATATATATATTAGTTATATATATATATATTATATTATATATAATTTTATGCAAAAATAAAATTTGTGTTTACATAATATGTGTGTGTACGGTGTATAATTATTTTGTACATATAAATACACACATATGCATGCATACATTTAAGAAAAATGTGCATGTATATATATTTATACATCATTTATATTATATATAAATATTTCATATATAAATAACACATTTTTCTTAAATATATACATGCATATGTGTGTATTTATATGTACAAAATAATTATACACAGTACACACACATATATTATGTAAACACATTTTGGATGTGATTAATATCTGTGATTAATGTGATTAATATTATATATATTAGAACTGTCAAAAAGTTTAATCGCGATTAATCACATCTAACATAAAAGTTTTTGTTTACATAATATATGCGTGTATATATATATATATATTATACACACACATATACACACATATATGAAGAGTTCAGATGCAAAAGCCTCTAAGTGCCATCTGAAATTTTCTTCTAGAATGATCATTTTTATCAAGCTCGTATATTTAAGTAATATTCAGTAATTTCACTTAAATGGCAATGAAAATGACCTATTAATTGTCATTTAAGTGAAATTACTGACCTTAAATATGCGAGCTTGATAAAAATGACCATTCTAGAAGAAAATTTCAGATGGCAGTTAGAGGCTTTTGCATCTGAACTCTTCATATAAATATATATAAATATATATGTGTGTGTGTGTGTGTGTGTGTGTGTGTGTGTGTGTAACAGTTATGTCTTCATTTAGTTTGTCTTGTTCAGTTCATTTGCCCTCATTGTGTTTCTTGATTAGTTACCATTCACACCTGTTTCTGTTCTCCCTGATTACGTTCTCCCTCATTAGTTCCCTTATAAAGTCTCCCTGTTCGGTTCAATCCACGGTCTGTGATTGTATGTGTTACCCTGAGTACTTTTTGTCTTCCTGGAATAAATATCACTTATTTGGATTATCTTCATCTTCATATTCTCTCTTGTCACCTGCCTTGTTAGCAGCGTGACAGAATCACCGACCGCAAAAAAAAGTGCAAGTTTAGTGATATTTGTTTTCCATATTTTTTTTATTTGTTATTATGGATATCCCCGCTGTCCTCCTATGTTTTGAGCAGGGGGAACTAACCTTAGAGGACCACACAAGGATCTTTTTGGAAGTTGCCCATTTGACTCACTACCCGGACCACTGCCTCTGCACTTTCTACCATGTGCGCTTGAACACCGCGTGCAGAGCGCAGTCGTCCGGAGAAGGTCCCTGGGGTAATATTGCTGCATTTGTGGAGTGGGTGCTGGCGAGCTGTAACTCATTCACCAAAACCAAACCAATCCAACCAGGCTTTGTTAGTACCATGATGCTGATCATCAACTTTCTCTGTCAACTCAGGCTTTGATCCTGAGTTTAGGTGTGACATCAGTAGCGAACAGCCAATCACATGCTGAGAAAGAGTGAAACTGCAATTTCATTTCTCGGAGCGCGATTCACTTCTCTCTTCTGCAGAATATTACGAGATTGAAAAATATTAAGAATTTAAACAAATTTACACAGCAAGAAGAAAATAGTGGTTTATGAAACACAACAACTAAAAGAAAAGGTCTTACTATATCAGTGCAAGTAAAAGTTGTGAAGTTAGTTTATACATTTGATAAAGGTATAGAGAGAATTGAACATTTAAGCTCACATGTAGACTTGTCATATTATAGCTATCATATTATAGTTATCTAAAGTGTATTTATATTGCCTTCATATATTTATTCATTTAAACTGTGCGTAATAATAATTGATAAACTAAAATTGTACATGTGTGATCGATTAATAATGAAATAATATCTAAATCATACCAAATTATTATTCTAAATAAGCATTGCTTAAAGCCAGACAATTTTGTCTTTAAAAAATCATTTGCAATGTGTGACCTTTCATTTGGAGTAGAAACAGGTGGAGTGACTTTATCGCATCAGACATGTGTCACTTTGCTCACAGCTGATTGGTCCAAGTTTGGTTTGCAACCTCTTACCTGGAGCGTAACCTGCCCCAGACCAGGTTAGCCGTGGAGCTTAAAGGAGAACTCCGGTCACTTTTAACATTGAGCTCATTTTTTTGTACATTTGGAGTGCTGTCAGTACAGAGAACAACGACAAAAATCAGTGTTGCCTACACCGAGTTATCCTCTTTTTAAAATTTGCACCCTGTTGACTTCAATGGGGCAATATTTAAACCTGCTTTTAGGCTCTTAACATCCTTGATGTGTCATTACAAGTGCACAGGTCATGTGAGTGATTCCTTCAGAGTGAACACGAGTGAATCTGACTGCAGTAGATGTGAAAGAAATGAATAAAAATGATGTTATTTAAGCCAGCGCACATACCTGTATTTACATCCTGTTTTCAGTCGAAGTCCAAAGTAGTCGATTGCCGAGTTCACGCGCGTGATCATAGGTAACTAAATACAGGTATTTGCGCACTGTGCACTTGTAATGACACATCAAGGATGTTAAGAGCCTAAAAGCAGGTTTAAATATTGCCCCATTGAAGTCAACAGGGTGCAAATTTTAAAAAGAGGATAACACGGTGTAGGCAACACCGATTTTTGCCGTTGTTCTCTGTACTGACAGCACTCCAAATTGACAAAAAATTAGCTCAAATGTTAAAATTGACCGGAGTTCTCCTTTACGTTACTCTGGCGATGAACACTGCTAAAAGCTAAACCACTTTCATGGTGCCTAAAACCCAGGGTTGGCGCAAACTAAACTGAAACATACCTGGCTAGCCACCTAAACCGGCTTCATGGTATAGGCCCCTGGAGTCACACTGAATCTTAAGACATTTTAAAGACCCCATCAAATCTAAAATACATATTTGGTGATTTTTAAGGCATATTTAGAAGGTCCAACTTTTTTTTTTTTATTATATATATATATATATATATATATATATATATATATATATATATATATATATATATATATAAATAAATAAATATATAAAAACATATACTGTATATATATATATATATATATATATATATATATATATATATATTTATTTATTTATATATATTAATATATATTTTCATCTATTTATTTATTTATTTATATATATATATAAATATATAAAATATATAAATAAACACACATATATATATATTTATATATTTATATTTATTTATATATATTAATATATATATATTTTTTTTTTATTTTTATTTATATATATATATATATATATATATATATATTTATATATTTATATATATATATATATCAATTCATTAGAAGTATAAAAAAATCAATAGATTAATTTTACTGGACGCTGGACTGTATTTGCTAATGTACAATAAATTGACAAACTTTTAGCAAATATTACAACAATTATTTAATTTTAATAATATTTATTATTTTACTATCTCTTAAGTGTTATTTCACTCGTCTTTTACATACAGGCATATACTTTTTTCAATAAAATGCTCTCTTTTTAAATGGTAGCAATAAACACTTACTAGCTAGATGACTAGCAATGGCAAGTAGTAAACAGTGTTGGGTAAGTTACTCTAAAAAAAAATGTTTTAATTAATTAAGCTGCTAATTACATCTTCAACAGATTAATTAGATTACTGTACCAATTACTCTCTCAAAAAAGTATTGTATTACTTATTAATGTAACGTAACTAAATAAGGTTAATTAAAAAGGTTACATTTCCTATTTTAAAAAGACAAAAATAGCATTTGCAAACTATTTACTTTTTAGGTATGAACATTTTATACTACATTATTCTTTAAAAATGGCACATCTGAAATGGCAAAAGTGATAGGCTGGCAAGCTCACTATAGTCTTACACACTGGAGAACATCATGAGATCAACATTCTGTTCGGAAAGATTTGATGAGTTTGTTTTAAATATATTCTGGTCGTTGAGAAGATCGACATTCTGATTGTTTGGAATGCGAGGATGAAAATTATACAGCAGACAGGAGTAACAATAACCCATAGTTACAGTGAAGCAGCAGAAGTGACCTTGGTATAACCCTTTAGAAATGAAATTCGTGTGGGTGAATGAAAAAAACAAACAGCAGCATCCAAGATGGTATGAGAAAAATCTGCACGCAACGGCTGCGGAGAAAATTATTAAGTGCTGAAATTGGGTTGAGGAATGCACTGGAGGTGTTTCAACTGATCTCGGATCACTTATCTTGTTGCTCGGCCTGTGAAAAAGAGGCATATCTGCTGAGAATACATCTTCATGACTCAGTCAATATTACAAGGAGAGAGTCTGAGGTCACAGCTGAGATTTTGTGGAGGAGGACAAACCTTTGACTCATGAGAGAACGCGGTCGCTTCATTTGTCAGCACGATGGATGACACAATGGGCAAAGGCATGACGTGAGGGTGAGAGAGAGTCGGACAGCTGTTAAAAACACTCTTTCTTTCTCACGCTCTCACTTTTCTCTCAATCCCAGAGGACGCTGCTTTGTGTCATCTCTCAGCCACTTCTCCACAAGTGATGACAGATGCTTGTTTATTAACCAGTCGATAAATTCAAAGACACACGTACATAAATAAACAGGCACAGGGATGAGACGGGACATGGTCGGGTTTAGACTGACTATCTAAAGAGGCCCGTTTCGGTTTTTAAAAGTCACATTTTGAGATACGAAGTCACACAATTACTATGGGAAGAACTCAATTGTGAGATATAGATATAAATATATAAAGTCAAAATTAGAAGATTTGGTCACACTGAGATATACCGTTACGGTAAAACCACATGTTCCTTTATCAACATATTTTGTTGATCTTGGAACAACATTTCTGTGTGAAATTATTCCTATCCCTAACCTAGCTTAATCTTGACTTAAACTGTAAACTTGTCCCTCAAATCTGATTGGTTGATTGGAATGTTGTTTCAGGATCAACAAAGATGTTGATCCAGGAACATGTTGTATTTGGTGAAATTATGGTCTCCATAAAGTCACATTCTGAGATATAAGGTTATTAGATATAGTCACATTTGAGATTTAATGTCCCAATGCCGACTTGGGCCATGTTTACACCTGGTATTAAGATGAGTTTTGGTCAATCGGATCACAAGTAGACGAGGGAGACACATTCCCGTTTACTCTTTTGTCCACTTTCAACCACTTCTGTCCTGATTTCTTCGAGGGGAGGGTCTATGGGCGGGTAAATGTATGGGCTTTTTTCAGATCATTCGATCTAATGGACAAAATGAGCTCACGCAATTTACATATGAACAAGACTGGAGACGACGGAAAAACAAGGAGAGCGGCAGTTTTCATTTCTTCTCTGACAGCCGCAAGATCACGCCGAATGCTATGTGTGTTAGAAATCAGGAATGGTGAGAGATCATTGTGACTATATCTCGTAATTATGATTTAGTTTCTTGTAATTTTGTAACAACAATATCTGAGATGTTGGAATTGCTTTGCTTCTTGCACTGTCGGGCCAGTGCGAGCCAGGGCTTTAAACGGGCCGTGCCGGGCTAATAGCCTCGGGCTAATAGCACCGGGCCTGCGTTTCCACTGTCGGGCCAGAAGCTCCACAGCGCTTCACTAAAACACGCCCGTAACACGCCTCTCTGGAACAACGTCACACTAACCCATCATTTCACCAACAAATGGAAGTTTTATCAGAAAACTAATCAGAAATCACTGGAAACAGCGTTGAAAACAAACATGAAAAGCGTCCGTTTGCTGGCATTTTTGTTGTTTACTTGAATATTTAAAAAACCAAGCATCGATGTTTTACCACAGGTTTACAATAAAAAGTGATACATTGATCATAATGAATTAATTTATGTCAAAACTGCACATTAGTCACTCAGAAATAAATTACCGTTAGGTCTATTTCACAAAAGAAAGAGGACACACTTACTTCTTCAGTCGCGTCTGTTTCTGTTTATCTGGTAGTTACAGGACATATTTACATCACATTTAGAAAGAATGATCATTTCTACAAATATATGCCACCAAAAATACGACCTGAGGAACTTTAGCACTCTCTCGACTCCCATACAGATATTTTCAGTCAGAGAAACAGAGGAAGCTCCCGAAAAAAAAGTTGCTTTATTTTATGATAGTCCGGTATAAAGAGACGAGACGTAGGCCTGCCACTGACAGATAAAATAAAAACATGACTGTGATAGCCTTTATGATTGGTCTGATTTCTTCAAGCCTTCACTATGTTTTTTACTATGCGTATCTTCAAGCGTTTACTATGGTAATGGTTAGCGCGCATAGTTGCATCACAAACAGAAGGCATTCAAACATGAACGCGAGTTAAATCATTTTAAAAGTCTTTAATGCTGACAGAATCATCCGGCGCTGCCGTCTCCCGACTCAGGTGAACTCCGCCTCTGTTCGTAACCACTCCTCTATCCCGAGCTGGCCCACTTTGGCCCAAGGTATTCGACGGCCGTTGGCCCCGAGTAAGCCCCGATCAAGCCCCGGAAGTGACAGTGGAAACGCGACTGGCCCTGGCACGCACTAGCATGGCCCGGCCCTGGCCCGACAGTGGAAACGCGGCTATTGTGAGAGGTAAAGTCACAGAGGTGGAAACAGGCTTCCACAGGTCTGACCCACAATATCTTCCGTACGATATGGTTAATATTCTCTGATAAGGTGGGAATATGTCACCATATTGATTTGTTTTCACTAGAGAGGAGGTTAATAAAACATTCCAATGAGTTTCAGCGGTTTCTTTTTGACAGCATAATCACAGCTGACACCACTGCCCTCGCTGAGGACAGCTGAGCAGAGGATCGATCGCCTGAAAGTTTTCCTCCATTGGAAAGTTTTTGGGTGCTAGAGGCCTTCGGCTCAAATAGACTAAAGCGGAGAGCCGTGAAACAGCTCTGGACACAGAGAGAGAAACCACGTGTGATGCCAGCCAAGAATCAATATCTCCCATTCGCTACCACCGACTCCTACGAGAGGTCAGATTCTACATCTCCTTTGAGTAGATACAAACACACAATATTCCTCTCTCAACTCTTTGTTTCTTTCTTCAGAGGCAGAGATATCCAATCACTGTGCTCCTTACCTCTGTTTATTTCATTTTAGAAAGCTGGACCATTGGAGATGTGGCCTAGTAGCCTGGCATATTAAGTGGGCGACATGGGTTTGAATCTGGCTCTTTTTGCTCTCTATGCACTCGGATTCGTCACGTACGATAGATTCTGACAATCAAAACAAAAACAGGCTTGTGTATTTATGACATCAATTACTGTTTTTTTTTTTTTTGTTCTAAAACAGATGTAACTTAAAATGTTATTTGAGTATTTTACTTTTCATATTTTTAGTACAGCAAAACTACAGTGCTTCCAGTAGACTATCAGAGCTGTCAACACTGGATATATGTCACACCCCACTTATATATAAAACTATATATTATTAAATTGTATACATAAAACTATTTTATTTACAATTTTCATGACTATTGCTTTATCCAAGTAGTCTACACTATTTATATCAATCAATATTCAGAAACAGGTGCAGTTATTTTTCATAAATGAAATTTTTCTTTTTCGTTGATTAAAATCGGTATTGGTAATATTATTTTTTAATATGAAAGAAATCATTGCCTACCACTGCCATTGCTGTTCTTCCCCGAGGGGGAACCCCCCCCAACAATTGCACATGCCCCCTCACTTTGTGTGCTCTGGCATCGACCCTTGAAAGCCTACAATCAGCAAACGTAAAGAAAAATGGCCCAGACACCTGCATTTGAACTCTACATAAGGCATGACACCCTTCTGTCTTTTTGACTCAAACAATCTACATTTACAACTAGGCGTAAATCCAAAACGCATAACCGCAGCTATCAATCTCTTCCCTTTGTTAAATAAAGAAAAGAGAGGACTGCTAATTATGGTTCTGATATCTCCATCTGACTCACTTTGTTTGTCCTGTGACGATGATTCACATTACAAAATCACTCACACCTCTAACTCTAACAACCCAAAGGCAGCACAATTATGTTTATGTGATGACATGGCAATATACAACAATTTGAAGAGTATAAAGTGCTGGCACCAGCAAACTAAAAGCTTATGAACTACATAACCAATAATAAAAAAAGAATTTGATTGGATTGATGCATATGAGACCACTTCAGAACTGGATGGCACAGCACTTTGGGATTGGGCACGCTTCCCCAGCGTTAACAACACTGGTCATGGCTGGAAAACAATGAGAATTGAGATCCGTAACACTCTTCCCAGTGAAATGTCACAATAAATCGTACCCACAGTAAGTCCTTACTTGGGGCGCTGGTAGGTTACGACCTACGACCTGTCCCTGAAGGAGGGAACGGAGACGTTACGTACCCCCCTGCCACAGCCCTGAACCACTGGGTGGGATCCCTGTCTCAGCTCCTCAGCAAAACATGAATGAAGTGAGTAATGCAGGTCATATTTATACCCGTATGTATGGGTAGGTGAGACTCGGCATGCAAATCTCACTGGCCAATGTCCATTGGCTCATTTTGCTACCACTTGGAGGTGATTGGGCTTCCAGGCGAGACCCCATGATGCCAGTCCGACATAACATCTTCGTTCCATCCTTTAAGGAACGGGGGTTACATTAGAAAGACGTTTTAAATACTACAAGTAAATCTAGGCATCACAACATTGTAATGTACAGTATGACATTTTTTTATTTTGAGATTTGCTAAAGATTACATTACATTTAATGGTTAATTTTAATAATTTGACAAACATTTTTAAATGTATAAAGCTGGAACCAACAAGCTAAGTGAATTTAGGCATCACAAAACTCTTGATATAGGTCTATATATCGCAGCCACAAATTAATATGCGAGCAGCACATATTGCACAGCTCTGTTATGCATGAAGAACCTGGAGATCCCATCACCAAGAGTTTGTTTGTACAGTAACTTCATCTAACTAATTAGTCTTAAGTTCAACAAAAAATATGCCACTTAATCCTATCTGAATTCGCTATGGTTAGCCTAGCGCTAAAATTTCTGTAGAATGGCCAAACAGCATAGATCATTCATAAAGCCATACATAAAGGAAATTGCATGCTCATGTCTCAAGCGTCTACACCAATAAGCTCTGCTGTAAAAACCAATGAAAATGGGAGTGGGCGGATCGACACGCATCAACGCCCCATGTCCAGACTGCACTCAGTCCGATCCCCTTTGTTTTACACATACATTTTTCAGCACACACACAGAACAGACATCTAGAAAATATTCACAAAATAGTGTAAGTGTTGATTTAAATTTTCAACAGCATTTCTCAGAAACCACTTACTGTCGTCATCTAAAAAACATTTAATTGAATGAGGGACCCAAATCATATTTACCATAGGAATCAAGAAATCATATTGAATCAGGGGTGGGTTCTGTTGACTAAGGCAAGCAAGCGACCTTCAGTTTTAGTACTCCAGAAACAGACACAACAGGATGATTTCATTTATGTCATCTTGAAAAGTGTATCATGTAAAAGTGAGGAGAAAATGTCTATGATATCTGTATCCCATAAATGGTAAAGTCTTTTTGCAAACGAATGAGCCTTTTCCTTTCCACTGACTCTACAAAAGATCTTGATGAGCTCAGGTTGATTAATCTAAATATAGAAATTGAATCTTTGTGCGTCACTTCAAGGTTTCCATTCCTAAAATTACAATGAGAAATTGGACCTGGAACTTTAAGTGGTTAAAATAGAGTTACCAAAAAGGACAGGAACTATGGCAACCAACCCATTTTTAGAAAGTAAATGACATTATTAGTGTCGATTCCTGATGCTCATACTTTTGGTTTAGGGATTTGAACAAAACAAAAGTATTACAGCTTAGAAGCGATTTTTGCTTGGTAGATGATATGCCATAGCTCACCGCTTTTGTTTGTCAAGCATTGCTCAGATATCTGGCCACTGAAGCATAAAATCAGACCCAGAATTTAAAGGCAATGATGTCATGTCAAATATGCGTCTTTGTCATGCAGAATCATCTTGGACCATGTCCCACCTAAATGGTGCCGCGATCTCCCACCATCTGCCGGAGGAAGGTCAGTTATTTTTCCTCTAAAAACATCTTGAATTTGCATGTTGCAATATGTGACTTCTCTATGACCAACACTACTGGCCTAATTTCAAGCCATTGACACAATTCTCCCTTCTCCCAAAGCATCTCTAGTTTATGGTGTATTCTTACTGTGTATATAGTGTCTGTGTAACATGATCTATCTGTCCGTCTATCTTTCACTGGTGAGGTGTAAAATAGATACTTTGGTGTCGAGTTTAATACAAGTTAAAGGGTTAATTCACCCAAAAGTGAAAATTCTGTCAGTAATTACTCACCCTCATGTCGTTCCAAACCCGAAAGACTTTCGTTCTAACCCTAGAAATCTAGTCGCACCCTAGCGGCAGCAACATTTATTTTGCATCCAGGGTAGTCTAGCAACTCTCCGTTGACTTTCGAGCTGGAAAAACCAAACTCTAGTCAGGCCAATCAAATCGTGTATAGAGTCGGTGGGTGGGCTTAACATAATGACGATAGAGTTGTGACGGTTCCGCGTGAATTCCCTGCCACTCGAACAGCGGTCTTTCGAATCGGCATCGACTCTGGAGGACTTGCAGTTAAAGGGATAGTTCACTTTGAAATTAATTTTTGATATGTTTTAGCTTACCTCAAGGGCATCCAAGATGTAGGTGTCTTTGTTTCCGCAGTAGTTTCAATTTTGATATTTTTAGGTCAAACCGTTCTTGTCTGTCAGTCATATAATGCAGGTCGATGGTCACTGTCTCAAAACACAAGCACAGAGTCCAAATTAAAACAATTCCCCACGTCCAAATGAAACAATTCCCCATCATAAGTACACATTGATGGCCTTAGACACGAAACGAGCGGTTTGTGTGAGAAAACGAACAGTATTTATATCGTTGTTATCTCTTGAAAACAGCACACGTCCAAATGATCTGACGGCGCGGGCGGATATAGATATATACATAGATGTCGCCTTGGCTACTGCAGTTCATTGGAACGAAACCGTAGCCAAGGCGACATCTATGTATATATCTATACCCGCCCGCGCCGTCAGATCATTTGGACGTGTGCTGTTTTCAAGAGATAACAACGATATAAATACTGTTCGTTTTCTCACACAAACCGCTCGTTTCGTGTCTTAGGCCATCAATGTGTACTTATGATGGGGAATTGTTTAATTTGGACGATGGGGAATTGTTTTAATTTGGACTCTGTGCTTGTGTTTTGAGACAGTGACCATAGACCTGCATTATATGACTGACAGACAAGAACGGTTTGACCTAAAAATATCAAAATTGAAACTACTGCGGAAACAAAGACACCTACATCTTGGATGCCCTTGAGGTAAGCTAAAACATATCAAAAATTTATTTCATAGTGAACTATCCCTTTAAGCTCTTCTTTGAGAAAAGAACAAAGAACGGCACTTAAGTCATTCTTAAAAAAGATGTGATCGTAGTTTTGCCGACCAGATACGGCAAAAGTTTAATCTACTAGCTCCGCTGGTGGGGAAACGCTCTGGTTGGTTGTAGCGCTATCCTATTGCGTGCAGAGGGAATTTGAAAGACAACCGTTTATTGAGCCGTGCCAATGGTGAGTTGCCAGACCTAACATCTTGATGTAGGTCTGGCTTGCCAGGCTACTTTCGTTCATCTTCGGAACACAAATGAAGATCTTTTTGATGAAATCTGATGAAATCTTTCTGTCCCTCCATTGACAGCCTACACAACTACCACTTTCAAGCCCCAGAAAAGTAGAAAAGACATCTTAAAAGTAATCCATGTGACTCCAGTGGTTTTATGAAGCGACGTGAGTGCTTTGTTTGTGCAAAGAAACATAATTTACCACTTTAGTTGCAAAATATTAATCTTCAACACCCATTCACGCAACAACGTCTGCTCTCTTACGCCAAATCATTCCGCCCGGTCTAAACGCTTGTAATAGGTTTACCATTAGAAGAAGGTTTGATGATGTCTGATGACTCGTTATTTAAATTTTGTTCATTTTGAATAAATAAAAGTTACACAGTGTCCCTTTAAATGACTAAATTTGGAAATGAACTGACCTATAACTGAATGCATTTTCTACCTCAATCCCATCCAACATAACCAAAGACAAAAACAACAACAGTTTGAATTTCAAGTAAATACATATGCTCTGGGGGTCAATTCTGGATCTCTGTGACAAAGCACACGCTCTGGGGCATTGAACAAGACATTAAAGCCTACAGCCACATAGTGATTACTGCACAAAAAGACCTTTCTCTGCCAGCCTCTATGACTCTAGGCTCTTAAAGCACCGTCTTTGTTTTGTATCCCGCTGTTGAGTAATTCAACACAAGCAGTCTACACCTCTTTAATTTGCCTATGCATCTCTAATCCCAAAACAAACATTTTGTTCATCTTCATGTTCTCCACAGCAAGAATACGGAAACTGTGGGCTGCAGAGCAAACATCGAATGCAAACAGTTCATACACAATGTATTACAGTGATACGCTTTTATACAGCGCTACACGGTATGCTAAAATTAAAGCTGATTTCAAAAGTCTAGCATTTATAGTAGGCCGTGGATATTATTTATTTTGCAGACGCTGTATTTTAGATACTGAAGCTAATTCTGTGATAAAACACACAGCTGTGTGGACTCTCTTGACTAAGAATATTTCTAATTTGAAAGCACAGATTTTATTTGATTATTAGATTCAAAGTGCTTATGGCTGATTCAGACATTACAATATTATGAAGTTTTTTTTGTTTGTCTGGATCAACTAATTTATAAAAAAAAAACTTAAATTAGCACGAATGAGCATGTTCTTAATTTCTAAATTAAAATGTTTATATATATTATATAAAAAAATTTTTTTTTTTTTTTACTGCTTATTAATATTTGGGGTAAAGAATTGTCAGCCAAATCCAACGAACATTTTCACCTTTTTTAACAAGTCAAAGTTAGTTCAGATTGTAACATGTCATGTGGTGAGACAACTCCCACCAAAAAAATATTTTATATTTTATACCAATCCCAATCCCAATTACACCAATCCCAAATTATATTTTTATAAGATTTATGAAATAATTTATTCATGATATTTGTAAAAGAATATTTTTATAACGAAAACTATATTTAAAAATATTTTTGAAAATAATGATTAAGATACACTCAAATGCATTCAAACTGTAAGCAAAAAACTCATTTGACGGTTATACCACATTAAAAAAAAATCATTAAACTTATGCTTCTTGTTGACAATGGCACAAATTTTTCAAAACCTTTAAACAAGTTGTCCAAAATGACACATCATTGACCCTCCGTGATGCAAATTACTGAAGGCCATATACAGGATGCTGAAGTAACATCAGCATTTTTGTTACAATATTAAAAGTGAAACAGTCCTTGGCCTGCATTCTGTATTACTGTAAAATGGATCAACAAAACTGCATGCGCTTGGTAATAATGTGTGCATCTCAAGGTAATAAACACAACAGAAGAAAGAATAGAGAATGAGAAACTTGTGCATTAAAGAAAATTAAATCCGCTCTTTTATAAGTCTATCCGGCAAAGCGAGCTCTCTGTTCCCTGCAGTGTAGAAAGCACAGAGCCGAAATTAACTGCAGTACCGTTCACTTCATGACAGATGGCCAAGTGTTTTTATGCACAGATCTAAAGGATAAGAACCCATATCATGATTAATTATTTACTAAATATGTTTTTCTCATGCGGATAATCAAAGTAAGGCAGCCAGTTTGAGAAACAGTTTCATAAAAATGAAAATCTTGCTTGCACACTCTCCGGCTCCCGCGTTTGTCATGTTAACATTCAAAACGGCTGTCTTTGACATCTCGTGCGCTTGTAGTCGTGACTTAATAATGGATCAAAGGCGCTTCTGTGCCCTGATTGGTCGACGGTGTACCCACTTCAAAATGGCAATCACAACATCAGCATTAAGTATATCATTCTGTCTGACGGGAACCATGCAGTTCTGTCCGGTTGATTGCAATCAGTCACTCCGGTAAGCACATTAAAAACCATCATAATCCCAAATAGCAGCCTAGAGGGATTCCAGATGGATCTGCTTTACAAATTAGGTGGCACTTGTGCTCCACTTGCTTAGTGAGTGGAAGACTGCAGAATATAATGCTCTGTGCTGCTAGTGGCTTTATGGAGACTTTTCCGTTTTCATGATTAATCGGACGCGGTGCCCGAAAGGTGCGTTTCATCCTTTAGGTCTAGACCAAATTGCCAAAATAGCTGGAATGTTACATTGCATAATGTGCAAAAAGCCTAAAGAACATTCACAGCTCTCTTAGGGAATTGTTTCCAGATTTGCAACCAGCCAAAAGACAGACCGCATCTAATAAATATGTAGTGTTGTTACAACGAGGAGGACAAATGGCATTATGGCAGATATTTTAAAACAGCTCTTTGTGTTAAAGGGATAGATCACACAAGATTGAAATTATTTCATCATTTACACTCATCCTCATGCCGATGATGTTCCTTCTTCTGTTGAACACAAAAAGAGATGTTTAGCAGATTGTTCACACTGCTCCTATCCATACAATAAAAGCCAAATCATGACAAACCATTAACAAACCATAGAAATATGACGGCAACACCATGTTTCCGTATTGCACGCAATTGGTTCTTGTTTGTTTTGTAACCAATCACAACACGCCAAATTGCATAAATGAGAAAAAATAACTACTGTAATTTCAGTCTCACACAAAAGTAATCGAATGATTTCCGAAAACACGCTTGGGTCGTAAGTTGTTTGGACTACTTTTATGGATTTTTTTTTTTTTTTTTTTTGCAGGCATTTTGTCACCATTTACTTTCATTGTATGGCAAGGAGCAGCGTGAACATCATCTGTCTCTTTTTTGAGTTTGACTGAAGAAAGAAAATCACAGGTTTTCAATGTTGGGTGAACTATTCCTTTAAAGGGGCATTTCACCCATTTGAACATTGTTTTTTATTTAAAGTGGGTCATATATGTAGTCGAAATGTAAAAGAAATTTTGAATTTGGTGCCTTTGTGACCGAGAAAAGACAAAAAATAACTTCAGGACGCATTTGTATGAAAGACAACAACTCCCACAATGCACCACATTGCACAGCTCCGCAAGCCACTCCCACTAATCCAGAAAGCGCATATCTGCCTATAAGAGAAATCACTCTTCCGTCTACAAGGCTAGCTACCACCAGAGCTTGAAATTCATTTCACATTCACACAAAATGTCTAGTTAGTTGGCAAACTCATTAGTGCATTACTCCTCGTTTGTATTTCTTTCGAAAAGGTGAATTATTGCATGGTACCTGGATGTTCAGTCAGAACATATGCGGTGCGAAACTAGGATAGTTCAAAACACAAACGTCCGTGTCCTCGTCTGATTCAGAGATTTCGTCCAGGAGAAATTGTCCTCGTTGAAATTCTTTGCCACAGACGGACTCTATCTCTGTGTTCGTAGCGGTTCGTAGTTGCATAGTGAGATCACCGGCGCCGCCAGTTCGCCCTAACTCGAGCCAGTCCGGCCTCCTCGTCCGCGGCAGGCAGGTCTTCTGCCTCGGCTGCTCTTCGCTATAATGCGGCTTGTAAAGGTAGCCACAAACACCTGATTCAAGCATCAGACTTCCGAAATCCTCTTCTTCTATATCATATTGAGCACTCTCCTCCGCTATTGTCATAACTTTACATCTGTCTCCACAGCGCCTGTTAGCTTAGCTTCAAACAAGATGGAGGATATTGCTTCCAGTTTCAGAGAGTAAAGTCCCACCCACTGATCTGTAATAGGTCTGTAGCGTGAGCGGGTCCCGCCCCCTGGGAAAGATGAGGAACGAGTGCTTGTAGTCTCAACAGAACCCCCCCCCCCCCTTACACTTTCTCCTACAATGACGCAAAATGACGATTTTTGCGTCATTGTAGGACGAAGCGTAAGAGGTAAATAACGGATTTCTCCCGTCTCAGGGGAAAATGAGAGAGTGTTGCACGACCATTCAATAGTATGACTGGGTTTCTAACAATGCAAAGCTTAATGCAAATGGGTGAAGTGTCCCTTTAAGAATTAAACAAAATATAAACTATAATTTATGGAATTGGTCACTAGTTAAAAAAAAAACTGCTGTCAAACTGCCATTTGAGCAGACTGAGGTAGACAAGTAAATAATATTTTCGAATGCCTTTAGAAATATAAGTGTGGGACGCAGGTTCAGTTGCGTAGGTTCAACATTTTCCTTGTGCAAATGGCAATGCGCAGCTGTGCATTTTAGAGGAGAGTGGGGTAAGATGAGCCACTTTTTTCCCTTAAACTGTCCTCTAGGCAACATCATTAATAATTATTAGCGTTAATAAAAATAAAAACACCTTGATATCTTGTCTGATTTCAACTGAACATATATACCTACATAATCCTATAATGTTCATTGGTAACATAAACTGTTTTGCATTTCTCATGTGCATCTCTCAGTCTGGCTGGAGGTGACAGGTTCCTTCTAAATATATGATCAACATTATGCACAGTTTGCTAGATTAAGGGGCGACACATCTTACCCCGCTCTTATGTGTTCTCTTTAGAGATGCAAAGGAAAGGGAGATCATAAGAGATGGCAAATTATGAAATATTGAAAAGCACAGATGAAAGAAGATGACTTATTTAAAAATGACTAAATGCAAGATGAAATACCAAATCCATCCCACATCTCTAAGGAAAATGCCGACCATTATGACAGAATAATGACTGTCATGGATAAATTACACTTCAAAGCAAAATAAGTTAAACCCCCGAGGCTGCAGAAATCTGCTCAGAGTCATGTTCGTGTTAATCAGTTTCCAAATCCATTTGTGCAAACTGAATACGTTATATAACCAATTATTGCACTTCACAACTGAAAAATAATGAGATTATATTGCTGATATTTAAAAACTGACAGCGCATCATAAGAGTCTGGGAAAACTGGAGGTCGCAGCACCGGATCGTTCGATGCGCTGAGAGCAAAGTAGTGTAGTGGCACAGGATTACGAGACCACTAAACCAAATATCTGGCCCAGGAGATTAAATGAAAACATTAAAGACGACTTCTAAAATAAGACGGCAATAGACGTGCTTTATTCCAAATGAAACGTGGTGGTGCTATGCGGAAATGTGATGTATGAAGGCAGCCTAGTTGACTATTTAGCTTGATATTTATATAACTGTCAGAATTGGGTCATTATGACAAGTTGGGCATCAAAGTCCCTGTAACCACCAAGCCACAAAAGTTAGTCTTGGACATGCACCAAGACACACCAATACAAACACACCATCTCCTCCATCACATCAAAGCAGGATGGACTGACTGAGACAAAAATAACATATGTTGTGGCAGTCGGCCCATCAGATCCCAAAGGATAGGACGCACACGCATATAATACAAACTATTAGGCTACCTACTGTATCTTGTTGTACTTTAATATGTCTTAAAGGGACAGTTCACCCTTAAATGAAAATTAAGTCATTATTTACTCACCCTGGTGTTGTTCTAATGCCATGATATGCCCTTCTTTCTTTTATGGACCATTGTTTTTACAAATGTCCCACTCGCACTCGTCCATATAACGGCAGTGACTAGCGACCAGCAAAAAGTATCACAGAATGAGGGTGTTATGGGGTATATGATACGAAATTTTATGTATTATTTAACGAAAATCCTGACCTTAGCCATTGGTCTTGTTCGTTTGACTCTGTTAGCGCCACAGTTCACTCTGTCTCGCCCATAAAACGCACACAAGTTTTGAGAAATCAATATTAACAAAAATATGACACAAAATAAGATCCCTGAACCTTCTTCTCTGAGGTGAATATATCCGTTTTGTTCGTCGTAACAACATTTTTTCACACTCACATCTGTCAACTGTCATTCTGACTGTCATCAGTGTGGTCCAGAGATAGCCTAATTAACTCAATTTAATAACAATAATAAATAATTGGGATTTATCGGCGTTGCATCGCATTTTTGTTAATCTTGATTTCTCCCAGAGATGTTGCGTGTGAATTGAATTGCAGCGACTGAACGTTCAGTCAAATTGAGGTTGAGTAAATGATGACAGAACTTTAATTTTTGGATGACCTATCCCTTTAAATACCCGTTATTTAGCTTAGCAGGACAATCACATAACACAACTATTAGAAAAAACACCACCGGAATAGTATGTTTAGATATATTCGCAATGTATATTAGCCTAGTTAGTGTTCCGCTACAATGAGAAATCATGGTGCAGGCCAGTCCATTCCTGCATTCAAATGCCTTACTGTACCAGATTTCAATCATTAAATCAATTTATTCAGCTAGCCTCTCTGTTCTTACGGCCATTTACAATATAAGCACACTATAAAACGCCTTTCGGACAAGTTCCCCAAGCCCTGATCTTCAGCAGCCAGTCAATATTTACTCACTCAGTCCACTGATCTGGATCTCCCTAGACACAACTATTGCTTGCATGAAGATATTTTTTGCTTTCACTTGGGAACTGGGGATGCTTTCCAAAGCGCTGGCCCGGGGGCTGAAGTTCGCTTCAAACAAGAGCGAAAAACACTGCAAATGTACTATAAGCATTGTTGAAAACTCAGCACTGTAGGCCTAAAGACAGATGCATGCCTTCAAATCCCATCTCTGTAAGTCAACATCTGTGTGAAAGATAGCATCACTCCTCCCATTTACACAGCAAGTACCCTCTCCTTTTCTCCACCGAATGCCATTGTTTTTTAAGAGCTGCCACCATATGGCAAGCCATTTTAATATTCATCCCTGAACAGTACTGGACTAGGATCTTTAATATCCTAGATGTTACTAGTATTTATTCCAACTTTACTAGTCCATATTTACATATAATACATAAGTGACATTAAGACACTAGTGTTTATCCCCACTGTTATTAGTAACATTTCTAATCTCACTAGTTACTGTTGCCTTTTTACTTGAATGACTTGAAATGAAAATCAATGAAAATATTGCTAGTAAAATGTTACTAGTAACTGGAATGCATCCTAACGTCTATTCAATGTATAACAGTGTTTGTTTGTTTTTTACAATTATTGATATACTTTATACTTTAATAAGCTTTTTATTTTTAAATTTTAGTTTAATTGAGTAATTATGTTATGTGCCTTTGTCATTTTTATTTAAGTTTAATTGATTTTTTATCTCAGTTTTAGTTTTTATTTATTTCCAGTTAGTAATTTTAGTGCTTCAACTCAAGTTATTTGCTAAGGCAACATTTTAAAATTTTCATTTAGTTTGCATGTCCCATTTCAAAGATGCCCTGATATGATTGTAAATCGCTTTGGGTGTACAGTAATAAATGCCTCATTCATTCATGTCTAATATTTATATATCTTATATATATATATATAGAACTACTTACTTATGTATTAAAGGACTAGTCTAGTACTTAATTGAATAAGCTATAACCTAATAGAATAAGTTCTAGTACGAAAATAAATAGTTACTAACTAGAACAAGGCGACCAGCAACGAATGGAGTGCGTACTTCGAAAACACAGATCCACAAAGAATTAAAAAAAAAATTCAATTACCAGTGACAATTGCCTAGTTAATTGTCACTATGATAGTGAGTAGTAACAAAAGAATAAGTACTAGTATGCATAAGTATTAGGCATACAAGTCACTACTGGAATACGGCCTATCTAATAAATAGTTGCTACTGAGATTTAAAAATAATTAACTAAGTCAACACTGATTACTCACTAGTCAACTAACAGTTCTAGTAAAATACTGCTCATTTATACTACTAATTTAAGAACCAGTAACTATAGCTACTACTTAGTGCTAAGGAATAAATGTTAAGCAGGCTTGCCACAGCCACCGTGCAATTTACGAGATCAATGAAATTGCCTTCAAATATTCGCCCAGTTTGCCCATGGCGGACCCGCGGGCCAAAATATCGGGGAGGAACAACCTCCGCCCCCTCCTGATTCCACGGTGCTTACGATAAAAAAAAAAAAAAAAACTCTATTTATATTGAAACGTGACAATCCGCTACATTGTAACTTATGTTGCCACGAGCGACAATGGAACGTTCGCGGCTACAATCGAATCGATAACCACACCGATCGCGCGCCGTATCCAAATGCACCTTTGTGTGTAAACAGGATTTCTGCTGAAATAATGTGCAGACAGACAGCAGTCCCAGACAGCGGAGGGGTCGCTCGCACGCTCGCTCGCTCGTTCTCACGCAGATATGTTTATCCTCACCTTGCTTCACGCACTTCAGCCGGAACGGGTCTTTGCAGTGCTTGATCACAGCCAGCACATCCCTGATGGTGAGCCCTGCCACCGGCGTATCGTTGACCTCCAAGAGCAGCTCGTCCTGGGACAGCTTGCCGCTCTGGACGGCCACCTTACCCTGCTTCACCTCCCCAAAATAAGGGAAATTGCCATTCTCGGCGCCCCCTTTCAAGTCAAACCCCAGCTCACCCTCTTTATTCCTGGTGAGCACCGCTTCGTGGACTTTGTTCGTCCAGTGGTTCTTCTTCTTCAGACTCTTTGACATCGCTGACAATTGACGACTCGCCTACCAGTGTGCGTCTGCTGGATGGCACCACATCCCTGCCCCAGTGTGGCGTGTCCCGAGGCGCGCTCAGATCCTCCGCGGCTGGCCGCTGCTCGTAGTATCCATGTTGCATGCGGTGGAGTTGCGCTGAGAGCTGCAGCAGCAGTACGCAACTGGATGGAGGAGCACGCTCGCTTACACGCTGACTGCCGAGTGACCCGGATGTGATGTCTACGAGGAGGCAGGAATGCTAGTGCATTCCTTAGAGCGGGCTTCACGCAAAAGTGTCTTGGAGGAAAAGAGAAGGGAGATGTGCAATGGAAGGTGGCTTAAACAGGATGTTATGTTGTTCGATTGCAGAGTTTATGGAACAGATCGAGTCTGTTTCCAAGAGTTAAGCTACTATTGTTGAGTTACTAACTCAAATATAATAAGTATAATACAAAACAGACATGTACATTTTCTGAAGAAAATGTGAGTGATGCTTGCCATGGAAAAACTCAGCACTAGGCAGTTCTTTTGCGTGATTGCTAGAAAGCTAACTCCCAGGTCTGTGCAATGTTGTGATACTGAGATAACCCATGAGGCATCACAGTGTAAGATATCACACTGTTTATGTTGCTATATGGTTACTACGGATGCTTTAACTGGTTTATGGGGTGTGACTAGACAGTTACCAGGGTGAAATAGACTGGATGTCTGGCCGAATCAAAAGTCAAACCTGTGTCTCTGTGATGTTCTGGTGCTGAGATGTGGCTTATTCATGTTGTCACACGGTTGCTAGGGTGCTCTTAATGGTTGCTAGGGTGTGGCTACACAGTTACCAGGTTGAAACTATAGACTAATGTGACATATATCTGAGTGAAACGTTATTGCTATTGTTAGTTGTATAGTTATTGTTCCACAATCTTTTTTTTTTTTTTTTTTTTTTATGTAGGGCGGGACTCGATTTTGCCCATTGGGAATTTTTGGATCGTTTTTCCGCTTTCGCGTCAATAAACGTCATCAGAGAAGAGATGTCACTGCAAATAAATATTAATTAGATACACTTGAATTAAAAAATAATGATGTGCACAGATAAATACTGCAATATCCCATTAAAAAATAAGAACGGTCCATTTGGATTTCATGGTAACTTTAAACCAGTTGAGAGACTCACTCGCATAGGCTACTCCTAAAGACATTCACTGGTCGCCACTTAGCCTACTGTGTACTGTGTAACCTGCAGAAAGAGTCACCGAAGGAATCAGTGAAGGAATATTTTTGGTAAATGGATTCAAATGGAATCAAAATATCCCACTTGTAGCCTACTCTTATAATGTAGTTGGTTAATAAGGTATTAAACAGTCTTAGTGTCACGCCCGGAACTATCTTTGAGGAATCGACTCTCAATTCCCAACCCCAACGTCGCGGGAAAAAGAATCGGTTCTTTGAAGGATCGACTCATAACATAGGCTACTATCCAAAGCTCACTTAGAATAGTTTTAGTGAAGTTTAGACTTATTTCAAACTCATATAGAATACGAGTCTACCTAGTCAGCAATTTTGGCCAAAAATGCTTTCTAGGTAGAAAGCTCGCTAGATACAGCCGATGATTGGATTCTTTCATACTATTTCATATTACATTCTTTGACAAAAATCAAGACGACAAAACGAAAATCCTTTTGTTTTCCATTATGGTTTAATACTCGTATAGCTTCGCGAAGAAATTGCAAGGACGTTTCATTCAATATTACATCATCATCAATATTTTTACATCATTTACTCACCCTCATGTTTTCTTTCTTCTGCTGAACACAAAATATATTTTAAAGAATGTTGGTAATCAAACGGTTGATGAGCCCCATTTACTTCCATAGTAGGAGAAAAATATATACGAAGTCAATGGATACCGTCAACTGGAGCCTATCCAATTGTATCCACGAGTAATGAAATAATTCTAAACTCACAGTTCCAGGAATCTAAATTCACTATAATTTTTGTTAGTATGATTAATAATAATGGCTGTATAAAAAAAAAAAAAAAACAGACGAGATTGAGCAACATTTATGATACTTAGATTATGCAGATTATATGCAGATTAAAGTGGATAACGTGTTCAGTAAATATTGTCTGGATTGGGATTACAAGGCTTTTTCGTAAAAGGTCTATATTTTTTGCTAGACTTATTGACAACAGTTTAACGGGCTCATATTTTTCAACCAGGATAAAAGAGCTATAATAAAACCTTTAAAAATGTACATGTTAAATCTACATCTAATGTCCATTAGTTAAAATCCATTATATAGTATTACTACCACACAAGGGAACTTATTCAGCAATAAATGCCCATAAATTCCCCCTAAAAGCTAAAGTGCCTTGGCATAGGCAATATTCAGAAACAATTGCGCCCATTTGGCATCCACAAAGTACACGGAGTGGATTAAAGTTGCTAAAATAGTCAGGCTAATCTATAATGTTAATGTTATGTGGTTGATCAAACAGACAGAGATGCTGTCTGATCAGGATATTGGAGCTCCGGTGTGATAAAGTATGGATTCTTTTGAACAGGTTCTCCATCTCTTTCTTACCTTCCACTTTATTAGTCGTCTGTTTGATCTCCCCGCAGGAGGCCTGAGAGATTAGTCAAATCACTTACATTTTAATCCCAATTTTAAGATAAAACAGAGTTTGGGTCACATGGACATGTGTATATGATCTAATGAATAAAATCACCATGAAATCAAAATGAACAATTCTTTTTGTCTCGTCAAGATGCTCTTGTCATCTTTAATCAAAATAACTTCTCACTCTTGCAGTCTCTTCTCTGATGACGCATTTACTGGCACGAGGGCGGGATCAACCTGTCACTCACATGAGATCGACCAATAGCAAACCATCCAATCAATTCCCAATAGACAAAATAAAGGACCAATCCAAAATGGATCTTTAATGGCACAAAACAAACAAAAAAACATTAGGGATATATATATATATATATATATAGTGGAAAGGTGGCTTTACAGACTTCCAGTATTTATTGAAATGCTATGAAGGACAGAGAATAAAATGTTTTAATCTGTAAACTCGTTCCTATTCAAATCATTCAAATAATTTTCCAGCCTGTTATACCATGCCAACTAAAGGCCAGTGAGAAACACACTTCTGCCTTGTCTTGTCTTGGCCACAAGAGTGCAGTGTGCATCAGTGTTTCAACAAGCTACTGTGTTTTCCTATGGGGGAAATATTCATTTATGGATCTCTCATACACTTCAAAAACCTATTTAAAGCAAAAGCACTCTTACAAATGTGTTTTTGGGTTAATATAAAGAGGAGAATTAATGGACTATTCTCATTTTAAAAGTGAAAAGAAAAACTCTTCAAACCAGAAGTCTTATTTCAGTATGCCGCTATTTCAACAGCGTTTTTATTAGCAAAATAGTGGATATTAGTCAACATTTGTTCCCATCCAATAAGAACCTACATTTAAGGGATGTGTAGTTTAAAAACCATTTAATTGATCGCGTTACTATCAGAAAAGACGTTTGTGCTCCTACTGAAGGCTTCTACGAAACATTACATTTCTAACAGGTTGTCAAATCATTTGTTACGTAACATGGGTGTGTGGACCTAGTGCAAAAATGAAAAGTGTTACAGGAATTCTAAGGAGAAATTCTTTGGTCCCTTAATGTATTCAAAAGTGGTTCCCTTAGATCAGTAAAAATGCCTATTAATGAAAAATGCTGACCTTTTGCGGAGTTCTCCATTAAAACAGTTCATGATTTGCAGGTGCAGAGGAACCAATTCATCAGCAAACTTCAGGGCTCACCACAGTTTTTCCATCATTCCAATCACAGGCAAATCTGACATAACATGCACACACTGTGCTGGTAATGACGGCTGTTCTCAGATAAGATATTCTGACTCACCATTTACAATTTACAGCTCTGAGATCACCCACAGGTGTTTGGTCTTAAAAATATCTAGCTTTCAATGGTCTAGACTACTACTGAACAGATAACAGCCGTGTGGATAAATATCAACTGGCTCATATTTAACTTGGTTGAAGAGGGGGAGGAAAGCACTGCAACATTAACTGCAAGGCACATGACCTTAATATTCAGAGTAGAGACAGAAAAATGTTCCCAAAAACCCTTTGAATGAAAAATACCCTTTAAAAAAGACCTGTTAAGTCAACGTCTAAAAACTGTGAAAAATTCCAGCAACAATTACAGTTGTACAAATATTTTACACAAAACGCTTTTTTTTTTTCTTCCTAAAACGCCCTTAAAAAAACAAAAACAAAAAAAAACAAAATGCTCAGAGAACATAAATATAAAGTTAAGTAACGCATTCAACATTCAAGGTTCATGGTTGACCTTCCTCCTAACTCTGGTTCTACCCAAAGGTTTCACGTCAGGCCACTCGCGTCACACTGCGGAAGTAAACGTTGGATGGATAAATATACAGTTTTACCAAAATCATAATGAACTCATTGAAATTCCTGTGTCTGCTCACCAGTGAGATGGCTCGTTTTAGAAGAGCCCACAGTCCTTAAGGTTGTTTTTGATGATGACGTCAGTGACGGCGTCAAAGACGAACTGCACGTTCTTGGTATCGGTGGCGCAGGTGAAGTGGGAGTAGATCTCTTTGGTGTCCTTCCTCTTATTCAGGTCCTCAAACTGGCACTGAATGTAAGCAGCCGCGTCCTCATACGTGCTGGATCCTTCAAGAGAGTTTCACACAATTAAAATGGAGAAATGCCAATGAGACAGAAAAGATCATTTATACATTATATTTTAAAATATTAGAAAAAGAGAGTGAGACAGAAAGCACATTAAAATTACATAATTTATATTTTTTTCTAATATTATAGAAATGGAATCATTAATTTTCTATCACATTAAATATTCTAGAAAAAAATATTTATAAATGATATTTCTAATAAATTAATAAATAGGATTAAGCTATTCATACCAGTATACTCTGGGAAACAAATAGTAAGTGGGCTTTTTTTGATCTTATCGTCAAACAGATCCTTTTTGTTGAGAAACAGGATGATGGAGGTGTCCGTGAACCACTTGTTGTTGCAGATGCTGTCAAACAGCTTCATGCTCTCATGCATTCGGTTCTACAAGACAAGAAACCAAGCATTGTTTGAGATGAACTTTAAAAAGGCAAAGTTTCTGTTTCGTGATGCTGACACCGAAAGAGATCTTGTTTGAGCGCTCACCATTTCCTCATCTTCAGCCAGGACGAGGTCGTAGTCGCTGAGAGACACGCAGAAGATGATGGCGGTCACTCCCTCAAAGCAGTGGATCCATTTCTTCCTCTCGGACCTCTGGCCGCCCACATCAAACATTCTGAAAGTAGAGGAGATGTGGGTGGTGAGATGCACTCTGAGATAGTCACACTGAACACACAATGATATTTTCAAGGAACTGTGGTACATAATTAAAAGGTTTAGTCAGACAAACTCAAACAAAGACTACTATAAAAAGTGAAGCACATGCATGCCCATATCAGACGAGTCAAACGCCGGCAACACTCTCAGGTACTGCACGTTTCAGAAAACATGGATTTTATCATTGTTTCGGCGTGTGCAGTTACAATGGCAATACTCACTTGAAGTGAAGGTCCTTGAAAGTGAAGTGTGTCTCCACAATACCAGTAGTCTTCACCCTGGTCCTCAGGACATCCTGCTGAGTTGGGACATAGGAAGAACTGGATATTCTGTCTAGGTCATTCAGGTAACTATAGAGAGAAAATACAGATTGATTATTATTGTTATACAAAAATCAGTTATTCAAAATCTACTTAATGACTTAAAGGTGAAAAGTCTTTAATTGAAAAAAATAGCTGATTTCACAGAAAAGTGTAAATACTATAGTGCCTTTGCTTGGTTTGAGTATCCTAACCATCCAATTATAGTAAAACTGGCATAGTGCAAGTTTGAGGCGGTCCTATCTCTTTGTCTGCCCAATGACAGACTTGTTTAGGAAACCTGTTTGAAAATGGTCATTATTTTTCATCAGCCTGGAGTAATCAGGGTTCCTACACATTTTCCACTTCAAAATTCCATACTTTTCCAGACATATCTGTAGATTTTTGACCATATTTAACATAAGAGGTTCAATAACATAAATGGCATTACATTTGGTATATAGTACAGTCATCTGTAACTATTCTTAGGTTGTTTTTACTGGTTTTCTTGAAGTTATGCGCTTACATGATGAGCAGAAACCTAAAATGCTTTATATTCACCTCTGACACGTCGGTTTGATGTTGACTGATCAGCAAACAGAAAAGTACAGTCTGCTTTAGATGATCATTTGCTCCTTTATCTGTTGCTGGTTTGAGTTTTAGATATTCCTAATTTTATATTTTAGAAAACTGAATAATAGGGGCAATAGTCTGGAAACACAAACTTTTCCATACTCATCCAGACCTGGAAATTGCTTAAAATTACATTCTTTTCCAAACTCCGTAAGAACCCTGAGTAATGATGCTGAAAATTCCATTTCCAAAAATAAATTCCATTTTAAAATATATTCAAATGCAAATTAGTTATTTTAAGTTGTAATACAGTTTCATGATACTGTTTTTACTGTAATTTTGATCAAATAAATGCAGCCTACGAGACTTCTTTTGACCAACCCTAAACTTCTGAATGGTAGAGTTAAATTCATTCAAAATGGTTTATCTTTTTAGCCAATGGGCAGACACATCGCATTTTTTATTATTCCATAGAATTGTCTACTGTAAAGATGTCTTTTTCATCTGGGTTGTATGCAAAAGGAAAGGGTTTACTGCATGCTTCACAAAAATGCAAATTTGTCCTGTGTTCTCAAAGTTTGCATAAGGCATATTTGAATCATGGGCCATAATGGATGGAATAATGTCAATAATAACTCGGCTCAATGTAATAGAAATGTCCGCACGCAGTACACGAGTCAATGACGTGGTCAGTGGCCACAATGGAAATGGAGCAGCATTATGTGGGGAGCGCAAAGGTCATTATGTGGGAAATTGGCAGTGCAGGGCAGAAAATAAACCAAAAAACTAAGAAAGGTAAACTCACTATGAGGCAGAGTCATTGAGCTGGTACTCTCTGGAGCGACTGAAACAAGCCTGCACGCCTCCATCCTTCCACAGCCGCTGGATGATTCCAGCCAGCTCGCTTGTCATGTATCCCTCATCTGCAGAGCCGGCCAGAACAAACAGCTGCCTAGCATCATCCTGAAAGAGAGCCAATCAAATGCATCGTTCTCTCGATTTCCTTTTGACCCTTTATCATTACATAAATAAGAGGCCTGGAATATGTTTGGTAGGCATTCAACCCCACTTTACTTTATAACAACAGCACTTACAGCCCGCCCAGCATCCGCAAAGTCAATCTTCAGGCGGCCCATGGCTCTTATGATGGCGATGATGGACTGGATAGTGTTGCTGTAGACCACGGCTCTGTACTGTTTGCACTCTTCCTCTGAGTAGCCTGCTTCATGGATGATTCTGTGGGAGAAAGACAATGCCATTAATTGAAGTAATAAAGCTAATAGTCCACCCATTCCTGGATGAAGAGGTAGGAAGCGTTCTGCTGAACACCCATTAAAAGTGCAGATATATCATTATATTTTCCCTATAGAGTGCTGCATGGATGATGCATTTTTGTTGGCTAAAACCCAGAAGCAAGTTATCATTTTAGTACTTGCAGTTTCATCATACCCATCAGTGGGATTTTTGGTTAAATGCCTGAAAAAAGGTGTATGGCTACCAAGCTCAAGATATTTTCACGTTTGATCGTATATAGGGCTGGGCGCTAAAACGATAATGATAATTATCGCAATATAACTTCTCAAAGCGATGAGAGTTCGATAAAAGTTCGATATAATGTTTATGCGTCAAATGCGGATAGAAACCGTGCTGCTCATTTGAACCGCGCCACAGACCATTTATCCGCTCAGCTCAAAGTTCAAACGGCTATAGCGGTTACGTTTACTCGCTGATCGATCGGTGTCAGTCACACGACCACTAAACAGCACTGTGAGATCCAGTGAGAGAAGCGCTTAAATTCAACGAAGAACACAATGTCTCTGAGACTTAAACTACAGTAGTTCAGCATTTGAAGTGGATCAAAAAAAGTGAATCAAAGTTGTCCTAAGACAAGAATGGATATTGTTCAAAAATCATGTATAACTTTGAATGATCCACTTCAAATGTTGACTACTGTAGTTTAAAGTCAGGTGAAACAGCGCTGACAAACAGGAGAAACTGTGCGCAACGACAGTCAGAAGGCTTTTCAATCTAAAAATCGCCATAATTTACCATGGATTTACTGTAGTAACAATAACAGCACCATGGTATTGTGACAGAAATGTGGGATATTCATTTAGAATATTATCATTTTATTAATGTAGGAGGAATAATGTAATAAAATTACAGCATTTTGTGATTAAGATATAGCATTTGTGCACTTAGACTAAATGCATTTAGGCTACTGTTTTCATACAAATACCATAGAAACCAAATAGTTACATTTTACCATGGTAGTGAGGTGTAATATGCGTGGTTTTAACTGTAGTTATGATCCAATGCATGATACTATGAGACCAATGGTTAATTTTAATAAAACGGTTGTTTCCATTTTTACAGATATTACCGTTTTTGTTAATGAACAAAATTTACATCTGCATCCTAACCCAAGCTACTCCTACTGTCAAATGTGCATTTCTCAGAAATAAAACATGTAATATTAATATTGCAGCCTGCACTGCAAACTGTGCTGAAGATACGCATCAAAGTCAGGCAACACAAACCCGTTTCATGACTTGAAACAATCACCCGTTAGCACATGTGGAAACAAAAAAATTATTAATTTCAACTGATATGAAAAAATGTATTGATAATTTTTTGGCCATATTGCCCAGCCCAAATCTTATAACATAAAATACATCTGTAATACTTCATTTTCTTTTTCAAAGCTTTTACTTGTCAATAATCCACTTTCATAGCCTCATTGTGTTAATAATCTCGCTCTTGCAAACTATTCTAAATCAAAGTTTCAGGTAAAATGTTTTTCAAATAAAGACTGAAAAAGTTGCTGAAGGTTTAAAGGCAGCTGTAGCAGAACCATCTTTTGTTATGCTGGCTACAAGCCTCTCTACAAGCATTTATGTGTGTATTTATATTGTTTGTGGAAGGCGTAGGACCATAAAATGTTTGTCCAACGATGCATTTGAATGCAATGATACAATCTCCTACCTGCCTGTCAACATATGCATTATGCTCTTTAAGTTATGTTCATTATTACTGTAATGTTATGTGCTTTGAGACATGAGGTAGTTTAACACCATCTCTCGTCTCGTGACGCTTTGTAAACTCTGCTGTGTGCGTTCATGTGTTTTGAAGGAGATGTGGTTTGGAGACGCTCTGAAGGGAGGGTGGGACCTCATGCTTTCAAAGCTAGCTTGCTATTGCTAGCTGCTCTGAAAATTGCCAACCCTAAGGCCGGCTACACACTTGCTGCGTGCTGTTGCGTGTCAGCTGCATTGCGTTTTCTATGTCTTTGCACACCCGAAACGTGTCTGACGCGGCGTGATTCGACGTGTCTGATTTGGATCACCCTTGTTCGACATATGAGTTGTTGTGGAAGGCCTATACTTCATGTTAAACAAATATATAGCCTACTGATACAGCAAAGAAAACGTCGGCAGTATTGATGGCAAAATAGCCTACAGAATATTTCGTTCTGTATTGACAGGTGCAATATTTGAAAATCGATTATTATTATTTTATTGTTTTTATTATTATATTGACATTAAAAACGGACACGCCACGCAGCCAGTGTGTAGCCGGCCTAACTTTAAGGTGGTGACAATGCAACCGTGATGTAGTTTATTAACTATCCAAAACTTTTTACTTCTGAATTGTATTTAGGCTTCAAAGTGCATCAAAGTTGTGTTCATGTGAAGATTATCATGAACAAAACGTGTAAGAATCACAAACAGTCTTTTGTTGGACAGTTTATTTTCTGCAATAATCCAAAAGTAGTAAATTCTATTGGGTTTTTGTTGAGGGAACTAGACTGGTAACAAAATACGTCATCACTGCACCAATCTAATGCTTAATTCTAGTGGCTCTGAGTATGTTTAAAATGCTTAAACGGTTATAATAGTCTGACAAATGCAGGGAAGTCCCTTAAGCCATAATCGGATGATTATGTAATGCACATTTAATTTAAATAAACACTGCTATCAGCGTTACTTCCAAATGTTATGAAACTAGTATGACATATTATGAGGAGACATTTGGGGGTGAAACTTACTTCATCTGTTTGACAATTGTACTCTTCCCAGATTCACCAGCCCCTGTGAGAGAGAAAGAGAGTGTGTTAGCCAGATGGACACACACCCAAACATTCCAGATCTATCCCTGCTCCATAAAAGAGTATGAGGATCTGACTCTAAACGATCAAGCATTTGTGGCTTCTGCCAGCTCAGCAAAAGTACTTGTTGTCAGTATCAGATCGAGCGGGCAAAAATCTTATTTCCTTTGATTTCGCCACAAGTAATAACTGGGTGGGGAGAAGACCTTATCAACTTAAACCTTGAAAGGAAAAAAGATTGTTGTGTTGCATCCTTACTATTTACATGATGAAAACAAGTGATCTAAAAAAAACAAAAGGGAAGTGGGAAAACTGATGTCATGTGAAATGGCCCAAAACAACAAAACAGTCAGTGAAGCCTTAATTTATACTCATTACGTGGATATTTCACTCCCCTGTAATGTTAACAAGAGTAATAAAACCAACCGGCTTCAAGAATCACCAGTGATGTGAGGAAGTGTGTAGGTGTTAATCTTAATGGATTAATTAAAAGTCACCTCACCGTAATGGGATTAGAGACGGACTTTTTTCTAAACAGATTAGCTATCTGTCCAGATAAGCATGTCGGCGCAGGTTTGATTGCGGGTGACAGACAGCAAATATAAAGCTTAAAAACAGTTAACTAAAGTTTCAAACTGGGGTTCAGGGAATCCCAGGAGGCCACAAGAGGGTCCACAGAAAATATGTAAGGAAAAAAGGTCGATTTTAGGCCTGTCAACTGTGTTAATAAATAATGTTGATGTATTTAATACATTATTAATAGACTTTTAAAAACAAAGGTTTGGGGTAGGTAAGATTTTCACATGTTTATGTAGTTCTTATGCTCAAGATCTGATCAAAAATACAGTAAAAATAGTAATAGTGAAATACCATTATTATTATTTGTATTATTTTAATATATTTTATAATGTAATTTATTCCTGTCATGACAAAGCTGAATTTTCAGCATCATTACTCCAGTCTTCAGCGTCACATGATCCTACAGAAATTATTATCAATGTTGAAAACAGATGTGCTGCTTAATATTTTTATGGAAATTGGGATACTTTAAGGATTCTTTGAATAGAAAACTCAAACATTTATTTAAAATGGAAATCTGTTGAAACATTAGAAATATCTTTACTGTCAATTAAATTGATAAATGTAATGCATCCTTGCTGAATAAAAGTATTAGGCTACTTTTCGTTCCAAAAAAAACTGTTTTTTGTGAAGAAAATAAATAAAACATTAGTTTTCATGTGTTCATCTCTAAAATGGGGTCTTCAGATTTCTATACGCAAATAAATGCAAGTCTTTATATGTAAATACTCCCTGAAATCAAAATATATAAATATATAATTTTTATAATTAAAATGACTCCATTTCAGAATAAGGCTAGCTGGTATATGGTCAGGAAAATCTAAATTCTCCCATACAGCTCTTCAGTGAGACTCGAGTTCATCCGTACACTGAGCGAACATTTTAATTAACCATCACAGTTGTGGTTGAGGACGTCCCTGCGGGAGGACGTCTCTTTCTCTCAGTCCCAGAGCACAAACATAGCAATTAGGCCACATCAGCATCTCTCACACTGATTCAACCCTACTGCGAGGAGACCGAACACGGAGCGCGGTTTTTACCCCAGAGACCCCCACAAAACTCCCACACGAGTTGATGAGAGGCTTGTGGTTCTTTATCTTCATCCACACTATTAATCGTACTCAAACAAAGGTCGCAATGTTTCCTGAGAAGCAAATATTGAAGTGTTCAACAGATAGATAAGGAACAGTTCCAGCATGTCAAACATATTATTTATCGGGGTTTTTTGATAGTTGACAATAGACTGCTGGTGAAATTTCTCAGAAATTTTGCAATTGTAACCCCATATCATCAACAAGACAGCGGACACATTTGTGAAATCTCTCAGAAATTTAGCCTACAAATTGTTTCACTGTCAAATGTGTAGCGATGTATGAAGCACCGCTCACACAACCGTTTGCCAATGTGGTGAATTTATGTGAATAACTTGAATCAGATGTAAAATCTGCATGGGGAAATGCTTCACCCTTACACTAAATTACAGATCATACTTTTAGATGAAAACTGATGCTGGAAAACTGATTGATTGGGCAGGCCAAACTACTTGCTATGGCTGCACAATATATAGTTTTAGCATCGATATCATGATGTGCGCATACACAAATCACATCGCAGGATGTGCGATGTCAAGTATAGGGATCGTAGTTGATCCATACGGACCAGGAACACCCGTTTGAAATGCATGCGATTCTCAAGTTAACTGCAAAGTTTAACCATCAAAGAATGAAGTTTATCATTTGCATGCGTTTTAGTTTTTGTCCGTTTAAATATTCAAGCGATTTTAAACCATTAGTGCACAAGACGACACGAAAAATAACTCAATTCAAAACTTGCGTGCCATTTTCTGTGCAATTGAATTGCAAAATTGAATTTTGAACACCAAATTCTGTTCTCTTCCGCATCTATTTGTGCTTGAACAGACACATGCATGCAAAATTGTCAAAATGCCCACCTCTTTAATATCCTCCTAAACAGTCGCTTATGGCTTACGTGACTAAACAATGGAGAGAAAAAAATGTATGCGCATCATTATATTGGATCCGTGCATTCGGTCTTAAAGTGACAACAGCCTAATATTCCTGCTGCTGTCGGTTTAAATGTTAATCAAACAACAAAATATGAAGAGAGAATCACTTTTGTAACTTTAACAAAATTATATTTAATTTATACAGCGAAGACTACGCAGTGTTATTTTAAATGTGATTCATTTCAGTGCCTGAATACTTTTAGAATTGCCTGAAAAACAAATAACTATTTATCTTTGTTCTGTTGTATTTATCTATTTATGTAATACGTTTATTTTCTATGCAGATTCACTCCCCTGCAAAATCACCCACATCCTTCTAGAATGATTAAATATTTCCAAACAGAACTATTAAAGTCATCTGATTAAATATCTCCAAATAGAGCTATTAAAGTCATCTGATTAATTTGTTTTTATGTTTTATTAATACATTGTAATCACAGAAAAACTAAATATTGCAATGTCATTTTTTTTTCAATATCATGCAGCCCACATTGTCAACTTAAGGCATTGCTACTTGGTTGTTAGGGTGTTCTGGGCGGTTAATTGAGCCAATAGTAGTATGATTAAGTCTTGTCTTACTACTATTCAATTAAGTCTGTATGATATTCTGGTCTTTACTTCAATTCAAGTCATTGTAGGTTCAAAATTTTGAGTTCAAACCTTTTTAGTTCACAAACCAGTAAGACTTAATTTTCGAAATACAAATGAAGATATTTTAAATTAAATCTGAAAGATTTCTGTCCCTCCATTGACAGTCCACTCAATTACCATTTACCAAAGAGATTGTAAAACTAATCCATATGATTGAGCAGATTTAGGCTTTTATTCACATATAAACATTGATCAGCGAACATAAACAAGCTCAACCGCACTTGCTTGATGCATAAGAACAAACCTCATTGGTTCTTCTTGCGGAAACTCAATCGTGCTGCGTAACACACTAATGAACCTCATTGGTTCTCGCATGTCAAGCAAACATGCTTGATCTTCCGTTTAGCACAACTGTTGTTTGAGTTGATGAATGTTCATATGTGAATAAAAGCCTAAATTCGATCCGGTCATCATTTAAAAAAGCGATTGTGTCTCTTCAGAAAATTCTGACTAAACCGCTCCATTCAAATGGATTAGTTTTACAATTTCTTTATGACATTTTTGAAGCATCAAAGTGGTAGTTGAGTAGCTATCAATGGAGGGACAGAAATCTCTCAGATTTCATCAAAAAGATCTTCATTTGTGTTCCGACTTCCGAAGATGAACGAAAGCCTTACAGGTTTGGAACGACATGAGAGTGAGTAAATGACAGAATTTTAATTTTTGGGTCTGATAATACTGATAACAGCTTTATTCTAAGATGCATCATTCCAAGTTTCTGGTGCCACATAGTGAACTTGACTTCCAAAGCACTGGTTTCACCTTTTGTTTGGTCTCCTGCGGCTGCGTTTATGGTGCTGTAATTTGAACCGGCTCCTCGGTTCCTGGGCAACCAACAACACTGCCTGAGACGCACATCAACATGCTCGAAACCGTGAAGCAGTGCTCATCTTAACAGAACTATTACATTTTGATATGCACGTGTGGCACTCACTGACTTTTGCGAAAAATTCCTCAAACAACCACCCGTGAAAGTGTTCTCAGTTCTCAGCAGTGAATTTATTCTTAGTAACAACCCTGGCAGTCACCATTTGTCCCCTTCTATAGTCTAAACAGGAAGTCGAGCCTGTTTTACAGCAGGCGTAAGCGACATATGCTGTAGATCCGCAACGCCAAAAAGCAAACAAACCCAAGAACACAGCACACAGAGGGCGTATGATGATGATTCAGCACATAGGGAGAATCCAGTTAACTTCGTAATTAGATGTCAATTCCCTAAAGTTTGATGGTGTTAAGGGCAGGTTTTATGTCCTCTAACAATTTACACTGCAAGTAGAGACCAATGGGAAAGTGGTTTGTACAAAAACGGCAAATCTAAGTGAAATTTTGACCATTATCACTTGTAAGAGGAAAAAACAGGGGAAACTGACAACTTTCCAGCTTTTCAAAATGAATAAAACTGCGTGTAAACAGCACCAAGTGCTGCTCTTCACAGAGTGTGTGGCATTTTCTCTGAAACAAATATTATGTTTAAGCTGCACACACCCTCAATAATCATGAGACACGCAAATGTTTAAATCACCACAAGCTAATAAATAGTTCGGCTTCATTACTTAATGCCCCGAAAAATCCTTGCACACAAATACTGGAAAAATACAGAAGCAACATATGCAAAACAGGAATCGGAAACTGAAAAACAAGTGGCCTCTATGTAAATCGCAATGAATTTACAAGTCTACTGCTAAGGTAATAGAAAGAAAACTGTGAACTAGCCTATACATACATTTTATATGCAGCAACTTGCGTGAAATTGAAGGAATTTACATGTGAATATTTTGTTACAGCCCAAAGCAAATTCTAAGACTGTAAGGGATTGTTTGAGTATTATTATAAAATAATAATAATACATTCTAAGGGGGAAAAGCATGGTCTAAATGCAAAATCAACTCAAAAGAACATTATCTGCTATTTTAGTATTTCTTTAAATCTACTCTAGAGTGTTTAAGAGCATGTTGTTTGAAAACCTATTTAAATAATAGGTCAAATATATACCATTCGTTCAGGTTTAAGAGTTTCCAGACTCGTACGATGTCTGAGAGACCACCAGGACCACTTTTTAAGCCCATCTAGCATCATCCACTCCAGTTTACTCCAAGCACCCAGCAGGACCCTCCATATGCACAAGCTCATTTATCATAATTGGATGAGGATCAGGATAATCTATCAGATCCATCTCAGTAAATCAGGCAGTGGGGATTAAATTAGATTAAACTAGTCTTTTGTTGGCTGGATTAGCCGAGAACCGTTTGCGTCTAACTGGCCATTTTTGCGAATATGCAAACCAGCACTTTGAAGAAGTCAAGGCCCAAACTAAAGAAAAGCAGCCACATAAAAAAAAAAAAAAGTACGCAATTATCTAATCTCTAATGTATAGACATGTAAATTACACTATTTAAACATAATGTTTAATGATTCGAGAATGTGAGTGGATTAGCTTCAAATGCTAGCCGAGACACCAACGCGGCAACTATGGCCAGAAAAGTTTCCAGCGTCCATAAATATGCACTTGACTGTTTTATTCTCGCCTCATATTTTAAGTAAATGTTCATTCAAATGCTAAAGTAGCTTATATTTGCTGTTTAGTGATATTTACAGGGCTTTAATTTCCACTAGCGGAGCGGCTAACTCACCCAGCAGCAGCAGCTTGACCTCTCGCGACGCTTTCTCTCCATCATCCCGCAGGTTTTTGTCAATCATTTTACTCCTCTCCTGGGCGCTCTTGTCGTCCGAGCTCAGGGTGCACCCCATCTTTTTGGAGTTTAAAACGCTTTCAAACGATATAAGAAGTCGAAGCAGCGAAAAAAATGGAGGAAAGAAAGAAATATCATGCACAAGTGGTTCAAAAGAGGGAGACACCCCGACTTCTCACGCCCAACTCTTTCACACACGCGCACAGCCTTTTAAAACTGGAGTTTTCCAGGAGCTGGAGTTTCTAAAGTTGAAAAAAAATAAAAACGGAGGGTGTCAGTTATCAATCGAATGCCTTGACGGCCATGGTTGATTAAAAATAAAGTGAAAATTCAATCATTTATGCCTAGCCTCACGCTCGGCTTCTCGCACTGCTGTTAAAGTGTCGAAAAGATCGACGGAGTTTCCTGTTTCTTTTCATACATAAATCCCCCCTCCACGGCGGCGCGCCCGGAGAGCGCGCTCCCGCACACATGCGCGCACGCAAAGGGTGCGCGCATATTGATCCAAGTACTTCTGATGTCAGAAAAATTCGAAGATAAAAACACTTTTAATTATTTTATACAATTTCTGAAAATCTTAATACTATTTAAAAACCCTTATTCGTAATGTTTTATTTTATTTATATATAGGTTTAAAATGTATTTACAGTATTTACATATAATTATTTATTATTTACAATAATGGTATATTATTTAACACATTTTCTGAAAAGCCTAATATGCTTTAATAATATTTTGTGTTTATTTGTCATTATATTGATATACAAATATATTATATTATATTATATTATATTATATTATATTGTCATTTTATTTACATTATTATATGTTATTATTTATATTTTAATAGTATATATGAAATTTCAGCATTTTAATTATTTGTAATTTTATTTACAATTTTAAAAAAGCTTATGTATTTACATTATTTATATATAAATAATAATATTTTTTATAATTTATCTAAAGCCACTTTAAAATACTTATTTATAATATTTATTTGTAACTGTTTCTCAATTTATCACCATCATTTATATATTAATAATTATATATAATTTAATTAAATGTCTGAAAAGCTCATTCTTTAATAATACTTAATATTCATAACATTTCATTGTGTTTTTGACATTATTTATATATTAATAAATGTGTGTGTGTGTGTGTGTGTGTGTGTGTGTGTGGGTCCTCCAAGAAAGGCAAGGGAGGCAGTGTCTCCTCAAAAAAACTGGATGAGAAAATTATCGATATTTCAAAGATAAAACAAGCAAATGTTACAAAATGTGACATTTTTCTAGAGAAACACTGTTCAACATTGACACCCGCAGGTAAAGTTACCGCTTCTCTCTGGCCTCCCCTAAGCCCATTGACTTTTAACAGACTCCAGAAGCGTGCGGTGGGTTTAATCATAATGAATGGGGGGAAAGTCACGTGATGCCTCCATCGCGATATGATTGGATATGATAGGCTTTGATTGGATATGATTGGGTCGTGCGATAAATCCCGCCTCTTGTTTTTTTTGCGTGTTCTCGAATCGGCCTGAATGAAGACGATGATGGCGTTTAATGGGAAGACTAATTAAAAAGTAAGTAAACAGCTCAGCCACTTATATTGTCTTGTTCTGTCATGCCAAAAAAACAGTTTCAACTGAATTACAGCCAATATCATAATTACTAATGCAATAAAATGCCATTAGTACACTCATGACAAACAAATGGGGGATTTAACAATAACATATCCCTTTAGCTAATATCCTCACAATAGTGTGTCAAATGTGTATTGTAGAATATTTGTTCAGAACATAAAGTATGTCATTTTTTACATTAGTGTCTGCATAAGGCATAGGTTGGTGAATATGAATAATTTATGGAGGAAATGGCTCCATTTGGTGAGATGAATGAGGCCACATCTGGTTGGTCAGGTCACGGGTCTAACCATATTCAAATAGATTCAGATTTAGGAGATTTTCTTACAGGTGGCACAAGACCATACAGAAAATCAAAAGATGAGCTCATACATAAGCTTTTGAAATATTATCATAACTAGCCTTATTATTTTACATACTATTTAAATTACAAATGTCATGAGTATGCAAACCATATAGCAAGTTCCACCCCATATCCGTGACTAGTGTATTTTCCTAAAGAACCACAATGGAAGAAAAGGCACACTCAAGCCGTTTAAAATGAGAGTAATCATCATGGCGACTGAACATTCATTACACTGATTTATAGTGTCAATCATTGTTAGGACTTTAGAATATATAGTTTAGGTTTATTTCATCTGTGCAACTTGAATTACACACAATTTTAGGCAAAAACACACAAAAAAAACCCCCCACTAAAACATTGTCAGACGGTCCCTGGAAAAGTCATTACTTTTGTAGGCCCACCAAGACTTTACATGTATCTTATAGGGTTATTTATCTGAAAACATGGAGGTATAAACTGATGATGCAGGCAAGATTACTTTTTATATAAATGTATTAATCCAAGTCTATGAATGTATTATTAATACAATCAATTTAAATTATTTTTTAAAGAATAAAGTGACAATCATAAACACACTTTGCATGAATGTGTGCATGCATCCTAGTCCTAGTCCTTTATGTCTTTGAATTAAATAATAAACTAGTTATATTAAAATGAAAAAGGGACAAATCACATATTTTGCACTGGAAAAGGCAGGGTGCAGTAATCTAGTATGCATGCGTCTTTATGTTATAAAGTGGTGAGATGAGACAACAGGGATAATTGTTCTTTCTCCAGCGTACTAGTGAGACTTGCTATGCTTAGGGACTGATTGCTTGCTGTGCTACTGGAATAGAGACACTGCTGAAACAGGACCTGGGAGGATAAGTGTGCGTAAGTGTGTGTTTGTGATAACATCTAAGGTGCGTTATGGGCTTTCTTATCTTTGGAATCTATTTTATTTAAATTAATTATAAAAAATATAGACTAAGGCAAGCTTCATGGGCATTTTTTTTAAGGATTGAGCTGATTTACCTTTGTTCATATGTGTCAGAAAGAGAAAGAGATTTACAGTAATTGAGTAATACAGTAATATTATTTTAGATGGCAGACACACTGAAAAAATGACGATCAATAAGTTAGGACAGCACATGTTTTTACATTGCTTTAACTCATCAAAATAAGTTAAGCAATTTTCAACTTTTTTTATACGTTCTACAAGATTCAACTCATTCTTTAAGTCAGTTTAATGTAATTTAAGTTGAAATGACTTAAACATCCAAGTTGATTGTACTTAAAAAATGTACAGTGTTGCAGTGAGTATTCAGTGTTACCTGCTCAGCAGTGCCACTAAGTGGCTGTACAATGCAACAGCATGGATTACTGTTCAAACAGAGAAAAAAAAAGAAAAAAAACAGAAACAAAGGGAACTAATTTATTCAGACATGATTTGAATAAACCTTCTACTTGATATTCTTGATATTCTTGACATTTATGGTCACTAAATAAAACAAAACTTTATTATTAAAATAAAAAGTATGTACTGCCCAGTGCCCACTACACACAAGTATTTCAGCAACAATGTCAGGAGGACAGTAGCTTAGTAAGTTAATGTCTTCCAATGGTCTGGTGGCAGGACATTTATTAACAGGACCTAAGACTGGCTTTTGTCTTTTGGTACTTGTGATGAGATGTTTGACAGCAAAAGTTTCCACTGGGCAGCTGGCACTGCTCACAGCAGCCTGAACCCGGACAATTCTATTGAAAACTACACGTCTATCAAAGAGAAAAGGACAGTTCTGTGGAAGGGCTTCATTGTGGACTCCATAAATAAACAGATAGATAGATAGATAGATAGATAGATAGATAGATAGATAGATAGAATATACTGCTAAACATAATGAAATATATTACATAATGCATTTCCATATATAGGAAACTACTGCTTATATTTTTCATTATACTGTAATATATACATGGCCATGTATGGCTATATATTGATACATACAAAAATATTTAGAAATGAAGACAAAAATATCATTACATGTAATATTCATAAAGTTTTATTCTTTATTGTGTACATATATTGCGCATATTGTGCATAAGTTGTGATTTATAAAAACAAACTTGACGGGAAGATGCACCTGCACGCAAACTCTGACCCATGCGTACGAACGTTTTGGAGATGGAGCAGTTTGGCGACACCGATGGTGAGCTGGAGTTAAGTGTCTTTTTGGTCACTTTTAGACAGAAAATCTAAAGAAAATTAAACATATACAGAAAGATAATACAAATATAATTTCTCTCACCAAGCCTGTCACTTGAAGCAAATATCCATCCCTTCTTAAATGTCCGCGTCAGCGAGCACGTTGGGCCGTTTAGTGAAACTGACGCAAATAACAGTTTAAATAAATAAAATAATGATTTTAACTATGTTTTACTTCTGATATAAACATTTAGATTAAATATTCCATTCAAATTAATGGAGTTAAACACTTAAACATGAAATCATTACTGAGAAGTTACAACATTTTTTTATATTCAAATTCAGTCAATAGAAATATTTGTTGTGGATGCAATGTTTTTGAACACTTTTCCCGTGGCGTGCTGTTTTAATGCTTTAACCACAGAGATAATTGCTTATCATGATAATACCAGATTGTCTGAGAAAATAGTTTCGTGCAAATAATGGCCAAGGCCTATCTGTTTCCATTAAAAATATAAATCAATTAAAAATACAATTCGGCCAGTGGAAAAGATTGAGAAAAACTTTCTCTGAAATGTATTTTATACACTATTTGATTTATATATTCAAAAACAAGGCAAGGATAGGCAACTACATGATTTCTAATAATGTAATGTGCCTTGTATGTTAAACGTTATCACGTGGATGAATAATCATATGCAAATGATATGCAGATGCGGATCTGCATAGTAAAACTAGGCGTTGTAAGCTCCATATATGGTTATTTCGGGGTTGAGACGCATGTGCGCACAATCTTCCGCTGACTGGGATTTATAAAGTTAATTCTGCGCAGGTTCTGGCGTACGAACGGTTTTATAAGTCTGAATATTTTGGGCTTTCGGGCGCACGTACACTTTTAGTAAGGTTCCTACGCACAGTTTTATAAATGAGACCCCTGGGGCCTCATTTATAAAACTTTGCGTAGGATTTGCGTCAGAAGTGGCGTACGGATGAAACATAGGACGTGCGTACGCACAAAAATATTCGGATTTATAAAACCGTGCGCACGCACATCCTACGCAGTTTTCCCTTAATAAATCACAATCAATTCTAAATGTAGCGCAGCTTTTGCGGCTTCATGTCACGCCCATAGTTGCCCATAAATAGTCCGTGAAACGCCCACAAGTTAATATTCATCGATTGCGAAATCATGGCAAACACAGAGGAAACCCAAGAAACGTAACTTCACTCACGCGAAAGCGTGAAGGGCAAGATCAGCCATTGTGCGTCATTACGCATTGTGATGGCATCATGGCATTTTATTACCATCCATTTGATTGCATCTGACAAGCTACCGATGTGTTATGAGGATGAATTGCATAACATGCCAATATTATTGCAGAACATTATTTCACTTTTCTTTTTGCAAATATGTGTTAATTTGCATTTCTGTTGTAATCTTCGTTTGATTTTGTTTGTTTTACACTGCAGATCGATCAAACGGGTGTTCGTGTAGGCTGTTAATTGTAAGACTTGCTTTGTGAAGTCTTCATGTTATATATGAGAGGCAGTATTGCCATTTCTTTTACACAACGGTCTACAGTTCCACACACTTTCACGTGCTTCTTCCATCTGCCGACGGTGTCGCCATTTCTCATTTCACCCGTTTTTGTGCGTACGCCTGGGTCAGAGTTTGCGTGAAGGACCGCACATTTTCCCGTCAAGTTTGCTTTTCATAAATACCTATTATTGCGTAGAGAGCGGCGTACGCCTTCTTTTGTGCGTACGCAACGTTTATAAATGAGGCCCCTAGTGACTTCGTTCATACATTCTTTGTTTAGTTCACTGGCAGCATTTAAAAACAACATGACCACCTGTAGTTAAACATGTAAGTCCCCTCCATATATTGTAAATATGTAAAATATATAAACTTTCATCTGAAGGTGAGTAGATGTCCCACTAAGTGCTGTTTCTATATGTATTATTCAATACATATATCCATATACAATCCGTGACGGTGTCGGTGTCCATGTCGGTGTCGGGTGTCCGTGTCTGTAGGAAACTGTCAGTGTCTGTCAGAAAAGATTCTGGCACCTATTATGCAAAATTCACTTTTACATGGTGTTTGAACATAAATGTGTGTTGGCAGTGTGTGTACACATCCACCCTATAATGATAAAAATCCACCCAGTGCTTTTTTTAAATCATATGCAGTGTCTCAGAACAAGCTGTTTTCAGATTCTGGGCAATGTGACTTACTTTTGCACAAGCCCCGCCCTGTTCGTTACTTATCGAAATATCGATATTCTTGACAACTGTATATGTGTTAAACACTGTGGTATCAAATGTTCAAACATGTTCTAATTTGTTACATTTAAGTTTAAGTTATATTGTGATCTTATTTGTCTTCTAATTATTTTTTTTTTTAATGTATTCCAAGCTTTGGCAATAAAGCAATTTAGAATTGTATTGACCGCCAGACACAGACAGATAGACAGACAGACAGACAGACAGACAGACAGACAGATAGACAGATAGATAGATAGATAGATAGATAGATAGATAGACAGACAGACAGACAGACAGACAGATAGAGACAGACAGACATTACAAGCAACAACATTACAAAAGCATTGTGTACACATTTGCTAGAATAGCTGCATTTGTGACGTTGACCCTGGACCTGAAGACCTAAAATATGAAAAAAAAATGTCAGTTCATGTTTAAGCTCTACCACGTTCCTTGCAGTTCTCTGGCTTCTCATCTAGGTGTGTTTAGAGCCCACCCTCGTTTCAGTGACTGGCACAGAGAACAACAGACGCACAGCTCACTCTGATCCTCACAGAAGACGGATGCTGCTGACAATCATCTGCTCTCATAGGAGTTACGACTGGATGATGAAGGACATTTGACTACAGAAATAAGGTATTAGGTATTTTTTTATAACTTACACAGGTTGGCTCTGTTTAAGGAGTGCATTTGTTCTCAAAGGGCACACGTTGTCGTGCTTTAAATGTTATATTATTTACACAATTTATGAATATACGTTGGATTTTTGCTTCCTTTTATACTTTGTTCGTATTTCATAATTGTTTTACTGCTTAAAATTAAGTAAAAGTCTTTAATAGGCTGTTCAGTAGCAGGTTTTATTGAGACAACTTGCTCCTATATATTGTGTATACACTTTAACATGCTATTGAGGCATGTTGTCACAAAAGGTCAATATGGGTTAAATGAACTGTATTTTTTCAGGGGAGAATAACAGTGAAAATGCTGATATTTCATAAATTGCTATGCATTTCATAATTGTTTTACTGTGTGACTACCAATGTGACAACTTACCCCTATTATAAATTCGCTATTGGGGAATGTCACAAAATGTCAATGTGGGTATAGTTTTTGCCGAAATATTTGCATTTTTGTAGCCAATACTTTAAAGCACTGTAAACAAACCCACCCTGAGTAAACTTCACTGGAGTAACGGGTGTGACAACTAGCCCTGCACTATAAAACAAATATGTAAAGATTTCCAGAAGCAAAACACATAAACTTACACACACTAACCAATCTGAGGTACAAATTTTATCACCGGTGCTAAGATTGCTGTTCTTTGTCACAGCGCTGAGATATTTCCCACATGGCTGTCCTGTATGACCCTGGCTTTCTAACAAGAACTTGTGGCACAAGCTAGAAAGGTGAGAATGGCTGACTGAAGTCAGTACGATCTTAAGATAAATAAAGAATAAATATTTATGTTTTAGCAGTTTAATACCTTCCATCTTGATAGTTTGCTCTGTTCTCTTTTTTTTTTTTTGTCAGCAACATCATATGTGACCCTGGATCACAAAACCAGTCACAAGTAGCACTGGGATATTTGTGGCATAGCCAACAATACATTGTATGGGTCAAAATTATTTTATTTTTCTATTATGCCAAAAATCATTAGGCTATTAAGTAAAGATCATGTTCCATGAAGATATTTTGTAAATTTCCTACCATAAATATATTAAACATTTATTTCTGTGAGTGAATGCAGCACAATCGCAAACATAAATGGATAACTTTAAAGGCGATTTTCTCATGTTTAATTTTTTTTTTTTTTTTTGCACCCTCAGATTCCAGATTTTCAAATATTGTCCTATCCTAACAAACCATACATCAGTGGAAAGCTTATTTATTCAGCTTTCAGATGATGTATAAATCTCAATTTAAAAAAACTGACCCATATGACTGGTTTTGTGGTCCAGGGTCACATATCACAGTGAGAAGTGAGCAAACCAAGTGCTTCGAATCGTTAATATGTTGATCCATATTCACATTATTCATATTAGATTAGGTCATAATGTCATTTGTCCTTCAAAGAGAATATGCAGCACAGACCACCACACATCCTCAGCTTTACTCTTCATCCTGAGAGTGATGACGACCAGACCCCACAATATCTACTTTTAACAAACAGGATCACCGACTGAAGGCCATTAACTTTCAAGTACAGTAGTAAAAACAAAACCTCACTCAGTCATTTTAAATCTATACAAACTTCATTAACAGAGTACATATTTGCCCAGTAGCTCACCTATACGAACAACATATACCGTCTGTTTGCATTATATTAAATTACATAGCTCCGCCCAACAGGACTTCACAAAGAGTTACTTAATTGGCAGCAATTGGTAAGGCATGCAGACTTCATAGCAACACAATAACAACCAATCAGAACACCTTAGCAACTACCTAGCAACCATCCAGAACAGCCAAGAAACTGCATAGTAACAGACTAACCACCCAAAACACCCTAGCAAGCACAATGCTCAAGCAACAGCACAGTAACACACTAATGACCCAAATGATGACCCTAACAACTATTCAGAACACCCAGGCAACGCAGAATACCATGGTAGCAATGCTAAAAATCACTCAGATCTTAGAAACCTCATAGTGGCATTTCAGTAACCACAGTCACATGCTCAAAACCAACCACACAATAGAGAGCACCAAAGCAAAGCCCTTGCAACTATTCAGAAAACCAAGCAACTGTATTATTTATAACATTCTAAAAAAAAAAAAACACTCAGAACACCATAGCAACCGCATAGTTACACCCTGGCAACCACATGTAACATGCAAAAAAACAATAACACACACCCAGAAAACCTTAGCAACACCACAGCAACCTCATAGTGACATGCCCAAAACTAGTGCTAGGCATTGACACAAATTTTACTATTTGGTTCGATTTCGATTCAATTCAATTCGATATCGATTAATTGGGGCCTATCAGGTACATAGCAAATTTCCTGAAGGAACAAATATCTCTCCAGCAATCCCAGTTGGTAAATCACTAGCCTATAAAGGTTAAAATTAACTGATGTGTAGGCTACTTGCATTTAAATTACAAATAAGGAAGTTTTAATAACGATAACAAGGTTATAATGAGAATTTTTAATGACATAATTATGCTTATACTTGGCTGCCATAAAAAAATTAAGGATTTATTCAAACATTAAATAATGAAGAACAGGTTAAGTAAAAATATAATGAATATGCATTATAGTGTATATATTTAGCAAAATGCTCCTCTCTAAGTTAATATTTCTAGCTGAATAACGAGTTTATGGACATTGAATGGCTTTTCTGAGGTAAATGTAACATTATGTGACATATTGATAAAGCTGAAAACACTAATTGAGCGATTGCATGAGACATGATACATTTCTGTAAGTTGTACTGTATCTTTCAACATACCTTTAGAAGTTTATTAATGTTTATTTCGTGCTGTAACTAGTGGTAACGAGGGAGAGACGATCGTTCATGTGCTCACTTGATCTGAGGCGGCAACAGCGATCTGTCGCGTCACATTAAAGAGCGCCAAAACGGTAGGTTATTTATTATTTGAATTCCGGAATAAAATTGACAGAATTTGAAAGCTGAGACTTTGTTTCATATGAGAAGTAATCGCCAAGCATATTGAGATTTCTTGAATGGGGGGTGCTACAAGCTTTGTTCATACATCAACTGAAAACAGCATCGATTCTTTGGATTTAGGAATCGATATCGGTTCTTCAAAATGAGAATGGATTAAAATCGAGAAATCAGTTTATTTCCCAGCCCTACCAAAATCACACCAAAACACCCAGCAACCACATGATAACATGCTAAGACCACCAAGAACGCATTAGCAACCCTCTTAACCGCTTAAGCAACCACATACTTATGTTTTAATAACACAATAGCACCATTTTCTTAAAAAAATGCAAAATCTAGTTATTTAAAATGCTGTCCAGACTGAAGCGTGAAGTACAGTACATGCTGTTCTGCCAAAGGTAATAAGCTTATTGTCCCTCAGAGGCCTTCCTGGCTACAGTAAATAAGACATATGCTATCAGAGTCCTTCCTTCCATCCAGCTACATTAAAATATCTAAGATAATATCACAGTTAGTCATGTTTTCCCTTCTGTATTATCAAGCCCATCAATGTGATGCTTTTCTCCTTTGCCTTAATGGAAATCTGGCAGCATAAACAATACAGATGAGCTCTCTGTTTGAGAATGATGTTTGGCAAACAGACTCCATCTGCAAAGATACACACTAGTTCTCTCTCCACATGCTACTAGATGTGATATCATTAACAAGATAGGAGTGTTTTTTTGCACAGGGTTTTTGTGCATTGTAAAGAAAGCATTAAAGGGTTAGTTCACCCTCAAGCCATCCTAGATGTTCATGACTTTCTTATCTCGAACAAACAAAATCTGAGCTATATTAAAAAAAATATATCCTGGCTCTTCCAAGCATTATAATGTGGGAGTGAATAGTAACTGAGATTTTGAATCCAAAAAAGTCCATCAATCCATCATAAAAGTAATCCACATGGCTCCAGGGGTTAATAAAGTGTCGGTCAGAAGTCACTCTGACCAACTTATAAAGTTATAAATATAGACATTTTTCTTACAAAAACCCATCGCTTCTCTTCAGAAGGCCTTTATTACCCCCTGGAGCCATATGGATTACGTTTATGATGGATGGATGTGGTTCAAAATCTCAGTTACTATTCACTCCCATTATAAAGCTTGGAAGAGCCAGGATATTTTTTTAATATAACTCAGCTTGTGTTCGGCTGAAAGAAGAAAGTCATATGGACCTAGGATGGCTTGAGGGTGAGAAAATTATGGGATCCTTTTCATTTTTAGGTGAACTAACCTTTTAACAATTTATTGTATTTTTAATATAGTAGAATATGTATAGTAAAAAGTATTTGGAACCAATGTTAATGAAAACAAAATGAATGAAATGAAAAAGTAAATGAAAAAAAAGCTGAAATAAAAAAACAAAACAATATTAGAAAAGCTGGAACCAAACTCAAATACATATTTATGACTCCAAAAGTAACTGTGATAAAAGTTGCCATGGTTTTGAGTGGTTTTATCCCATCACTAAGGTGCTCTAAATGCGTTTTATCCCAATGCTATGTAGTCGCTCTTGTCTTTTCGGCCATCATCAGGCATCAGGTAAGCATTTAGAAAAGTAAAAGCACATCAGTAAATATTTTACCCTTTTTTCCCTACCCTTAGGTTCTGATGTGCATGTCCTGTGACAAGGAAAGATGGAGACTTCCAACTTAACTCTTTCTCCAAGCCCCAGCCATGCTAACAACACTAACTTTTTCCTAAACAGTCCATTCACACAAGTGGAGCTTGTTCTCGTCATTCTCGGACTGAGCGCTTTAAGCCTGATCACAGTCATTGGCAATGTGCTGGTCATGCTCTCTATCAAGGTCAACAGGAACCTCCAGACGGTCAACAACTATTTCCTGTTCAGTCTAGCATGTGCCGACCTGTTCATCGGTGTTTTCTCTATGAACCTCTACACCGTGTACATTGTGTCTGGCCACTGGCCTTTAGGAGCTTTGGTCTGTGACCTCTGGTTGGCTCTGGACTACGTGGTGAGCAACGCCTCTGTTATGAACCTCCTCATCATCAGCTTTGACCGATATTTCTGCGTCACCAAACCTCTCAGCTACCCGGTCAAAAGGACCCACAAGATGGCAGGCATGATGATCGCCGCAGCTTGGATCCTGTCGTTCATTCTCTGGGCTCCAGCCATCCTGTTCTGGCAGTTCATCACGGGCAGCCGGACGGTTCCTGAAGGCGAGTGCTACATCCAGTTTTTCTCCAATCCTACGGTAACCTTCGGCACCGCCATCGCTGCCTTCTACCTGCCGGTCGTCACCATGACCGTACTGTACTGGCAGATCTCGAAAGCCAGCCGCAGTCGTGTCCGAAGCAGAGACAATCAGAGAATTACTAGAGTCAGTAATGATGGAGGCCAGGCTGGACCCACAGCTGAGAGGAACAAGGAGAGAAAGTCAATCCAAGGAGGAGAGGAAATGATCCCACGCAGGCAGAGCGCTTCAGATGCCACTACAGGTTCGCATTACTTTTTTTCTTCCATTGAACACAATGGGAGATTTTTTTGGGAGAATGTTCACACTGCTCTTTATACAATGTACATATTGAGAACAGGGGCTGTCGAGCTCCAAAAAAGAGGAGTTTCCAAACTTTTTGATGAAGTGTTGTTATTGTTAAAGGGTCAATTCACACAAAAATGAAACTTTTCTGTCATTAATCTCTCACCCTCATGTCTTCCCAAACCCGTAAGACTTTCGTTCATCTTCGGATCACAAATGAAGACATTTTAATGAAATCTGAGAGATTTCTGTCCCTCATAAATATATAGCAAATATATATCATATCATAAAATTAATCCATATGAATTGAGCGGTTTAGTAAAACATTTCTGAAGAGACTCGATCGCTTTATATGATGAACAAATGTTTTTGCAAATAAAAATAATAATATATTTTTAAAAAATAACATTAAATTGAGTTAATAAAACGCACATCTGCTTATTTTGAAAGTGTTTTAGATATATACACATACAGAATTTTTTTTTTCAGTTTATATATATATATATATACAGTACCTGTCAAAATTGGAAACATTCATATTTTTTTGTTTTTGAAAGAAGTATTTTATGCTCACCAAGGCTGTATTTATTTAATCAAAAATACTGTAAAATTTGTAATATTGTGAAATATTATTACAAATTAAAAGAACTGTTTCTATTTTAATGTATTTTAAAATGTAATTTATTCCTGTGTTTTTAAAGCTAAATTTTCAGCATCATTACTCCAGTCTTCACTGTCACATGATCCTTCAGAAATCATTCTAATAAGTTGATTTGCTGCTCAAGAAACATTTCTTATTATTATCAATGTAGAAAAGTTGTGATACTTAATTTTTTGTGGAAATGGTGATTTTTCAGGATTCTTTGATGAATAGAGAGTTCAATGAACAGCATTTATTTGCATTTATTAAATAGAAATCTTTTGTAATATTATGTGTTCACTGACACTTTTGATCAATTTAATGCCTCCGATCCTTTTATATACCGATCCGATTAATATATATATATATATATATATATATATATATGTGTGTGTGTGTGTGTGTGTATATATATATATATATATATATATATATATATATATATATATATATATATATGTATATGTATGTGTGTGTGTGTGTGTGTTCTTTCTTTTTTTATTGGATTGAGTAATCTCTAATATCTTATGATATCTGACAGTAATATTAGTAATTGTGTTGTAAATAATCAATCTAAACATTGACTAATTATCTAGCCTAATCTAAAAAAAAAAAATGTGTTCACTCAAATTTTATATATAAGTGCACTTATATCGTAAGCAGCTTTGTTTTGAGAAAAAGACTGCAACTGAATCTGCTGAGACATATGAACTACTTTTATGGTCTTTTTTGGAGCTTGGCAGCAGACAAACACAAATATGTTTTTTCCCTCCAGTTATCTGAACCAAATATAGTTCAATCTTGTCATCATCAAAGATCTCACTGAAAATATATTGTACCATGCACCTGCAGGAGTAGAGCGGGAGAGTGAGAATGACTCTACATCTGGAAGTGTGGTCGCTTCTTCACACCAGCGGGATGAGGAGGCCGTATCTATAAGCACTAACGGTGACATCAGAAGCCGTCAGACCCAATCAGCTCCGCTGGCCGCAGGAAACTGGGTCAGATTTACCTGCTTCAGAACAACATCCCAAGAGGACCCGCAAAACACCTATAAACCCAACAACGGAGGTCAGGACATGACCAACGGGAAGGAAAGGCTGAGTCTGGTGTCGCAGAAGATTCTCATGCCTCGGTTTCAGAAGAAGAAGAGTTTATCCTCGCGGGAGAAGAAGGTAACAAGGACCATCATGGCCATTCTGGTGGCGTTTGCAGCCACATGGACTCCCTACAACGTCATGGTACTCATCAACACTTTTTGCTCGACCTGTATTCCAAACAAAATGTGGACCTTCGGCTACTGGCTCTGCTACATAAACAGTACGGTAAACCCCGCTTGCTATGCCCTGTGCAATGCCACCTTCAAGAACACCTTCAAACAGCTGCTGACATGCAAGTACAGGAATATTCATGCCAGCAGAAAACATTAAGACAGTGAATATCCAAAAGTCTGGTGGTTTGGATCTATAGACCTTATTCTCTGCAGCGCCATCCTTGATTGAGGCTGTGAGGGATAGACATACATCTCTTCAGTGGGTTTTACTGTTATTTAATGGGTTTTTGGATTGTTCTGCTAATCCAAAACTAATCTTTCCAAGAAATTTCAGGAGACAAAAAAACTGCTTTGGAAAAATGATAAGTGATCTAGGAGCTTTATACAGGTTTTTTACAGTGAAATGTTATTTCAGCTGCCAAATTATTATAAGGACAACAGAAAAGAAGCGGTGAACAATTTAATAATGTTGTATTTCTTGCATTAAGTCGTTATTAAGCATTATCAGTATTTTTTTTGATGCATTCAATTCAAAATCAAAAGTAATCAATTCAACTTTTGTAATATAAATGTAAAGATATTTGTAACATTATATATATGTGTGTATATATTTATAATGTTGTATATATATCTGTATATATGCATAACATTTACATATGTTATAAATGTAATATATATATATATATATATATATATATATATATATATAATGTATAATAGTTCTCTACATATCAATATGATTAAATTTTCCTGTCATTTATGCAGATAATGGTGTTTCAATATATATAATTTGTATTTTAGGATTCACACATCTTTTGACATATATCTTTTACAGCTATTTGTCATTACAATTTGTAAAGAAATACTTATAAAAACCATTTTATAGAAATTTGAATTACTAGCTGGTGCAATATTCTAGATTTGTACAATTGGGCTTATTGTGATTATTCTCTGCTTGCATGTATAGTCTGTGATATATATATATATATATATATATATGTATATATATATATATATATATATATGTATATGTATATATGTATATATATGTGTATATATGTACGTATATATGTATATATATATATATATATGTATGTGATTATGTAGATATAAGCATTTTTACTTGCAATTAAATGTACATAAACCGTCAATATATTATTTTATGTGTACATGCACTTTTTTAGGAAAAATAAAGTGGAATTCTGGAAAAATCTAATGCAAAACAAATGTAATGAGTGCTGTAGAACATGATGAAGTATAAAAATAATAACAGGAAAACAATTTAGTTAAAAACAATTTTAGCTTTAATCATTTATAGGAAAATAAACAGACATCTTGTAGGTCTTTAACAAGCAAACTGGCCTCTTTTTTTTTTTTTTTTTTAACAAAGTTTAAATTGCATATGCTCCATTTTACCAGGGAGGAATCACATAAAACGAACAAGCAAGTTTTCCGTCCTTGTCCACACACATGGTAAACTTTTTTTCTCTCTCCAATTGCTGGTATTTCAGGATAAATACTTAAAGGCAGTGACAAAATGCGTTTGTCAGTGGAAATGAGAATAAAAGACATTGTACCTCAATTTGAGGCTCTAAAACAAAGTACAGAAAAACAAAGGCATTCAAGGGAACCATCATAATTCAGACTATACCATTAGGAAGGCTGTTCAGTGTTTTATTGCTGATTCAATTTGAACTACATCAAGCCCCTTTTCCAAACAGGCTTCGTAACAAAGTACATGATGGTGTGACTGTGCGTCTTAATAATATAATACACGTCTCTAGAAAAACAAGACATCACTGGCGACACTGAGGTAGCGTAAACGTTACGAGGCGTAGCAGGGCAGGATCTCAGAGGCGTCTCCTAAACCCTTGACCTCGGTCATTTGCCAAAGTCCCAAGTTCAACACCTTAAGGCAGGGCAGCTGCGTGATTCTCTCTAGTCCCCTTTTGGTTATTTTGGTACAGCCGTACAGGTCGATCCCGGTCAGCTGCGTCAGGTGATCCGCAATGAGCTCGAGGCCCTTGTCCGTGATCCGGACGCACTGGCCGATGTTCAACGTCTTCAGTTCGTGCATCTGCCGGACCATCCTGTTGATCCCGTCGTCGCTGATGTGGCACGAGCAAAGCGACAGGGATTTGAGCTGGTACAGGCCCTGCGCGATGTAAGCCAGGCTCTGGTCGCCCACTTTGTCGCAAAACGACACGTCCAGCCCGTACAGCCTCAAAGCGCCCATGGAAAGATGCATGATGCCCGTGTCGCTGATGTTGTCGCAGGAGCGCAAGTTAAGAGTCCAGAGTTGGGTCATGTGTGACAGGTGGATCATGCCGGCGTCGGAAATTCCACCGCAGAAGCTCAAGTTCAGGACTTTCAGCTTGTTGAGGCCCTTGGAAATGTGCTTGAGCGACAGATCGGTGAGTTTCTGACAGTCCTGCAAGGTGAGATGCTCCAAACTCAAGCATCCCTCCGCGGCGCTGCGCGTCATGCCGGCCAGGTGCCCGATGCCCACGTCCGAAACGTGCCGGCAGCTTCTCAAGTTCAGGCTTTTGAGGTTATGAAGGCCCCAAGCGATTAGCAACAACCCCGTGTTGGTGATGTTACTACACCCACCGAGATCCAACAGTTCTAAGTTCTTCAGATACTGCGCAATCCTGCCCAAGCTGGAATCGGTGATCTGTTTGCAAAGGCTGAGGTTGAGGATCCTCAATGAGGGGATGTCCTGCACGAAAGCATGACCGAGGCCGTTATCTGTTAGGTTGTAGCACCCACTCAAGTTAAGGCTCTCGATGTTGGGCATGCCCTGAATAACATAGCTGAGGCTGCGTCTCAGGCTGAGGATCTGGACTTTCTTGATCCCTCTGGTTTGGAGGCTGGGGAAGAGCGATGGGTTTGCTCTTCTCAGATGGAGTTTGGCTTCTACTCCCCTCCAGACTGATTTGTGGTACGAGGCGTCTCTCCATGCCGTGCACACTTGCGCGACTCTGCCTTTGCCTTTAACGTCCAGGTAGTTGAAAATCATCGCTAAGATCTCCGGGAAAAGGCTCGAGATGTGGATCTCCATTTCTAAGAGCAGCTCGTTAGCTTAGCGAAGTTAGTAGTCTGGAATTCTGCCGGCGAGGACCGCATGTAAAACAAAATACCGGGAGAAATGTCAAAACGAAGTAAACGTACAACAAAAACAAAAAACGACCGCGCTTTGTTGCATTTAAAACTTGGTGTGAGATTCATTCGCTTGGAATAACCAGCTTACGTCGGAGTAGACGCTGTATTTGCACCGCCAGGTCTTTGTAACGGCTGTTTCCAGATCGCGACACATGTTTAGTAAACATAAATGTAAATCCATGAAAAAGCTCGCCGAAAAGACTTTGAAAAACGAAACGTTTATGGTTGGAGAAAACAAACGATTTCGCATGAATACAAACCAGCCATTTGACGAAAACTATGGAGTCCGGTTTCCGGTAGCCTTTGTCTTCATCCTTTCAAAACGGGGAGGGTGACTATTCTCCGGACTGTTTTTATTGTATGGAAAACACCTTAAGTTTATGTTCAAAATGTCTGAAGTGTATATCAAAATTGATTATTTTCCTTTAAAAACATATAAAGCATTGCATTTGCTCAAATTAATTCAAATTGTGTTTATTTAAAACAACAACAACCCCCTCCCATTCGTGATGGGATGTCCGACTCGTTTCCACGAATCGGTTCTTTTGAGCAGTTTCAAAGAATTGGTTCACAAAACAGATAGAAGCTTTAGGACGGTCAAGGCGCAAATACTTCCGTACGTGGTGCTTCTAAAATGCACGTATTGTTGTCTATGACATTTTACATTCAAAACATAAGAAAATCACATTTTTATTCATAAAACCAGACATTCAGCTAATAATAAAACCTGACACAAAATAATTTACGCCTCATAGTTGAAAAGGTTATGGCACGTTTAGATGATAAAATTCAAAAATATGTTTTGTGTTGATAAAACACATAATTAGGTCCTCATATCTTATATTTAGGTAGGCTACTAAAGTAACTTTGATTCAAATCCTCGTTTCACTCCAAATGCTTATATCATGAGCTCATATATCGGTTTTCTGCTAATAAGGGTATTAACGGGTCTCGGTTCAGTGAATTGGCGAGTTTATGGTTTATGAAGCGTTTCAACTTATTCATTGAAAAGATTCGGTTCAAAAGAATGATTCATTCACGAATCAAACCTTGCTTCCGGCTCACCGTCACCGGACGTAAACAAATACAAGCTCCAGTTATCTAGTTTTTCACGCTTATTTCCTATGCAAACCGGTTCATCTTAACGAAAGAGTGACTAAAGTAAATTATAGCAAAATCTAGAAAGACAAACAATGAAATATGAGCCTGACCAGTATAAAACCCAGCCATACTCTGAAACATTCATAAACATGAAGCATAAAAGTATTTTACTACAAAATCAGTTTTGTTGAGGTTTTCCACAGCAGCACACATGAAAGCTGATAGCAAATTCAGTATGAAACAAAGCACAGACTTCAGAAATGACAGTGCAAGGTATTAAAGTACCACTGTAAACCTTTTAAAATTCTAAAAATGTTCCTTGTGTAAAAATCTATGCTCAATTTCTGTCTATAAAACTAGAGAAATTGATCAATTTATAACCTAAGTCAAAAAGCTTCCATACATAAAAATAAGAGAAACAAAAATGACAACAACAAAAAAACTCTCTACCTTATCATTTTTCATATATTCTATTCTAGAATATACATTTATCCAATTATGCTTACGGTTATTTAACCGATTAAATTAACTATTAAATTCGAAAGAAATCAGACAATATCTTTTTAAATTAAACAAATGTTATATAAAATGACCTTATAAAATAGCATATTATAGCCAATAGGAGGAATTTTCTATTTCAGTCTCATCTAACACTGCATTTGTACTATTTTATCAACTAGCTAAAAGGGAGTTTTTGCTAACACGTTCAATTAGCAAACCCTGTTTGCTCTCTGGCAGCTCATAATCATCACATAAAATAGCAAAAAGCTTGCAATGTTCTGCACTGTGTTGTCATTAGCAATAGTTCGGCTATTCTCACAAATGAAGAGACAAATTTCATTTTATACCATCAAGAGTGCAGGTTAGATTGGCAATGATTTATAAGCACTAAATGTAGTTTTTAAAAGCCCCATGGCAATAAATAGTGCATGAGATCAAGAGTGACAGTAATGGAAGAGATTTCTACATTTAGTGATACTGTCGCCTCATAACAATACGTTAAGCAAAGCTCACTTAAGGTGCAGTCACATTTTGCGAGCTAAAAAGGTCTATTGTCAATAATGTAGAGATGGATTCCTATTGAAATGACTGGATTTTGCTCGCGTAAATTCGCCAAACAACAGTAAATGTGACTGCAGAGATAGTAAAATGCATATTAATTCAAATGGACACATTCCACGTCTATTATCAATGAAAAACTATGAAGAAAAATTCACAGGTTTAGAACATTATGAAAACAATTGCTTTAAATTGAGTCCTCTCCCATTTTTCCACAAAGCAGCCTCAGTTTTTGCGCAAAGCTGGAAAGAAATTCCAGTTTTAAAAATACATGACGTACAGAGCTACTTCACACGTTCACAGAAAAAAAAAAAATAGTAGTTTATAATCAATCATTTGAAATGGATTCTTCACAGCAATTCATTCCATCAGCTAGTTTTCCTGCTTGTTCCAAAAGAATCGGAGCGGCAGTGGGAAAAGTCGATGAAGATTCCGTCAGGATCCGATTCCAGTGAGTCCAGCCCCTGCATTACAATGGTCTCCGGACTGGAGGAGCAGCTCGGGGGTGACGGAAGGGCTTTGTCCACCTCGGTTGAAGCCACCTGGGCGTCCGGTGCGTGCAGACACCCCGCGGAGGTGTGGATGAAGACGGGCGGAGAAATTAGAGCGGGCTGTCCCGTGGCCCCTCGCACCACACCGGACAGGGTGAGCTCGTGATCCAGTGAGAGTCTGGGGGTCGAGCTGGTCTCTATTCCCACTGACAGGGTCGAATAGCCCTGGTGCTCAATGCAGGAAGTGACATCGCATGCGGAGTGACGCCGGATGCCCACGCTGCCCACAGAGCTCACTTCGGAGTCGTACTCGGCCACGGGGGTCAGCATGGGGATGTTGTAACTCTTGGAGCGCACTACCGGGTTACTGGAGGGCAGGTCTGCAGACTTGGACCAGCAATACTGCAAACGCCTCTCTGGAAAGATTTTCAAGAAATTAGTAATGATATACTGCTTTTTTTACTGGAGTAATACCGTTCTGACATACTTAAAATATCAGTGGCTGAATCACATATGATCAGAGCAAATGTTTATGGGTGGAGAACATAATTGCAAGATCTTTTTTCAGCACATTTATCAAATTTGATATTACGTTTTCAATATGCTTTTACTGGAATTCATGAGATTAATCACAATAATTTTATTCTACTGACAGCCCTAATTTTTAACAGTAATAAATATAGAAAACTATATTTATTTCTAAGTGTTTATCTCAACTTCTTTGCGACATACGTTATTACTTGAGACATAATTTGTATTTCTGTATTCTTTTTATGGAGTTTCTCCAAGCCACTGTTACCTATGATATTTATTGTGAACAGCGATTTACAAATAATTGAATTCAAAATATTTATACAACGAACTTGAACTTTTTTACTTTGTACTATCAAAGTAAATGTATTCCAGATATTATTTTAAATTTAGCAAATGATATCAAGCTTAATATTTTGAGCTTAATCTCACACAGTTTAAAGGAGACGTAATAAATTAAAACATCCAACTTTTTACCTAACATATTTTTTCATCTCTAAATATAGTGATTTATAATCATTTTTCTGTATTTCCATGATAAAATACAAACATTTATTTTTGCATTATTTTCAACCAAATCAGCATATTAGAATGATTTCTGAAGGATCATGTGACACTGAAGACTGGAGTAATGATGCTGAAAATTCAGCTTTGCATCACAGGAATACATTACATTTTAAAACATATTCAAATGGAAAAGAGTTATTTTAAATTAAATACTGTATTTTGGATAAAAAATAATAATAAACACAGCCTTGCAAATAAATGCAGACTTGGTAAGCATAAGAGACTTTCAAAAACATAAAAAATTCTTACTGAACCCAAACATTTGAACAGTGGTGTATTTTTCCCCCCTGCCTTTTTATTTTGTGTGAACTCTCCAGTGAAGTTCTTTACTTCAGAAAGAAACCAGACTGAATGTTGTGTCTGTCTCTCACCGATCACACATGAGCAGTGACAAGCGCCACACTCATGTGAACACAGTCCCTGCGTGCTCAGGTACGGCGACACCACCTTCTGAATCAGAGACTCCAGCTTTAGGTATTCTTCACTCACACCTTTGGATTCATGAACCCCCTGTAAGACGAGAAGATTACATATTTAGGAGTTTCACTGTGAGTAACCTTTTTACAGTCGTTCTAGTTGAGACACACAAGGCTTATGATTAATGTCTCGCTCTTTATGACACAATTGCTTACACCATCACCAGTGACCTGTCTTGAAGTCACTATGCTATCATTACTGGGTGCAGCTCGTGACGGGACGGCTGGAACCTTCACGTTATCTGAGAGGATTGTGAAAAGGGAGTGCTTCCAGTTCATGTGTACCTGTAACACCAAAAGCATCTGGACGATGGAGGGAGGGACACGGGCTCGCGGTCTGGACAGAGCCTCCTCTAGCTTCACGTTAAGGGTGATGGTGTTTCGAAAGTGCAGCAGGGCCAGCTGACGCACCGACGGCTCCTTCCCCTGAACATGAACATGCACACAGATTCACACACCACCGCTGCGTCTGATGCCTGACAAGTTATTTCGCAGTATGACTGGACTGTACCTGGACGGGGTGGAAGATGGCTTGAAGCATATTGAGAACATCGCAAAAGAAAAAGTCCCATGTCTCAGCCAAAGAGTCCAATAACTTCTGACCTATTTTCAGCAAGACGAGAAACAGATTGTGTTGTTTGTGTACCGAGTGAAATTCTGTGTAATGTTGCAATTCTGTACATGTGTTTTGTTGTTAAAATGGGATGGTATACCTTCATAAAACCTTATTTTGTCCCGTAAAATGACCATGCCTTTTGTTAAAAGTTGATTCTGATAATGAGGGAGAAGGGGAAGAAATAGTTTATATTAAAATAAAAGAGTATATATTAGAACAAACAGATTTTTTAAAACATTTTCTCACCTGGAGGTATTCAGTAAAGAACGAGCCCAGCTCTGTTTTCAATAGCTGCCTGATAAAAAAGATATAATATCGTAAACAAGTTAACAAATGTTTCAGAAGAAAAATCATTCTTAAATATAATGTATAAGAAAATAAAGCAATTTGCTTTAAATGACTGTCAAGAATACTGTATGTTCAAATATTTCACCCCAAAATGCAATGAAAAACTATATGTATTTATAATTATACACAATTTTAGCAGCAAAATTTCTATACAGTATACAGACTACTGGGGGAATTTGTATTGCTTTTGAAATAATTCTCTTCTGCTCACCAAGGCTGCGTGTATTTGATCAAAACGTTTGTAAAAACAGTAATATTGGGAACTATTATTACGGATTAAAATAACTGTTTTGAATATATTTTAAAATGCAATTTATTCCTGTGAGGCAAAGCTGAATTTTCCGCATCATTACTCCAGTGTTCAGTGTCACATGATCCTTCAGAAATCATTCTAACATGCTGATTGGCTGCTAAGAATTGTGTTGAAAACACTTGTGCTCTTTGATGAACAGAAATTTCAAAACAACAGCATTTATTAGAAATATAAACATTATAAATGTCTTTACTCTCACTTTTGATCAATGTGTCCTTGCTAAATAAAAGTATTAATTGATTTCTTCTTCAAAAAAATTCTTACTGACCCCAAACGTTGATGATGATGCTGTATATTTTTAGGGATTGGCATTTTTGTCAAGTTCTCTTTTCGAGCCGGGGACACACTTGTGAAAATTAATGTTGACAAATAAAAATATGACAAAACATGAACGTATTACTAGGAAAAAAATAACACTTCTAGATTATGACATCAATGTTATCAAAAACGAGGTTAAGCTTAGCTTCCTTTATAAAGATAACCAGGGTTAAGATTAAGAATGACCCAGGGTTTACTATTTAAAGTGCAAAAAGCCCTTTTATGTAAAATATCATGTCTTATTTTTTGGGGTGAAATATGATGTGGGTATGTTTTCCTTTTTTGGGATGTTATTGCTTCACAATTTGTCTTGTAACAGTTACATGCGGACTGAGGCTCTGCGTCCTCTCACAACTGTTCTGTGCTGATAACGTGAAGCCTCAGATCACAGCTGACAGTGTGTTAAAGTCTACATTTCACACACTGCTAACACTTACCATTATAGCGAAATAAATAATTCACAAAAATGTATAAAAACGAACAAAAGACCAGTCTGCTGTTACAAAACATGCAATGTTGTTTTGCCTCACCTCACGCCTTCATTGAGCGTATAGAGTTCATTGTCTGCCAGTCCTTTCTTTTGGAATACAGCAATAACTGCGTTGTGAATGCTGCAATAAATCGCACAGACGTGAAATAACATCTCAGTTTATGACACTTATGGACATGTGCTGGGCACAAAACACGCACTAACCTGTTCCATGTGGCATTAGGGCCTGATCCTCTCTCCTCCAATGAAGCCTTTTCATTTTTCCCCAGCTGACTCAGATTTGGAGAACTCACCAACTTTAAGCGGTACAGGGTCCTCATGGTTAAAAACACACTAGAGTTAGTCCAGAACCACAACAACAAGTGAGAGAAGGGGAGGAGCTAGAAAGATGCAGCTAGAGGGGGAAGGGGACGTGGAACTACTGTTTTACTGTTGAGAAATCAATTTCCTTCCTCCTAACATTACATTCCTATCCTTTCCTCAGTCTCTCTCTCTCTCTGTCAGACACACACGCGAGGATAAACCAATCTTGTTTAATAGTTATGCAACACAAAAACCCCTTTCTTTCACACTCCCAGTACAAGGGAGTAACAGCCTGTTCCTCCTGTGCAGTGTGTGCTTTTAAAATACCTCAAATCATGAGGTTTGTTGAATAGAGGAGGGTGGTATTACTTTTCTAAGCACTGAAACTTATGATTTGTGCCAAGAGGATGATAAAAAATAGACTATATATTTTGTATATAATATATCTTATAGAATATAAATATGTTTTATATTATTATTATTTTATATTAATATTACCGTATTATTCCTATATTTATATATGTATAATTAAAAAATAAAAATAGGATAATAAATGTCCTATTTTATATAAAATATAGATTATACTCCAAATTATATATTTATAAACTATATTTTATATTCCAAATTTAGTGAAAACGACAAATAGTCGACAAAGATTTCCAAAAAGTTTTTTGTAAAAAATAAAATCAAAATGGCGGACAAGACGTTTGGCCGCCTATGGTATCTATGTTCCCTGCATGGTCTGAGGATGATCTGATACAATTTTCGTGGAAAATGGAGCAACGGTCTAGGAGGAGTTTGAAAAAGTCGATTTTTTAAGAAAGACAAAATGGTAGACAGGAATTACAGCCGACTATGGAAAAATTGGTATCTGTGTTCTAGGCATGACTCAGAGAATCGATCAAATAAAATGGGCAAAACTTATCAAAAGCCATTCGAATTTTTCCTTTCGTTTTCATTTTGTTATAATTATTAACCACAAGGTGGCACTGCCCTAAAACCTTGTGAGTATCTTCAAGGCATCATGCCGGAGACACATACCAAGTTTTGTAATGATACGCCAATGCCTTCGTAAAATATAGCATTTTACGAAAAAATTCAAAATGGCCGATGCCCAAAATGGCCAAATTGGATAAATTTGATATCGTCCGACTCGGCATGGCGCCCCAAATTGAAAGAGACCAGTCTTGTGATTTTTGGTCAAACTGGTCAGACGTTAAAGGAACACTCCACCGTTTTTTGAAATAGGGCTTATTCACCTTCTTTCCTACATTTAGATAGGTGGGCAAATGCATTTTTGTCTCAGTGCATGCGTTGTTTTAGTTTGACAGGGTCGGCGCTAGCTTAGCTTAGCATAATGAATGGAATCCCTTGTTGCCAGCTAGCATGTCCTGAGTAAAAGTGATATAAAAAAAAAAAAAAAACCCACCTAATTACTTCTTGTAGCCTGCGTATTCACAACAAGTACAAATAGCGATGCAGATTAACACTATAGTCACCATGATGTGGCAGATAGGCAGATATTGACTTGGGACTATATTAGGGGGAAGCACAGGCGAAGCACTGCTACTTGGGCGCAGAGATATCACGCCTGTGCTTCCCCCTAATATAGTCCTTAATATATAAGTCAATATCTGCCTAGGAAATCGCCTAGTGTTAATCTGCATCGCTATTTGTACTCGTTGTGAACCACAAAAAGTAATTAGGTGTTTTTTTTTTTTTTTTATATCACTTTTACTCAGGACATGCTAGCTGGCAACAAAGGATTACATTCATTAAGCTAAGCTAAGCTAGCGCCGACCCTGTCAAACTAAAACAGTGCATGCACTGAGACAAAAATGCATTTGCCCGCCTATCTAAATGTAGGAAAGAAGGTGAATAAGCCCTATTTCAAAAAACGGTGGAGTGTTCCTTTAAGCAAAAAATATCAATTTTTCATATCTTCTGACCACTAGGTGGCACAGTGGCGAAACACTGCACTGCACACTCAAGTCATGCTTGCGATTACAGATACCAAGTTTTGTTGCGGAGATACAGCCTCGTGTCCATTTTGGAGTACTAGATGCCAAAATCGTTTGCATGTTATTCAAGAACTGTTTGACGAATCAACTTGAATTCTGAAGATCATCTAGTTTAATTTTCGTGGAAAATCTGACAAACGGTCTAGGAGTTTGAAAAAGTAAATTTTTCGGAAAATAAAAAATATAATAAATACATAATATAATATAATAAATATAAATAATCATCTTTTCCAAATATAAAATTTTAATAAAATATTATTATTATTATGTATTTATATAAGAACCAAATAACAAACTATAATTTTCATAACATGTACGCTGTTCTGACTGCTCTATTGACTTCAGCCTGGAAAAATGTAATCCATTTCCCACTGGTCCTGACTGAACTCATTGAATTTACATTAATATCGGTCTGGTTCCTGGAACTGAGTAATCTCTATGTTATGTCATGTCTCCTGTGGCATCATACTGATGCTAAATAATTGTCCACAAAATGGGTCCCTCAGCAGGTAGTAAATTGAGGAATGTCACACATTGTGAGAACTGTTTTAAATATGGCTCATTTAGGGTATAAGTAACAAGGAAAACCCCTGGAATCATAAACAAATAACAGGATATGAGTATGTATAGCAGGATGTGAGTGTGTTAATAGTTCCGTTCACAACATCAGTTGTACCTCCTGAATGGATGACTGCTCCCATCCATGTGAAGATGGTGTGGCAGAGCAAACAGGGCAGAGAAGCTGAACGTGGATGATCTAGGGACGGGTCGATCAATGTGGGCTCCGCTCAAGTTCTCCAGCATTGTTATCGAAAGGCTGCCAGATCCTCCTTTCATTCAGAACATATCTGGTCCTTCTGATAACACAAGAGAATGAAGAAATAAACAAAATGAGAGAGGGTTGTGGTGTTCGCTACTACTTGCATCTTTAAAGGGATAGATCCCCCAAAAATGAAAATTCTGTTATCATTTACTCTCCCTCATGTTGTTCCAAACCTGTATGTTTTATTTTCTTCAGCAGAACACAAAATAATTTATATTGTGTACTGGTCGCTCTTTTCCAAGCAATTATAATTAACTGAAACTTCCAAAAGGATGCAACAAAAAAAACAATGAGGTATAAAGGAGGTTCATACAACTTGTGCGCCATATTCCTCTTGATTACAACTGCTTTGTGTTAAAAACAGACTGAAATTTAAGCCATTATTCACTGAAATGCTTTCCCTTCAGTGAGCTGTTATTAACTGCAACTGAGTCTAACTCTAGAATCAGATCCTTCAGATTCATGAAAACAAATCATTAGTTCAATAGAAGGCATCACTATTTAATGTTCATGAGAGAACTAGTCATGGCTGTGTCCCAATTCAGAGGCTACATCCTTCGAAGGACTCGGATTTCAAAGGCCACGCCTTCGAAGGCAGCGAAGGTCGGACCGAGTGTTGTTAAATGGGATGTACTGTTAAATGGAGGACTGTTCTTGTCGCCTAGCAACTGTGACAGCTTTTTTGACAGTTATATTAAACTATCTGAAAACAAGGGTTCACAAACTGTCTAAATTTGTTTACCATGGTCCATTTCTGTATATAATCGAGTATAAACTATATAATGACATTTTAGTAAGATATAAGTCAACATTTAAACCACTTTAAAGTTTTTTTATTTTATTTTTACATTTGTATCATTTGAGTAAGTTGAAACCCAATGATACTTATGTTTAAAGTGTAATTGGACAATTTCAAAAAAAAAAAAAAAAAATACTGTCACAGACGCGCAATACATTTTGGGTAGGCAAGGCCGCGAAGGATTCATCTGTTGTATCCTTCATTTCACGGGAAACGAAGGACGCATATGGAAGACACATTTGAAGGAGCCTTCGAATTGGGACAGCCTTTGTCGCACAGCGGTGAAGCAATCGGCCATTGAATGCGCTCTACAAAGGATGCAGCCTCTGAATTGGGATGCAGCAGTTAAATAATCTTTCTTTAAAATCGGATAGTCTTAATTAATCGGTTGATCCATCTGAATTTGTTCAAATTCATTTTGAAGCTCCGGTCTCCATTCATTGTAAATGCAAAGAAAATAGCGACTTAGCTCCACATTCTTTAAAAATGGTAATTTTGTGTTCTGCAGAAGAAATAAAGTAATAAAGATGGAAACGAGATGAGGCTAAGTAAATAAAATAATTTTCAATTTTCGGTGAACTAGCCCCTTAAATTTCACAAATCCCAGATGAAAGCATTTGGTAAACAGTCTAGAATAGATTATGAGGTCATGTTATAACCAATTCATATAAGACAGCTTCAGTAAAGACATAGCCTACTCTTTGTAAACCATTATTCTGGTGAAAATTTAGAAATGTCAGTTTTATTTTGTTCGGCTGTTGCAAATGGATCGATGTGCTTGTTTACGTTGTTCATGTCATTCTCCATGTGTTCCTCAGCAACACAAGTCAACCCGCGCCCCCTACTGGACTATTCGGGCAAGCGTCGCAAAAGAAAATAGGCTACTACAACAAAAGACTTGTCTTGCATCAGTCTGTCATCATTTGTTCAGGCGGCCGTAAGAGCTTTTTATGAGCTCTTAAAAAACACACACGCATCTCAACATCCTCGACCTAAATATGTGACTTTGCTTTATATGTTTCACTTTCCCTGAAGCATCATGTCAGTTTCCCTTTGTTCGCTGAACGTGCCAGGACACGACACGAGCCACGATGTATTACAGGAGGAGCAGGAGGAGTCCATTTCCCTTTCTAAAGTGCAGACAGGTAAAAGGGACGGTAAAACGTCGACGTCTGGGTAAACCCGAGAAGGCTATTTGAGAGGAAGAGCATCACTTCCCATCCTGGACTAACAGATATCGCTGTTAAAACTCAATACGAATCAAACAACTCAACTGACCGTGTTACAATGCATCAATTTCTATTGATTACATATTTCATCCGTAGCTATAAGTTATTCATTGCGGGATTGACGCACTGGGTAGGCTACTCAATGTACCTAATGGTGATCATGGCACTTTTGTTACTAACAGCGCAACAATGCACCATTCATCCAGGGGGAAACGCAATATAGCATAAAACACTCCACGCAAACAGTATTGCAGTAACAATGTTTCAACTCACCGTCATGTGTTCCGCGTGCAAAGTGAATAAGAGCAGTCAGGGATATTAAAGTAACTTCAATGAGGACGGAAGCAATAAATATGACGCTCTACACTTCAGGGGAAACTAATCCATAAATACGGATGTGGGTTTATGCGGGGTTAATGGATAATTCCTGTGGCATCCCCAATACTCGCCCCTCCTATTCGCTTCCCGAGTTGCAGACTGTCTGACCAGACGACAGCCCAGACTGTGGGCGCGTTCACGCCCGAGCTCGTGCGTACGCGCCATTGTGCGAAGGGTCAAGATATTCTTGAAACAAAACGAAGAGACGTTAGAATGTAAAGTATCAATTTTAGGGTTGATATGCTAACATTTAATATACATCAATAAAGGAAATTATATTCCCGTTTCGCTTTACGTTTTTAATTTAAGTGCTCAGCAAGAAGCCATGCATAATAAAATCCATATTCAATCCAATCAGTCACTGAGTGATGCTAACCAGACTGCAATCTTTATTCGGATCCCTGATTAAGATTTAGGAAATCTCTGCTGAGTTGACGGTGACAGGGATATAATTTAGCACAACCGCGGTTTATCTTAAAGAGGCAGAGCAGAATTTAAATACATTTAAATCAAGTTTTGCTTGTTATTCGGCTATTGTTTCATGTAGGCCAAACGGAAGGCTACTTCGTCATAGGTTGCCTCTGTATTTTAAAAATCTAAAAGAACAATAAGACTTCTTATTACAGTGTTTTTAATGAATAGGTTGAGCGAATGATTCAGTGCATTCGTATATTCATAGCACACCAAAATAAAAGTATTTGACTATTTATTCTGGCAGAAAGTCTTTTTGATGAAACAGAAGTAGGCTAGTGACAGATCTTTTTTTCTGTATTGTGATGTACATCTGAGTGTGGCAGATTATCCACACAAAAAAAAAAAAGAGAAAAAATTGTTGGTCATGCATTGGTTATTGATTGGATTTTGAGATGTAGGAGTTATGCTGCGTTCACACCATGTCATATTTTCTGTAAATAAAGCTCCATATGTGAATCGCTCTCGCTGTACTTTGATGTATTACACCGACCAGTCTGCACAGCGCCACTTCAAGTCGAACACACTTTAAATCTGCATTGGTCAAGTGGTACAGCGGCCACGTGCTACAAGTTGTAGCGCTCAAAAAATTAAGAGTTTACACGTTGTGATTATTTATTTCTTATTTCTGATTTGGTAGCTGAACCAAACCAGACAGTAGACAGTAGACTCAATGACGGCTGAGTAGAACTGAGTCAGCAGTTCCTGTGGCAGGTTGAACTTCCTCAGCTTTTTCACAATGGAGTTCCTGTGGCAGGTTGAACTTCGTCAGCTGGCGAAGGAAGTACAACCTCTGCTGGGCCTTTTTCTACAATGGATTGTCCCACTTCAGGTCCTGAGAGGAACCTGAATGACTCCACTGCTTTCCACAGTGCCATTCATGAGTGGGGGAGGGCTGGGGGGGTTCCTCCTGAAGTCCACTATCATCTCCACTGTTTTAAGTGTGTTCAGCTCCAGGTTGTTGTGACTGCACCAGAAAACTAGTTGTTTGTTTGACCTCCTGTCTGTAAGCAGACTCTCACTAGCTGCTGCCTATCTGAAAGAAAGCTGGTGAACCACTGACAAATTGGGGTGGGCACAGAGAGCTGGGTCACATGAACTGTTAATAATAATAATAATATGAAAAAATTGCATGAATAAAAATGCAAACATATTACATGGTTATTATTGAAATAATATCAAATATTTGGACATTAACACTTATATATGTAGGGTAAGTTACATGGCATTTAAGCTAGGCTAGCAGGCTAATCGGGTAGCTGTATGCTATGCTAGTACACAAGCTAACAAAAAAAAAAGATAGAAAAAAGAATAAGGCTTGATTTCACAACCTAAAGCTTTGTTTATGTACTAGTATATAAAACATTTAACTTAAAGACTTGAATGGTCATTACAATGCATTTCAAATGACATAAATCATAATGTGATTTTGCAGGAATTGTAATCAGGGGCTAAAAATAGTACTCATTAAATGTTCATTGAGCCAATGGATCAAGATGTAGACCCGATCTCGGTTGGAGACCCGATCACTCACAACACCGGTGTAGACATGGACATGGTGATACTATTTGTTTGTTAATTGTTAATTGCATGGGTGGGATTGATGATTGGATTGATCCTGCTTACATCACCAGAGAGAAATCTGTCATTTTCACCATTAGTTCCAATGTATATTTTTCCTCTGCCTGCTAGAACTTTCAATTCTGTCATCAATGCTTTGTCTCCAAGTTATGTGCATTTATTTAAAACACACCTTTTCTTTAATGAGAGAAAAACAATTATGCCCAAACTTTTATTGGATGGAGTTAGCCTTATTGATAAAAAATGTAATAGTAAACTTATAAAGCTATTGTTACATTACACAGTTTACACATGTACATTTTTCTGGAATAATTTTTTTGACAGTATTCACTGGAAGAGGGCGTGGTTACTCTTATTATGAGAAATATTGTATTGAGGAAGAAACTTTGCTTCATTTATTCTACCACTGTAATCAGGTTAAGCCTCTTCGGGAGAGCTTGGGTTGTTATCTTTCTCACTTTATCAAATGTGATTTAAACTTTTCATTGAAGGATATATTTTTCAATTTTTCTGTGAGTGACTATGCTATTGATAGTGTTGTCAATTTCTTTGTGTTGCATTGTACATTTTTTATTCACAAACACAAATTTCTCAAGACTTTGCCTAGATTTGATGTCTTTATTGCTGAGATTTCCCTTATTGTAAAATCTCTTAAACTCATTGATAACAGTAAGAACAACAAGTTTCTTAAGAACTATGTACAGTTTTTTCTTACTTGTTGAGGAGTCAGTTATTGTTTTTTTTGTTTTGTTTTTTTTGTTAATGTATTCAATGCAGTGCTGTTTCTTCTTTGTAAAAGAATTAATAAAAAACATTAGTTCCAATTGACATTTTGATTGTTCACAATAAATTCTATAAAATGCATTTAGAAAATAGATTTTAATAGATGCTAGGCACTAAGATTAATCCAAATGTCCATTACCATTTATACAGTGGGCAGTAATTGTTAGACTGGATTTCAAATAAATGGCCGTTTTTTATTTTGCTGTCATTTAGATTTTTTGTTTATGTTAATATTTATTTCATTTTGTGAGGTGAATGCGGAAAACACAATAATCATTTATCTGTGACAAACAGCGGGATATTTAAAACACAAAAAGGGGATTCTTAACTCTACATTCTTTTTTTGAATGCTTGAATGCTTATATCTTCTAAATGCGAATTTTGTCGTCGTTTTGGAGTACACTAGCTTATAGATAACAGTAAGGCTAACATAATTCTAAAAGCCAAAAAAACGTCAATTTTGATTTCATGGGGACTTTAACTCGACTTTTCACTGAATTTCTCCCCGTTTTTATGACGTGTTACGCACGTGCGTGTGGGCGGGGCGGCGTAAACGTGGTTGTGTCGCTGCGGCGGGAATTTTCAAACGCTCAACCGAGACCAGAGAATTCTGCCGTTCGGCGTCCGGTTTTTACATTAGAACGTTCCCGTGGAAACATTGACTGAACGCTTACCAGTTAAATGTGTCGCTTCGTCAACAGAAAGTGGGGTAGATAGATGGTAGCGCACTATGGGCGTACACTAGCGCGTAATGTTGTGTCAGACTTCCTGTTGTTACAGCTTAGCGACCTCCACTCACATTATACATATTCAACATCGTTTAAAAGAGAATATTGACGGCTTTTCAGACTTGGCGACCAGAAAACACACATGGATCACTGCAGTGGGAGGCAAGAGGAGAGGAAACCTCATACAACCAGCACATGTTTTGGTCAGGTGTGTGTTTTTTAGGGGACAGGTTTTAACACTTTGTTATGGTCATGTTGACATAATGTGAAGAGCTACAGAAAGCACACTTCATAATGTATTATAATAATATTTCAGGAGTTTAGAATGCATTTGTAACTTGATGTTTGTTGTAGTATGCATACACTGCAGAGGAGTACCAGGCAGTCCAGAATGCTTTGCGGCAGAAACTCGGACCTGAATATATCAGCTCCAGACAGGCTGGAGGAGGACAAAAGGTCAGAATTAATGTGCTTTTTGTACACTTATTATTTAGCCTCGCACATTTAATATATAGTTGATTATCGTGCTGTTTTCCAAATTATTTGACATCTGCTTTGGTTTTGCAGGTGTGCTATATCGAAGGTCACAGAGTTATAAGCCTTGCCAATGAAATGTTTGGATATAATGGATGGTCACACTCAATATCTCAGCAAAATGTCGGTAAGGACACCATCACATTTGCACTGATGTGTTTTGTCATCAAGACGGGCACAGATTCTCAAACATTCCCATTTATGCTGCATTTTTGAAAGGTGGTGTGGTCAATCTTGTGTTGCAGATTTTGTAGACCTTATCAATGGGAAATTTTATGTTGGAGTCAGTGCCTTTGTGAAGGTCCAGTTGAAGGTAAGCACTCTGACGGGATAAACGCAGCATTGTGAGGAGCATACGTGTACCGTTCTATTCCTTACGTGTCTTTTCCATAGGATGGCTCATTCCATGAGGATGTAGGGTATGGGGTGAGTGAAGGCCTCAAATCGAAAGCTCTCTCACTGGAAAAAGCAAGAAAAGAAGCCGTCACAGATGGACTGAAACGAGCACTCAAGTAATTATTTCTGCCTCTACATATACTTGATTCTGAGTAGTCATTTGTGGCATTCTGTGGTCAATATTTTAAAATTTTGTACAAAAAATAAATAAAAATAGTACTTTTATTCAGCAAGGATGTATTAAGAATCTATTAAAAGTGACAGTAGGCATTTTATAATATTATAAAACATTTCAAATAAATGCTGTTCTTTTGTATTTTATATTCATTAGAGAATCCTGAAAAAATTTATCACGGTTTTCACAAAAATATTAAGCGGCACAACTGTTTTCAGCATTAATAATAATAATAATAATGTTTCTTGATAATCAAATCCGCATATTAGAATGATTTCTGAAGGATCACGTGACACTAAAGACTGGAGTAATGATGCTGAACATCAAAGGAATAAATTACATTTTTAAGTTTATATATAGGCTATATATCTTGCCTGATAAAATAGTTTCAAGTCCATAAATGTATTTATTTGATAAGAAGCCATATAATAAGTAGGATAATATATTTTAATAGGTGCTATAAACCCCTTCCACTTCAAAACAGGCTCCTGATCACCCTTTCCAGACGTATTATTTTGATATAATGTACTGGCTGACTGTCCAGTACACCTTACACCATTTTAATTGAATTAATGTAATTTTATTTTACAATAAGGTGTTTTGGAAACGCGCTTGGAAACTGTATTCTGAATAAGGAGTATCTGATAGCCATCAATAAAATACCAAAGCAGGTAAGAAGTCATCTTAAACATGTGGGTCAAATTTGTGAATCATTTCAATGTGTTTTCTTAATGCGTGTACCTGAAATGCATTGGATGTCCTGTCATCGCAGCCACCTCCTCCTTTAGACCCGGACAAAACCAAACGCTGTGATGGCGAGCCGTCCGTGGAGAAGGCCAGGTTCGACAGCCTGGCCCGAGCCAACAGCAGGGAATTTATCAAACCGGCGGAACCAGCCAACATCCCCTTAGAGCGAATGGGAAGTCGCCCTGTACGAGGAGGGCATGAGAGCGGCACCGGATCCAGGACTTCATTGACAAACACGACAGCACATTCTGGCAACACATCAGCTCACCAGGATTCTGAAAACAGGCCCAGCAACATCTCAAGGTGAATTTATTTGGTGCTAACTTCGACTACAACACTAGCCCAGCTGCGCTTGTGATAAATCTGCTACTCTCATGTTGTTAGGTCAGCAGCTGACATGGCTGACCTGTCCTCGTCTGATCCTCCACTGGACTCCAAGCAGCAGAGGAAGCTGAGACAGCAGCAGCTGCAGCTAAAGTTCAGACAGGAAATGGAGGCCAAGAAGTTGCTACATGAACAGAAAACCGAGCCATCAAACGCCTGCACGGAACCGGCCCTGCGGTCTAAGCAAGGTGTGACGGAAAATTTAAGGGTTCATGTTTTAGCCATGAGTATAAAACATTTAAGCCTTTCGCCTGCAGGAGTGTCAGGTGTGTAGCGTTGTCCATCAGTGGGTTTATCGTTTTAGGACAGGATGTAGGTCCCGTTAACCACAGTACACCAAACGGACACCTGGTGACCACTAAACAGGAGGAGTATCTGGCTGGTAAGGAATGTTTTTAAGAAAAAGTGCCATTGGTAACATAACTTAGTTTTTCAACATTTACAGATAATATTGACATTGCAGGTCTGAAATCAGGAAATTAATTGATTTATTCTTACAACCTGTTTTTGTGTATAACAAATATTTGGCTGACTTTATATTTTAGGAAGGGGTCATTTGCAAGAGATTCATATTTGGGGGTTCTCGGCTTCACACAATTTGAAAACCCTCCTTAAAAAATTAAACACATTTTTACCTGTCCTCCATTTTGACTCAAAGCGTGGCCAGTTAATTATTTATTTTACATGTCAAGTTTTTTCAAGGGGTTTTAACTTAAATGTTTCTTCATATAATAGATCTCACTATTCTAAAGAAAAACATATTTTTAATACAGGAACAAGGTTGTTAGATTATGAGGTAAAATATATAAAAATGTCTCACTTCTCAGATGACCCAGAATTATGGAACTTCACTCTGGATGGCATTGATATCCTCGAAGATCCTGCAGCGGGCTCCACAGAACCTCCTCGGCCCACCACGCCGAGCCAGCACAAGATGACGACACGCAGCAAGACCCCGCAGAGAGCCCAGTGCTTGAGACCACCAGCTCAACCTCAGGGGCATGTCTATGTTCCTCAAGGCCAGGAAGGATGTGGCCAATTCAGATCCTCTGAGATGAGAACTACAGCAGGAGCAGGTACAATCTGACTCATGTTCACTTAATAAATACATGCTTATTAACAAAAACTTTGTAAGAAGGCAAGTATGTGCATGCCCAGTTCTGGTTTTTGCCTCTTCACTCATGCAAACATCACACGTCCCCATTAATATAAATAGCCAGGGACTTAACACTCTCAGAGCTGGCAGCGTGTGGCCCACAATTCTAGCACCAGCCTGTGCTTGACTTTGCCTGTTCATTAAGAGAAAATTACTTCAGCTTCTTTTAATTATGGACCTGTGGTAATGATGTTGTAATTGTTAATGAAGGTGGACAACAGAGCCCATACAGACACGGCCAGATGATGAAGAAACGAAAACTGGAGACGCATTGAATTTAACTATTTTAGAAAATCTTGTTTTTATCTAGATGAGTTTTTTTTTTTACTAGTTTGTGAATATGAAAAACTAATAAATGTTTGTCACGTGGTCTGTTTTTGACTGATAAACCTAATTTGTCATATTAAAACATAAGCAGGACAAATTTAAGCAGATTTTTGGAGAATAAAAGTCTGTGGAAAGGATTGAAAGTGTATTCCCAGGTTATTTTACCATCATGCTGACAACAGGGAATAACTACTCAAATTCTGGAAAAGAAGAACAAAAAAAGCACAATGTAGTAGGAGGAGAAAAAGTCCAAAATGTTTTATTAAGCATTTGAATATATACATTTTTTTAATTTTTACAAGACTGATACATAAAACCATATATTCACCAAAAGGACCCTGGATGAAACGAATTGACAGAAAACTTAAGCAGCAGCAATTTTTGAACCCACAAATTTAATGCTGTTTTCATTTGTGTGAGACGTGGATTGTGAAAACATGCAGTTTTCAGAATTTCAGTTATGTGACAGGAGTGTGTGATTGTGATTAGTGGCATTTCCTCAGTTTCACTATCTCTAAATGTGGTTCTGGTCAATTACAGAGTATTTGGATCTGTGCAGTCAAGTATCAAAAGTAACAAATAACCCTCCCCACTCGGTTAAACCTTAAACGGCGCGTATTCTGCATTGCAGTAACATTTACCTTCTCTAGAGAAGTCAAGCGGATCATTTCAGAGATGACGGGACGTCACTTCCGCAAACGATTGGCACTCAATTTGTGGTATAGAAAAAATGTTGGGGGGTGGGGGGAGGGGTGATATACTGTAGTTTAATACTGTACTTCTGTTGCTGCAGTCAAATGCACCATGTTAAATCTTTTCTCAACAAAGCTGGTCACCAAAACGTTGATTTGCCCAAAATCAAGTATTTCATTGACCACATTTGCATGGGCTATGATGTTTATATGACATTTTAAAGACGGGAAGACATAGTCCCGTGGTTTAAGGCTAGCTTCTTTCAAAATGAAAGCAATATGTGATTGGATGAAGAAATATGCTTTCTTTAATATGCATACAGGATGCTCACCCTCTCAAGGACCATCTATATCCAAACTAAGACATCTATTCACGTACATTCAAAAAAGGGTGTGGGCAGGGAGTAATGGTGACTGTCTATATAAGATACACTGTATTATTGTAAGTTCACCATAAATGATATATATATATATATATATATAAAAAAAAAACGGTCACAAATGAACAATGCTATGAAATGCGTGCAAGTACGAAGAGCTATAAAACCCTACTTTTACCTCCCTCAATTGCACATCCTCTTCCTTTAATTTCAAACTCCAACTTAAGTAAATGAAAACAGAAGACTGTCTCAAATGCAGTTACATCTAACTACCTTCTTTATCCATCCTTCCAACAATCTAGACTCATTTGTAGGATACGTACAGTCGGCGCCCATTGAGACTTGTGTTGGTGGTGTAGTCTTTCAATCTCTCCATCCATTCACTAACATGTCAGCGTCTCTTCTGCAGGCAAACTGCAACACCATCACTGTATCTCATTGGTCACACTGCCTGACTATTACAATAAGGATGGTATCCATATACTATAAGGCTATATATATGATGTTTAAGACAACTTAACCCAGTTTAACCCTTTCTGTGCCTTTTTATCAAATGTACACATTCATCTATCAGCAGGTTAAACAGCCGGTTATGTCAAATTTGAATAACCCGAGTCACATTATATGGACCTAGAAGTCTTTCCAATGTAAACTGTCAGATAAAACGTCCACTTAAAGGACTAGGCCCGATAATCTCAACCCTGTGAGGCACAGCTTCTCTCCTCATTGTACCAACCCATCAACAGCTGTTTCAGCTCGCCTGAGTGGTACGTAGATTGGTTGACCCGCAGCCGTTTCCAGATTGGTGAGCTCCTGAGGGAACGAGGAAGCCCGGTTGCAGTCCTGCAGGGGGAGCAGTGGAAGACAGCGGGGCCCCCTGAGCCCACTGAGGCATGCTGTAGGTGGGACAGGTGTAGCCAAACTGCTGATTGCTCACACACAGTGAACCCTTCCGTCCAGTTGTGGGGTTGACGTTGGCCGGCATGTGACCACCCATGGAACAAAGCTGACCTGGTGCAGAGAATTTACGTGGCAACATCTGAGGAGGAAGACAGTTTATTTATTATGAAACAGTTTTTATCTTGATTGGTCAATATGGCATGATAAATGCACAATATGATTTAAAACTCCTGCTCGTCTAGCTATTCATAGTTATCAGTCACATGACTGGCTCAGAGACCTGGAGGGCAAAAAATCCACAGAACTGTTTCAGGCAATAATTAAGATCATCTCACAACAGAAGAAAAACAAAAAGATGTGAACAAATGTAACTTTTGGGTACTTGTGATCCACATACAGCACCAGCTGCAGTATTTCAATCACTAAAAACTGTGGAACATTCTAAAATGCTTCATGTGAAAAACAGATAAAGTGCCTTTATGTATTAAAATGGTGATATTAAAAGATCAAACTCAGAGTGCACCTTACTGATGATGCAAACCATATACAGGATATGAATATATATGTCCCAGAATATGAACACAATGCACTAAATTGAGTAAGAGTTTTATTTATAATGGTGTTCTATGGAAAAATGCTTAGTGGGAAACGCCACATTGTTCTGGGTTCATCTGCTTGCCAGTACATAGTATGCATCACCATTAAGCTGTATATTGAATTTTAATATCACAGTCTTACTACATTAATACTTAGTACAAACCTTATAAAAAGGTGGGCATTTCTATTAGTGTGCTGTTACATGAAAATTATGTATATACAATATTAAAGCCCAAAATATACTTCAGTTGTGACACAAATATGTTTATATTTTATGCATAAAAAGTCACTTCATATTCTGGCTACACAGACAAAATTTATGAGGTGACTTATCTAAATGCCTCTGATTGGCCACTGCATTTATAAGCTCAACAGAAATGTGTGATTGGTTATGATGCTCAACGCTGCAAACACGTGTAGAAATAAATCTGATGCAACATGAGCAGATCTATGTAATTCTGCAATCAACACTTTACATTCATTTTCACATTTCACTTTAATGGTGACAGCTGTGGTAATTGTACAGGGAAATTTTTCTTGAATTTTGGGTTATTTTGTGTTAATTTTATGCCATTTTGTCTAAAGCCGCCATTAATTTTTGACCCGGCTGGCTATACATGTATCCTATCTTGTGAACGTTCTCTGATAATCTATATCAGAACGAAATTATGTTCAATATATTTTTAGTGACTTAGAATTATCGTACATCATGAGCTTGAGTGTTCTTTTTGGAGTAGTTCTTATTACCTGTGGCATCATGTTCTTTGCATCCCTGGCCCAGTTATCAACCAACTGATGGAGGTCATCTGTGAATGTGCCCTTGCGTGGCAGATTAGTAGCTGGGGCTTGGTCCTGGTCATGGCTCTGTCCGTTCTCTTCTCTCACAGGACTTGTGGTTCCTACAAGTTACAATCAATATTCACCGATTAGAAGAACTTGAGCATTTTGGGAAAAAAAGAAAAAAGAAAACATTACTTCAACTAAAATGCTTAGTCATACCTTGCACATGAACATTTGAGCTTGGTACGGTTTCAGAAGTTGAAGTCTTCGCAGTGGCAGACTGATTGACTGAATTTTGACCACTCTGTACAGCTTGCTTGTTCCCTGGACAAAACCACACAACAGTATAAGCCATTTGTTCACAAGGCCTGAGCAGGATGTTACAGTTGGATGTAAACCTCTAAGCTCTGATACCTTGAAAGGAACCGGTGCCACTACCACTTCTTGACCGATTCCCCTTGCCCTTAGTGGGTCTCCGCCTTCCTGACGCAATGGCCACGGTGGGAGGGACCACCACAGAGGGCGCCGTTTTACCTAGACGTGTAAAGAGTTCCTCGATTTCCTTTTTCTGTTTATTCTGTAATGCCTGGATCTCAACCATATGTCTGCAAAAAGAAATAAAAGGGCATCACGAATTGCTAACAACTAATTGCTTTTGTTGATGAGGATGACGAATTGTTTTTATTCCTTTTTTGTAATTTGCTTTGGATAAAATCCTCTGCTAAATGCATAAATGTATATAAAAATCACATGACACATGATTATCTTTACAGAGTCAAACATGAACAATTGAGGTCAAGGTACCTCTCCCTGAGCTTGTTCATCTCTCCTTTAAGGCCCTCATCTTCTGGTTCAGAGTCATTGTCACTGCTGAGGTAGTGATTGGTGATGGACATGCTGGAAGCGTTCATTTTAGGCTCTTTAGCGATGTCCGGTCCCTCAGTAGAGCTTATGAAGAAGGTCTTTCCTTCGTCTGGGGTCACTGAGAATCGGCCCACTTTGATGTCAGTGCTGGAGGTCACCTGAAAGCGGCCGACTGTAGTGATAGACGAGACGGGTTCAGGGCTGACCCTTGGAGGGGTCTGAGATTTATGAACTGTGTTTTCAGGGCTAGAGAGAGATGATGGTGATGAGGAGGAGGATGACGATGATGTTGTTGAAGGGGTGATGGAGGAAGATGAGACTACTACTGCTGGATCTGGAGCACTGCCTGGGTCTTGATCACTGGCCACAGAAACCTGAAATGTAGACCGAGGATGTGCATGAAGTTGCCGTTTAAATCTTTCAGGCATTAAAATATGAACCCTAGTGCACACAGAGAAGTCTATAAGGCTACCTGAAATCGGCCAAGTTTGAAAGCTTTTTCGAGTTGTGATGTCACTGGCTCTTTCTCCTCAGTGCTTGTCTGTCCATCTGGTTGATTTACAGCTGTGGAGGTCTTTAAAAGAGAATGCAAAAAAGTGTAATAATGCTATAACAATGTATTAATGGGTCAATGACAAATAAGAGTGTCTACAGTAAAAGCATAAGCAAAAGATAAAATAAAAATCAAGTTTGAAATTAATGTGCCAAGTTTTTAGAAATGTAGTCTGTGTATTCTTCATGACGAAGAATGTAACAAGCAATTTTTTTTCTTACACTTTAAATAAGGAAACATGTCAGTGTTAACGGTCCAATCTTTGTTTATGTTTATATATATATATAAAAAAATAACAAATTGCAGGAATTGTGTACAGTTCTATATATATTATATATATATATATATATATATATATATAAATCAGGGCAAGGCAAGACACATTTTGGAAGAAGGATTGACTTATTTTTTACATTTTAATTCAGCTAGTTGCCATGGCAACATTTCAAATTTTTCACTAATATTTATATTTTATTTCAGCTTTATTTGAATTAATTTGTAATAGTTTTAATAAAAAATAACAACATGAATTGAATTTTTAATATATAAGCGTCATGTCATCCAAATACCAATATAGACGCTGAATTAGCAACTTCCCCCACCTGTGGCCTTTGTGGTGACGGATCTGCAGATGAAGTCTGGGCATGGCTTGTAGGTGTCCCAACGGAGGCAAAAGCACCAGGTGCAAAGTTCCCACTGGAACTGAGAGACAAACTGGGAGGCGTCACACTGGAGACCAAGCCAGGAGTGATAGTGTTGGGTGGGGAGGATGTAGATGGCTCTCCAGATCCATCAGGTTGAGTGGAGGAGCACTGAGAGGAGTCCTTGAAAAGGGAACGCAGCTTCTTGTCTAAAGCGTGAATGTCTTCAATTCCAGGTGGCTTCCCCTGTACATCACCCTCAACATCTGTCCCAGTTGGTTGTGTCACAGGGATAGAAGAGGGGCCGACTTGCACCTGCTGGATGGTAGCTTGAGTTTGATCCAAGCCACTGCTCTCAGCCTGCTGACCCACAATGTTTTGAGGAGTCTGGAAAGGGGTAGGACTTGACAGCCGACGTGGTTCTGGTGATTCAGTTGGAGCTGGGGAAGGGGAAGGGGATGTCCTCCCTGTACTGGTTTGCTGAGTGGTGGTAGATGGTGTAGGAGTGATTTCTTGAGTGGTGACTGTTATCAGATTTGCAGTGGCTGTAGGTACAGGGCTCTGGTATAATGACTGAGAAGTAGGAGGAATGCTGCTCTCTGGGGCAAGACCTCCAGGTGTGGCAGGTACCACAGAAATCTGTGTTGAACCAGGGGCAAAGTTGGCTTGTTCCTGCTGAACACTGCTGGCTGATGTGGGATCAGATGCTGGAAATGAGAATGGATGGATAAAATCAGTCTGAATGTTTTGAAATATGTTTAAGCAATCTTTTTCTGCAGATGTGTAAATCAGACCTGGTGTGGAGTCTTCAAATGATGTGTTTGCAGAAGGAGGTCCAAACAAAGGTTCTCGTAGTCTTGCTTCAGGCACCGGACTTACTATGAAGCGCCGGCCTGCTGAATGTACAACCTGTGCTGCTACGCTGGGTGGCACACCTGTTAAATGTGAAATATGACAAATGATACAGGATGCAAGATGGGGGCAGATAAAATGTAAAAACATCACTACAAAGAACACTTACCAGGCACACTGGATGTTGAGATTTCAGGTACTTGCTGGGCCGAATTATTGATCACCTGAAGTGTTATGGGGAGAATTTAATTTGTAGTCCACAAATGATTTCTCAAATGTATTCTTGTGGTCTGAAAATCATAGTAGATACCTGAGTTTGGCTGTTTTTCAGAGCTTTTCCTTTCTGATCTGCCATCTGAATGACCTCTCGAACCTGTTCTATGAAGGACTCCCGCTCGCTCTCCAAGATAAAATCACTATTGACCTGATACAAAACGAAGAGAAGTTACATACAACTTAGAAAAACTATCTTGCTCCACTATTAGGGGTGAAAAAAAATGATTTTACAAATGAATACATTTTTAAATCAGTTTCTTTCTGCAGCAGAAGGTATGTCCAACTCAGGGGTGTGTTCTAATCAGTAGTTATAATCCCTTTTTAAATTTCACAGACTTCACCTTCCACAGAAAGTTTTTTTTTTTCTTTTTGTTTCACTGTGCTCATTTTCCACAGTGAACATGCAATAGATGGACATCTTTGACCGTTGTGTTCGCGTCCACGTATGATTACAAATTTGTAAGATGCCATGTCATGTTAAAATACGTTTTAAAACGCGTGTCTTGAGATACATGCACTAGGTTTTTGCCTTTGTGAAAAAATTTCAAAATGCTTGTATGATGTAAAATTTATGTAAACCCCAGTTCTGTCTTAAGAGAGTGAAAACAGACGGCACAAAACATAACATGTCATAATAAAAATCTTGCATCTTAAATACAACCGAATACATATCAAATCAGTAATAAAAATCATTATTTTGAATGGAGGTCTATGCCAATCCACTATACTGAAAAAGGGTGAGAGTAAGAAAGAGAAAAGTATACCATAATTTCAGCAATTTCTACAGGATTATCTCCATCCAAATCAAACTTGAATGTGACCATCTTCCTGTTGTGGGTTTCCAGCTGACATTCAGCGACTCTGTCACCAATATTAGAAATCTACAAAAACAAAGATCAATATTTTAATGAAATTAATTACATTATTTCATTAACTTATAAATCGTTGTGCTCGTAATCACACAATGTTATATACCAAAATTAAAAACAAATATTAGATTTGGGCGTAACTTACATTCAGCAAATTGAGCTTGCCCTTAGCCACCTTTTCGTGGCGTGAGCGGCTGCGTACAGAGCGACGTTGGGCTCGTTTCATAGAGCGACCCTCGTGCCTGCCCTCGTTCCCATCGCTCAGACCAGATGCAGGATCGGAATGGCCACTGAGGGAACCAAAAACATCATTGATTCAACTTCTCCCTAATGGAAGGTCAATATTAATACACATGAATTATTAAAAATATGTTTCACCTTTCCGTGGAGGCTGGAACCAGAGATGTTTGAGGTTGTGTCTGCTCTACTGGCTGCGGTTGGGACACACTCAGTGGTACCTGTAATAGAGAATCAAATTAGAATTTAAGAATCCAAGTGACTTAATCATAATCACCTATAACAAACAATCACATGGAGAAGGTGGTCTTCATCCAGACAAAATGGCTTGTTGTAAATTGTTGGTTTGTGGTGACAAGTCTACAAGGCTTTGGGGGGAGAGGGTGTTGAGGGTGAGGTAACAGGAAGTAATACAGTTCAGAGAGTTTTTCAATGGTTGGTGCCAATATCTAGAGAGGACGTTGGCCAATGGCCTTTATAATGTCTGCATACACACACACACACAACTATTTATTGTCAGTAAATGGGACATACACTGGCATTTCAAAAGTTTGGGGTCAGTAAGAGTTTTTGAATACTTTTATTCAGCAAGAATGCATTAAATTGATCCAAAGTGAAAGTAATGACATGCATAATGCTACAAAAGATGTGTGTTTCAAATAAATTATGTTCTTTTAAACTTTCTACTCAAGGAATCCTGAAAAAAAAAAACATCCACAAATATTAAGCAGCTCAACTGTTTCCAACGGAGCCCCTAAAGAGACCTTTGCAAAAATAAAAATGTGCTCACGAGAAAGTCTGTACATTTTTATTTTTGCAAAAGTCCCTTTAGGGGAGTAGTTTCCTACATTAATAATGAGAAATATTTCTTGAGCACTAAATCATCATATTAGAATGATTTCCGAAGGATCATATGACATGGTTTTTAATGTATTTTTAATCAAATAAATACAATCTTGGTGAGCATAAGAGACTTCTTTAAAAAATGTTTTTAAAAAAATTACCAACCCCAAATTTTTTAATGGTCGTGTACACTAAATTACTTACATTAAAAGAACATTTTCTTTTCACAATATTTCCTCAAAATTCACTGAAAACTGAGCTTGTTTCAAAATCTACCAACATACTTGAATAAAAATAAAAAAATTTTTTTTTTTTTGCATTTGAAATAATTTGCGAAAATATTGTGTAAAAGTGTAAATATAATATTTAGCTATTTTGAGTACCATTAAAAACATTTCTTTAATACACATTACATTTTTTGAATATACACGTTAGTATTATATCAGCCCTCAGCATGGTAGATATTTTTATCAGAACTAAAAACCCACATCGGCAAACTGCTAATTCACACACCAGTGTTAGGCACAGCTAGTACCTGACAAGCCTGATATAGAAAATAGAGTTGTTCAGCATTTGGAGGTGGTGAGAAAACAGGAGGACTGAGTTGACATGCCCATATCTGACAAACATGTAAGAGCAGCCAGCATGCAAGAAAGAGATGGAGAAGTAAAGAACAGTAGTATTAATGTATGAACTGCCAATAAGCTGGATGTTGTGCAAAAAACACAGAACATTCATCAAGCAACATGCAGGCCAATGGAAGATGTAATATCAGCCACCAGAGGGCATTATTCATGCTGTACCTGTAAGACTTGAGGGCCCTGCAGAGACTGAGGGGGAGCGTTGCCATCCTGAGGTGGCTGATGGTACTGCAGGGGGACAGTAGGCTGAACAGCAGGGGGCAGAGAGGCTGCCTGTCCCATCATCTGAGAGAGGAGTTCATGTATACATTAAAAGGGCTTTTATAACTCTGGTATATGTTTAACAAACAACAGATCCATAGAGCAAGATGTTTTTGTCATTATGTTATTGATCACGTGAAGTGTACCTGGGGTGTGGCCGTAGTTCCAGTCTGGGGGAGGGGGGCTGGGGACAAAGTACTGCTCACCTGCTGCGACTGATGTGGAGAAGAAATTGAGCAATTAAGACATAAAAATCAAAGAATACAGTGTTTTGTTTTCAGATGAACACAACTAGCTTTGTTAGAAAACCAAAACATTTAACCTTTTCACACGTAAGTTTAAAATTGGCTGACCCCAAGCGTTGAGTTTTTCAAGGCGACCATTATTTAGAAAGTATCACTGTTTCCATGGTGACGCGTCATTGTCACCACAGACACAATAGCGCTGAATGCCTTTGGCTTGCTCAGTTGGGGATATTCTGGATATCTAATTTGATTTTATCAATAAATTCCACTAGAAACAAACCTTGTTGTATTATTTTAATTTAATACTGTGAAGCTGCTTTGATACAATCTGTATTGTGAAAAGCGCTATACAAATATACTTGACTTGACTACTTGACTTGAATGACTGATGATCTGCTTTTGTTTAATTTTGATTATTTCCGATTGTCAAATATGTGCAAGTGGATGTTTTGTTGTTTAAACACCTTTATAACGATAGCGTTAGTTGAGCTATATGCGCGATGGCGCCACCATGTTAGTTTGTGCCGCAGACACAGTTCAGAGAATCGGATCTGTTGGATTTACAACACGTGAATTCATCCACTTCTCCCAAAATACATGAAAGTGAGTGGTCGGTGAACTGGGAGAAGAATAAAGTAAACTTTAAAGTTACTTACACAATGTGTATCTGATATGAATAAAACGTATCGTCTAATTATAATGGAAATTATTATTGCTGCTTTCATAGACATCAGTGTGTATTTTACAAACTCTAAATGTATTGTTTTTTAAAGATACTTATATGAATTAATTTAAAATAAACATTATGTGGTTGAAAACACTGATTAGTCGTGATATATGACAAGCGCTGAGCGCGTCCGTCTCTGGCTCAGCGTCAGCCAACGCGCGAAAGCACAATTGAATTTAGCAGTTGATCACGAGATGCACTGACCGTTCTAATCAAACAGGTGTGATTGTACGCTCCAGTGACCAGCCTAGACTGATCACACCGGTGTGAGCATAGGTGTGAAAGGGTTAAAGACCCCCTGTGGTGAAAATCAAGTTTATAATGTTGTTTATATGTCTATGTGGGGTTTTTAAAATGCACAATCCATGAGCAAATTCATCAAATTCACTACTAAGTATTTTCTCCTTAAAACTGCAGTGAACCAAAGACAGTCTCAAAAACACGGTTTGAAATCGCCCTTGTTCTCCATGTCACAAATATGTTGTAACCAATTCAGTCAACATGCGTGGCAGCCTTTAGCATATCATTAATAGGGGTGTAAATCGGACAGTTAATCACGATACGATACGATATCGATTCTCTAAGCCAGCGATATTTGCCGATACGATTCCGATTCGATTCGATTCAGGGCTATATCGATCGATTAATCGATATTTAGATATTATGTGCCAAGTGTACACAACCAGTTACGTTTATTAACTCACACTAATACATGCAAAAATATATAACATGAAAGTTTAATTAAACTCTTTGAAAACTGCACATCCTCTCCCAATTAGGACATTTACAAGTTGTTTGTTACAAGTAAAAAAACAAACAAACATGATCTATAAAAATGAACAAGAACGGAGTTATCTGTTTTTGCAAATTAACTATAACAGAAGAGTTTATTTGCAAAAACAGATAACTCCGTTCTTGTTCATTTTCATATATCATGTTTTTTTTTTTTTATATTGTGCATTTGAATATCAATCAAACTGCAGCTGGATTGTTTTGATTAAGTAATAATAACAAAAAAAATACAGGTAACTTATAAAATTAAAGCTCATTGAAAGTATTTTATATATATATTTATTATTATTATTATTATATGTATATTATTATATATATACTCCACATTTCATGTTTCAGAGTTAAACAAAGCCAAGTAATTGCTATGATACATAATAAAACACTTGGTTAATCTTTGTAACGTTAATCTTCTCAGCTGACATAGACGCCTGTCAAACTTTGTTGTTGTGATTAACGTACACGCAGTACAGAGAGCTTTTCCCTCACCACTAACGTGCTGTTTTAGCAAGATTCCGTGAAAAAGTTTCAGCTTTTATTTTCCTTACACACCCGAAAACAGACTTTTCGGGGCTTGTCGTTTCTGCTGTAAAACATGAACTCGCGATGCCTTGACAGTGGAAAATACCGGCTTTTGTGACAAAGGGTTCAGTCAATCTTGTCAGGCGTCTATTTCAGCGGAGAAAAGTTACGTGAAGATGTGGAGTGTGTCAAAATAAAGGTACCGTATATCGATATTTTATGTGTGGTATCGATGCATCGTATCGTTAGACGTTTGATCGATGCATCGATCCATATCGATGTATTGTTACACACCCCTAATCATTAACTGCAGCGAAAGAGGGGAGTCTAAGAGAAACCAAGTTATCCAGGTAAATGTTTCTGTTGATAAGAAAAGTCGGGTACATTTAGCAATATAGCGGGTGAATTATGTATATGATGTATATTACGATGTTATGATGAACTATATGCTTTTCTGCACTGACGTTCTAAGTGATTGTGACGTTCTAAGGATACTCATTTTTAGAAGGCAGCTGTCTAACTCTGAGATGGCGAACAGGAATATGGTTTGTGTAACATTAGCAACACATTTTTAGCTGTTTGATAACATAGTCAAGGAAAAGGCTAATCATATTAATTACAGTATTAATGAATAATATTAATGTGTCCCGACGTTGTAGAGAGCGATACATAAAACGCATTACCATTCTGATACATCGACTTCTAGAAGAGCCTGAAAAATTCACTATTCCACTTCTTCAGAATCAGTTTCTGGTTCAAACATATATGGCTGAATTAAACCAGTATTTCCACTTGCCATTGAGCAGCGTTTACGGCAGTAAAGTTGACTGAGTGGATCTCTGAGCTGGTGTGAGTGAGTGGAGTTGGGGCTAATTTGCATATTCATGGTTCTGCATATACTACATGAAGCAAGTGTAGAGATACATTCAAGCTATTTTAAGGCATGAGGAAGTTTATATTTTGGTGACCAAAGATGTATTTTAAGGGATAAAATTATTGACTACAGGGGGACTTTAACAACATAGATAGGAAATGTCTCACCATGCTTTGTGGATGGGTCATGGTGTGCTGTGGCTGCGGATCAGTCTGTACGGTGCTGAAGGATGTGCCTGGCTGGGCAGGGTGAGTCTCAGGGACAGTCACTGAACCTTGAGGGTCCACAAAACCTATAGCTGCGAAACATACGTACATTACATTATTTTTTCATCATAAATGTCTGATGAATGTCCAATACATTTATTTTAAGTGCTGTTTGTTATATTGTATATTTATTTTTCTTGCCTTTACATATTGTGTAAAATGCTTTGGCAATGTTTTATGTAAACGCAATTATGTCAAAGTACTTTAAATTGAAATTAGAGCAAATGACAGTTTTGCAACACTAACTTGAAGCAGAAGCGCTAGACTGCTGCAGTTGCTGGTGCTGGTCTGCTTCTGGTTCCTCAGACTCCATGATGACTGAGGCCAGAGCGGGACCAGGGGGCTTGGCTGTGGGGTTAGTATCTGGTCCAGGCTGTGAGGGATCATTCTCATTCTCCTGCTCCATTTTCCTTTTTTCTTGTTCCTCTCTTACAAGTTTTCTCTGCTCTCTTTTACGGGAGATCAGGGACACTCTGTCCTTAATGGCCTTTGCGATGGTCTTGTGGTCTCCCTCGTTAACATAGCCTGAGTCGACCTGGAGGAAAAAATACATAATTCAACTTCAAGGACAAAGATTAGTCATTATTATAGGCGACAAGGGGGGATTTTATGTACTGAAAGTCTGTGGAATTACTATAAATATTGATAATTGCATGGAAGTCCACAAATGAACCGTTTGAATCTTGAGTTAGGTAACAGAACAGATAACAGAACAGAAATCCAAGTATCTTTACCATTTCTTGGGCAACATCATCTGGGACGTCTTTACTTAAGTCAAAGGAGAACTCAATGGCTTCATTCTCTTTGTATTTTCCTTTAAGTTTCTTTACATCCTCAATGCGCAGCAACAACTTTATGGCCACCAGCATTCCATCATCCTCCTCAGCCAGTTCTACACGAACCCCCGTCTCCTCCTGGAAAAAGGCATGACTTAGGAGGTCCTTGATGCAATACCTAAAAAAAGAAAATGGAGATGAATCTATTAAAAACACAAAATCTAATTTAAAACTTAGGACATGCACAAATAACATTAATAACGCATGTCCAGACAGAACTAACCTATGCAATCTCAAAACAAATCATGTGTCTTAGATTCTATTGCCTAATTAAACAGGTAGGGAGCACACATTAAAAAGCAAGTAAAAAAAAAAAAAAAAAACTCAAGTTTTATTAAATACATACATGTGTTTCATTCAATATATACATGTGTATATTACATTACATTACATTACAAATATTACCAGCCAACTAGCAATTGGCACAGGCGAGTGGCTAATTTTAGGCCCTGCTTTAAGACACTGTGACAACTGCACTCTCATGTTCTGTGAATGTCAGCCCACCTCTCATCTTTATTCTGACGTATGCAACCCTCAATGATCTCCTTCACTTCAGGAATAGCCACTTTGTCGAAACTGCCAGGCTTCACCCCCTGTAAACACGGCACAGGAAACAATCAAATTACACATATGTAGAAAGATGGCTTTAAAGGGGTCATGAATTGAGAAGTCATATTTTACTTGATCTTTTGACATATAAGAGGTCATTGTACTATAAAAATATCCTGTAAGTTAAAGAACTCAAAACTTTCTTGTTAGTCCAAAAACAGTTTTTATTAAAACCAAGATCAGAAAATGACTTGTTTAAGATTGTCAAATTTTTACAGCAAACCACTTCTGCAGAAGATCAACGCCTACTTCTATGATCGCCTCTTTAGCCCCACCCACCGATTCACACATCATTTAGTAGTAAATATGAGACGCAAAACACAGGATTTGTCCAGCAACAAAACAATACGAGATGCCTCTGAGGATTGCAAGACGTTGTGCCAAGTTGTGGGAAAAAGGTCTTTGCATTGCCTTCCTTGTGATCCTAATATAAGAAAGCATGGATTAACTATTTTTGACCAAGTTCCAGTCAGATCGCGTCAGTAAGACACTGTTCATTTGTTCACTTCATTTGACTGTATTCGTATTTAAACAAGACACAGTTCGACGCAGACTATTCAGAGAGATGAAAATACAAGATGATGTATGATGTATATACAACTATAATGAATCCGACACACAAGTGAAGTGATTTGCTGTTCTTTCCTTTGCTTAAGCATTTATGGGGTTGATGCGTTGGATTATTATCGGATACGGAAGAAAGCATGTAAAGAATGCTGCTTTTGTTATTGTTTTGATCAAAGCTATTCACTGTAATCCTAAATAAAAGCTTTAGTGAGTGAGACCTTGTTTGTCATCAGTAAGATATTACAAAATGTTTCATTTTATTTAAAACTGCAACCGACAATGCATTTGTTTTCCACTTTATCGCAAAGGATGAACTATGAATAGCCTATAAGAACGACAATGGTACATTCATTCATAATTCTGTTTACAACAAACACCGTAAGTTATCATTATAACTGTGGTAACTCCAAGCACTTTATTCGCTACAACCAAGACTTATAAAGCATATGTAATACGCATAAATGTTCCAAATTGTTGGCGAATGCTTAAACTATGTAACAAGTTATTTTTCAACATCGGAAGTTCTCAAAACAATTCCACCCATGTAATAGCGAGGACACTGAAAATTATATTAATATGCAAAACTGTTACCCATCATAGCAGTGGGCATTTACTTCCAACTCTTGAATGCGGCACGCCTGTTAAAACTGAGTGTTTTAAAAAGAGGGTCAAAAACAGGATAGAAAATTGCTTATTACTTCTAAATTAGGATGTTTTTTGTTGTAAAAATCTTGATAATATTAGTGGACCTCAGTGAACTAATAATAATAATAATAAAAAATATTACTATTTATATATTTATACTACTATTACTATATATATATATATATATATATATATATATATATATATATATATATATATATATATATATATATAAATATAAATATAAATAAAGAGCAGTTCATGACCCCTTTAACTTGAGGCTGGATTTTCTCAAGGCTTCTACATTTGAATCACTCATTTGAATCATTGCATGTATTTTTGTCTGGTACCATTTACCATTTTGTTTCATATCATATTGGTTTTGTGAGAGGTCATGACTTCAGCATTTACTGGTAGAGGTAAAAAACCAACTTACCACTGTGTGAGAAAAAAGCAGAAAGGAAACACCCCCACAGAGGGCAAAAAGGGGATAAAAAGACTAAAATAGTGCAGCAAACAAGGGGGAGGATGAGTGTGCGGGGGCTCTCTCCTCCGCCAGTGAAGTGTGGACTTACGCTGGTAACTCTGCGATAGATCTGAGCTGCATTCTGACACTCGGAGTACGGGTACTCAGAAGTAGCCATCTCCAGCATACACATCCCAAAGGCATACACATCCACCGACTCGTCATACTTCTCCTCATACATCTCAGGCGCCATGAACTCAGGGGTACCTTAAATTAAAAGAATGGTTCAGAACTCTCTCAGTACCCTATTACACCCTCTCAGTGAAGAGGTGAGAGGAAGATGATGCTGTCGATGAAGACCGCTCAGGCACAACCTGCGAGAAAAGAGAGAGGTAGAGGGAAGGAGAGCAAAAAGGGGATAGAAAGTAAAAAAAAAAAAAAAAAGAAAAGGGGGAAACTGTCCTCAGTTAGACCGCAGTGATAAGAAGCCCAAGTTTCCCCATGTAAGACCTTCAAGGGCAGGAATGAGTTAGAGAAAAACCAAACTGGTGCACAGGACTCACTCGAAGGCCTGGACTGACTACATGACTCTAAACAAGGTAGCCTGAATTCAAACAATCAATGTATTTGTAGATGTTAGCCCAAACAGGATGTTAAAACGAGTCCATGGTCAGAGGGCCTTATGCTTTTAATCACAAGACCAAACCGAAGCACTAGCTATGGAAAACATATACCCTTTCAAAAACATCCTACCTTTGGGTTACCCTGTGAAGAGAAAAGGTTGAGCATTTCAAATGTTACACACTCCATAGCTTACTGAAAAGTGAAGTTCTGTGCACCAGGTAAACTAGTAACCAAGTTACCCATTGACAAAGGTCTCACACGGACAAACTTCCCATATTTATAATGGATTCAGACTGATGTGTCACATAATACTGGTGGACTTACCAGGCTCATTTCTGCGCACTTACTGTCTGTACTGCAGTACATTAAATAATCCTTAAAGTAGAATAAGGGGAGACCTGAAGTTAGAGCCTAAGGCTTCCAAAACAAAACAAAAACACACAGATCTCAAAGCTAAAAGTATGAGGGAGATGAGCAGAGAGTATAAGGCTTTGAGCTCCAGACACTGACACACTGAAAGAAAACAAGCATTTCCTTGTGGGGGGAAAAAATGAAACAGATTCATTAGCATCATCATCATTAAATCATGGTTGACTGAAGAAACAGACCACAAATTTCCAAACCAGAGCAAAGATCACTCACGGTACCTGCCAGCCCAGGGCTCAGCTCTAGCTCTAGTGTTATTCCATGATCAGATCAGGTTTCCCTGCAGACGAGTCACAAAATACCTACAACCGCTCCACAACTACTTACACTGTCTGAGGGTACCTGAAATTGTGACAATGAAGACAGAAGACCAGACAAAAACTACATTTAAACTAAAGGAGGGTGTCGAGAGACAACTTCCATAAAGCGGGAGCCCTGGTTTGCTGCGGTTCGATCGGTCAGGGAAACGCTGTGGTCTGCTTTCTCACCACTGTTATTAAAACGCGCTTTGAAAAGAAGCAGAGGAAGAAAAGAAACACGGAATGAAGGATTCGCTTTTCCCCCCAACCACAAATCTGAGTCGGCCAATTCAAATGGATTTGGAGGCGGTAACACAGTTGCAAATACTTAGCCGTACCTATGACGCTCTTGGCAAAGGAGGATCTCTTGAGGGTAGCCAAGCCCAAGTCTCCAATCTTGACTGATCCAGTAGGTCCAGTGATGAAAATGTTGTCACACTTGAGGTCCCGGTGGATGATGGGAGGCGACCTGGTATGAAGGAAGTGCAGCCCCTTCAGAATCTGCCGGCACCAGCTGCGCAGGACTTTGATCTTCATCTCTTTAAACCGTTTTAGATACCTACAAGGGCACCGAAAACAAGTCAATCATAGCAAGTGGGCTCTGAGACAAACATTGGTTAAAACCCCCCCCCGAATATGACAGGAACAAATTAGAACACTTACGTCTTGAGAGTCCCAGATGTCATGAGTTCAGTCACCAGGACAATACACTTCCTCCCTTTCAAAGATGACTCCCAGGAGTCGTAGAAGCGTACTATGTTGGGATGCTGAAGACCCTTCAGCATTCCGGCTTCCTCTTTAAAACGCTGCCGCTCTGTCTTGGATAACTTGCGATCCTGAAAAAGATCGTCATATTTTACAATATTAACTTTGTCAGCAGATGGTGACAAAGCGATATTTGAGCAAAATTTCACTGAAACCTACATAGGGAAATATTTCGCTTTAACGTGCTGCACAGATTCATTTTGAAATGACTGGCATTTGCTCATGAGATTTTGCCCAGAAACATTCAATTTGACCACATGTTAAATCATCAATCTTGTCACTGGAGATCTACCTACCTGTAGAGATCAGATCCAACCCTGATCCAAAACACCTGACTGTAATTATCAAGTGCTCCTGAAGACCTTTATTAGCAACTGGTTCAGTTGTGTTTGACTAGGGTTGGAGCTGAACTTTGCAGGAAAGTAGATATCCAGGAACAGGGTTGGGCACCCGTCTTTAATAAAAAAAATGTTCCACTTGCGAGAAGGGAAAACTGATCAACATTAATGGCAGAAAAAAATACTTCTATGAAAAATTATATTTAACACTAGGAGGATACAAAAAAAAAAAAAAAATCATTATAATATAATTTATGTGCATCACATTTTATTAAAAATATTGTATATATTAAACCTCTAAACTCAAAGCAGTGGATAAGAAAAGTTTGACCATTTCTTTATTATTTAATTTAAATAAACAAAGGTAGGCAACAACCAGATTCTATTCACCTTTCTTATAAAACACCAGCATCCCTTAACTGCTTTATGCATGTTCAACACCTCTTTAATTTTTCTTTGATGACCCCCAAAAAAAGAAGTTTTTCTGTCTTGAATTATGGTTTCACCGAGGGGGAAATACTGCTGCGGCAAAAGCCTCATTCGCAGTCAAAGTAGATGGTGCAGCACTAATAATATCATCTACAATGAAACTGCAAAGTACTTGCCTCAAACCCAGTCCAGCAAATAGATATAACTGCTGTGTGTCCGACTACAGTTAAAACAATGCACACAATTCAAATGGCATTTCTTGGCTGACCTACATTTGGTGTGGTCAGCTGCCATTTCTGGAATGAGAAACATTTAGCTGTGAGTTTGCCTTTGTCAAGTCCAGCAGGGACAGCCATTCACCCTAAGCTAGGGTTAAAACTTCAAGTAACACAATCCGAGGTCTTTAGCACAACGCCTTAACAGGGTGAAGGCCGGTAGAAAGCCAATTCAGTGCCGATTGATGCGGGTTAAAGAAAGGGGGACTATACTTTGCACCCCACCCTATGACAAACCTATTTTCTCTCTCTTCCTCTTTGGCTATTCCAAAAATGTGGTGCACTCTGTGGCCTGTAGGACAAGGCCAGCTAAGCGTGGGAGCGTTTCCCCCGAGGAGGGGTGGACCGCACACTGAACTCCAGCATGAGGATAAAACTCCTGGCATGAATCCGACTCACGTGCAAGGGCACATACCACTTCAGGCAGAGGATAAGGAATTAGGATTAGTGAGATGATCTGAAACTCAAATTACTAGTGCTGTCAACCGAGAGGAGGAAAAACTAAAAAAGAAAAACTTCTTATTAATCGCACCTAACATTAAAGGTTTTAATACACTTTTTTATATTGTAATACTTTCACATTGAATCTACAAAATAATTTAGGATCAACATAAAGACATTATATTTAAAAAAAGTTGTTTAATAGCATCTTTTTACTAGTAAGCACTATAAATAAAGGCCAGTATCACCGATACCAGCACTGACACTGATGTCTCTATTAGATGGATTTTTTTCTCTCAATTTTAGCCATTATAGCCATTCAACATTGCAGTATAATTGAGAGATATCAATTTGAACATTTAATAAGCTTTAAAAACATAACAACTTTTAATTTCAGTGAACTTAAAATAATCTTTACATAAACACATTGTAATAAAAGTCACATTTAGCTGTGCCATTAATAAATCAGGGCTCAACGCAAAGTTTTTTGTTGTTTTTTCCAGGTTCAGATTTTTAACTGCCCTGCTAAAATGCACAAAACAAAGTTAGCTTATTGTTTTTGACCCATGAAATCTTGTAAACAGTGCTTTAAGGTTTTCAGGTACTCTAGGTTTAATGGGTAAAGAAATTTAAGCACCTTTCACACAGCGCTTTGAACCCGGGAAATTGCCGGCAAATTGCCAGAGTGCCTTCTGTGTGAACGCAAACACGACCCGGGATTGATGCCGGGTTGGGGACCTAGTAACATTGCCGTGTTCAGTCCCGGAACGCGTGCTGTGTGAACAAAAGCCGCAATATGCCGTGTCGTAGTGATGACGCTGAAGCGCGGGATCGTTCGCCAGCTGTGAAACGCTGTAATGCGCAAGTTTATGATCGAATCAGAGTAAAAAATGCACAAGCATGGTTTCTCGAGAGAGAAATCGCAGCTCACCAGCAAACTTAAGACGCTGCTGAGACATTACAAGTCACATCGATTTCACGTGTCTTTACGGGATTTTTACGGGTTGTTTGTGAACACACTCTCTGATTGCGGAAAATCACTGGCAGTGTGAATGAACCAAAATCGAACGTACCCGGGTCAAATCCCAGGTCACTTTATCCGTGTAAATGATCAATTTAAAATAGATTAATCCTTATTAAAGCTACAAAAGTCATTCAGTAAAGAGCAGTAAGTGATTTTCTCTTTGTCTTTAGTTCGCAGTTTAAGACTTACTCTTTACGCTCATTTAACACTTTAACAATTTTAAGACTTATTGCTTCTGAGGATACTCAACAAAATGAGAATATTTACAGTTTTGTGTGTTGTCTGTTCAAGCACGAAAGACAACTCAACGTGGCACTGGTGCACTGTCTGAAGTGGCATTCTGTGGGTCTGTTTCGGGTGTTTGGTTACAGAGAGCTGCTTGCGCAGACAGCGCACAAATACAGATTAGTTTTTTGGGGGCGTCTTATTGTACTTGACTGGTTTAATAGCACTTGAATGAATGATAGCATGATCATATACTGTAGCGCAGGGAAAGGATAACAAAAAGTGGATTCTGCATTAATTGCTTTAAATAATTTTAACGCATTAAACAAAAAAAACAAAAAAATGCAAATAAATAAAACATTAATTTTGACAGCCCTACAAATTACCAAGAAATACATTTAACAATTAATTTAAAACTGACAGCGTAGTTTAGTAGGTTGGGACAGAGTGCAGAGGTCTGACTGCTTATAAGGGTCGCACAGGGAGTTCATTCATACACTTATCTGTAAGCCTGTATTGTTAATCAGTGATCTCATGGGGGTCATATGCTTCGTAAAAATTTTTTGTTATAATCTGCATGGGCTTATTTCCCATCTAAAATGACCATAATGTAGTGTTGCACGGTGCACCGATACTTCAAAAGTATCGCGATTCTCGGAAATGAAAAACGTCACGATTCTTAAATTTATTAGTATCGATACTTCTAAGAATGACCGCGTTCCAGATTTGTAAGTTCGGCGACACACTGGATGCGTGGCGCGAGCGTCTCAGCTGCGTGGCGTGTCCGTTTTATTTCGGCTCCCTTGTTAACAGGTTAGAGCTAGCACACTGCCTCCGTGACACACGCGCGGAAAACGCGTGCATGCTAGAAATAGAACCGACGCCTATTTTTCACGCGACACGCAAGCGTTTTGGAAGCGTTCCCAGGCAAAATAGAATGGGAAAAGATGTTTCTGTGTCATTTTGACACGAATACATATTAATAAATGACATTTTGATGTTTGAAAGTCTCTAGGTTTTTACATCAATGCAGATATAAATGTAATTTAAAAGAATATTATCGATTTTCAAATATTGCACCTCTCAATGCAGAACGAAATATTCTGTAGCCTATTTTGCCGTCAACACTGCCGACGTTGTCTTTGCTGCTATATATTTATGTTTAACATGAAGTATAGGCCTTCCACAACTCTCTCCCCATATGTCAAATATATCACCAATGAGGCTTATCATATGTTATCAATATTAAAGATTGTTTAATATAATCGCTGTTCATATTTTTATTCAAAGTTCAGAATCAAGATAAAGTTATTACCGGTAACTCTTATGTTTCTTATGATAACTGAGATAATGCTGCTAAATTTATTTATTTTTTTACCTTGAATGTCATTGCTCTAATTTATTTTTTATATTTTGATATTTCATATTTTGTTCAAATGTTTAATATATCTGCTGTTCATATGTTCATTTATTAGAGTGTTATATGATTAGAATGTTGTCCCGGTTTTAAAATAAAGCACAGCAATGATATTTGAGAGTGTTTCTCCCTTTTCAGGAAAAGTATCGAAATCGCAATTCTTGACTTGGTATCGGTATCGAAACAATCATTTTGGTATCGTGACAACACTACCATAATGTTACATTAAGGAAGTGAAAAAGAAAAGTCATACACTACCATTCAAAAGTTTGGGGCCAGTAAGATTTTGTTTTTGAAAGAAGTCCCTTATGCTCATCAAGAATATTAGCACAGAAATACAGCTTATTTAAATTAGAATATTATTTAATATAAAATAGTTGTTTTCTATTTTAATATATTTTTTAATGAATTTCTTTCCTGTAATGCGAAGCTGAATGTTGATTGAAGGGAAAAACCCTTATGTTGTTCCAAACCTGTCTAGGTTTCTTTGTTCTGTTGAACACGAAAAGAAGATATTTTTAAGAATGTTAGACAGCTGACGGTAGCCACTGACTGCCATAGAATTTTTTTAGCCGTCAACTGTTTGATTACCAACATTCCTTCAAACATCTTCTTTTGTGTTCAGCAGAAGAAAGAAACTCATACAGGTTTGTAACAACATAAGTGTGAGTACGTGATGACAGAATTTTCATTTTTTGGAGAACTATCCCTTTAACATTTGTGGAAACTGTGATTTCCAGACTATTAGATGAATAGAAAGTTCAGAAGAACAGCATCTATTTGTTATTTTTATTACCATTTAATAGTAAATACTTTTACATTGTAGCAAAACATTGTCACTTTAGCTCAATTTAATGCATCCTTGCTGAAAAGTATTAATTTTACCTTAAAAAACAACACACACACACACACACACACACACACACACACACACACACACACACACACACACACACACACACACTAGAGAACAATAAACAAAGCTTATGAACTTCTCATGAGAACAAAAATCCCAGAACTAAATTAAACTTTGCTTGTTAATTTTTTACATAAATAATATTTATTATTTATTAAACAACTATTCTATACAAATAATTACTTAAATTTAAAATAACAATACAATATTTGTAAATGTACCCAGTACAAATCATGTAAACTGGGAAAAGTTATCTTTAAATAGATTAAGGGTACTATTGAAGGCTAAATGGATTTACAGGGGTCCATTAAAGGGATCAAATGCTGGGAGAAAGGCAAATGCAGGACAATTGGGGTGAAACTCAAGCAGTCACTTGAAAGTCAGTAAAATGCACTTGCAATGATGACTTAGTTACCTAGCTAAATAGACTAGAGTGTTGGTATATTGAATTGGAGGCTTAGGGAACTTCTGTAAAGAGAAGCATCTGACATCCATTTTCATTTTCTTTTTGTGGTGACCTACATATTGTTCAAATGTGTTTAGCACGCGAGACAGGAGGGAAATGTGGGAGGGGAACATCCCTGAGTTTAGCATAAGGCGCTAAAGACAGATGGCATTCTGGGGGAGATAAACAGGCCCTTCTCTTTTCTGCAGCAGTGCAGCTTAGAACACACACCGTTGTGTCGCACAAGACAAAACAGGGACAGAGACATGAAATGCGAGAAAGTGATGTACAGAGGCTGAGAGCTAGAGAGAGGCTTTTGTTTCAAATGGAGCTGGCTACGCCTGAGGGGCATGAGCAGGAGAACAGCAGCTCACGTGGTGCTGCCTCGTCATCACTCTGCAAGAGAAGAGGTGGCAGGGGGTGGGGAGCAGCAGCAGTCAAGCCTTGGCAGTAAAGCTCACCGTACTTTACACAGATTACAATTGCTTTGGTGGTTAAACTTGACCTACTTTTGAAATCGCACCTTTATGTGGCACATCAATACATAAAAAACTGCTGCTTAACAAAAATAATAAAATGTGAAATGTATCTATTAAATGTAAAAATACTTAACTGGGTCACAACTTAAAAGCCAATGATTTTCCGACAGAGGTGCTTTTGCTATGTAGTCTGCCAGCGTCAGTATGCTCTCTTGTGCAAGCACACCTCACCGCGATTACTCATGCTTTTATCACATCATAAACCAATAAAAGCGGTATGATTGCAAGGATGTATTCATTGTGTAACTATGCCATAGCATACAGTAAAAAAGCTCATGTTTCTCACGGTTCGTAAACTATTAGAAAAAATTATTTAGAATGATTTTAAGTTTTTTAGTAAAGTTTTGTAGACTTTATTTGGTGCTGTATCTAGTAGTAAAGAGGAAGAGACGATCATTTCACATGTGCTCTGATGCTGCTGCTTCTTTTGAACTGAGGCGCTACAGCGATTTGTCGTGCCACATTAAAGAGAGCCAAAACTGTATTTATCGTTTGAATTTCATAAAACAGAATTTGTGTCAACACAAATTTGACAGGATTTGAAAGTTGAGACTGTTTTATATCAGAAGTAACAAAACACAAAAGCTTATCGCGAATTATTGGATGGGAGGTGCGCTACAAAGCTTTGTTCATCAACTGAAAACAGCAAACTAAAAGATTTGACTATTGGGATTTAAGAATCGATGTTCTTGTTCAAAATGAGAACCGATTAAAATCAAGAAGTCTATATTTTTAATCTTATCAACCCCAAACTTTTAAATGGTAGTGTAAATTCACAACTGCAAGATACAAATTCCAAGAATAAAGTCACACTGTAAGACATAGAGTTGCAGTTTAGGCTTCCACAGCAATTAGGCTGTCTCAAAGTACACTTTACACAAACACTAACTAAGATTTACTGCATGTCACACCGCTTACACACCTGGTGGTCTAAAATTACCCAATTAGGAAATGAGAATTTTCTATTCAAGGATGATATTACAACGCCGGGGCTATAGCCAAAGATGACAACAGCTATAAAAACACTGGCCAAATGCCAGATGGGTTAAGTGTCAGGGGTGTGTGTATCAAGACGCTTCAGAGGTGAGACGTTTCAAAGGTGTGACAATAGGACAAAGTAAAAGTGCCTTCCTTTTTGTACAGAGATTAGAACGCAAAATTAAACAACAATTCCAATTGATGACATATCACTTGGAAAGGTGTAGGTGGAGCATTTCAGTAAAAATCAAACTAGTCATAAGATTGTCATTACAAGGTGCTTTACCGGAAAGAGCTCAAGACAGGGTTTAAGAGAAAGAGATAATATTTAATCTAGAGACCTGAATGAGCAGATCAGATAGTGATTTACCACCATGAGCAGACAGATCAAGAGTGCTTACGGAATCAAGTGTTGCACTTTGTTATCCTAGTGGTCAAAAGCTGTGACACCCTTTATTTTACTCGCCAGACTTTTTACATAGAATGCAAGAACAATGCAAATGAGAGAAAAATCTATATAAATATTAAATATATAGGGTTAGGGTTGGGTTATTCAATATAAGATTACATTTTAAAGACATTAAAGACAAGAAAACAGTCTGTAATAAAATAAGAACAAATTATCAAATTACAACCAATAGCACAAATAAACACAATAGAACAAAGATACAAATTAAATAGTGCTCTCAGGTTTTTCAGGTAGATCTAGTAATGAAATGTAAAAAAACCACGGCATAGTCTTCACTATATAAATTAAATATAGATACATCCTAATTAAAGTTACTAAATGTATTCAGTCAATAGCAGTGTGATTATTTTTTTGCAGTGAGAGTTTTGTTTGATTAACAAAAACAGCAGCAAGATTATTAGGCTGTTGTCACTTCTGCCACTAAAATTGTTCATTCAAGCTTTAATTAGTCAAATCATTGGTTAAAGAAATGTTAGTCACCTAATGTGAAATTTGGTCACATATGCAAGTTATATAATCCTAACAATGCATGAACTTTAACAAACATCTTAAGTGCGCGCCCAGACAGCGTGTGAATACTAAACTGAGCTCTCTTTCACATCTTCTTGTGTTTGAGCAGACGGATTCACACAAAATTATGTTTAAAAAAATAGTGAGTATCCTAGTAAACATAGTCGGTTATGTCTTAAGTGAGCAGTGCGCGTAAACAGTTGAGAAAGTAGGCTAACGCATGCGTACAGTATGCATAAACGCATGTGTACAGTACAGTACCTGAAAAAATTTAAAAGAACTGTTTATTTAATTTGTATCTTTGTTACATTGTATTTATTTGTGCTTTTGCTTGTCATTTTATTATTTGTTCTTATTTTATTACTGACTGTTTACTTGTCTTTAATAATCTTTTACATTTATATTAGTTAGACTAGTAGCTGTGGTATTGAAATTGTATATAGAGAATTATGAATTTTCACTAGTATCTAATTTGATAATGTAATTCGCAATTAACGATTACAGTCCTGTACCTTTGTCTTTTAATCCCAATTTTAAAAACTTTTTATGTTGTTGCTTCAAATCTCTTGTTGTGATTCACCTCGTGGCTGGTTGGATTGGTTCATAGCTTATAATGGTTTAATGAAGACTTTTCTAAAAGCCCTATGGGAAAAGTGAATGGAAAAAGTGGGCGGCTGAAAAAAAGTGGGTTGGTTGGTTGTGGGCGGGGGGGGGGTGGTGGGGGGGGGGGCAGGGGTGTTAATGGCCAATTCACACTGCACCGACAGACGCAGACCAACGGCAACAATCACCAAATTACAGCATGTCCCTCGTCAGACATTCTAATTCAGATTCAGCATGTTCAATCGGTGAAAACAAGCTCAGACAGACGCCAACAGATTCCAACTAGGGTAACACACTAATCTGACAAAACTCAATGAAGTGTCTGATGCCGTCTGTCGGTTCTGTGTGAATTGGCCCAGTTTTACAAATACAAGAAACATACCTGTAACTCGCACCATGCTACCTCCACCGTGGTCTCAGTATCCAGACCCTTGTAGACGGTCTTGAAAGAGCCACGTCCTATTTCAATGTCAAACTTTAAGAAACGGCCATCCAGCGACGTCCCTACTGCATTTGTCTCAACTTCCTCAATTTCGTCCTGCTCCTTCTTAGCATCCCGTAACTCTGCTTCTACTCGTGCCTTCTCTTTACTTTCTTCATCGTCCTCTTTTTCATCCTCTCGTTTCACATCAACACTCTCTCCAGACTTCAGCTCCGCAGGCAAACTTGGTAATTCTGCAGAGAGAAGCTGTCCGACATTCGCAATCGACACAGGCTTTGACTCTACGGCTGGCTCTACACAGTCATCCGCCTTCTTTTCTGGTGCAACCAAGACTTTAGCTTGTGTGGCCACAGAAACGGCTTTGGTTTCCAGGACAGGAGGTTCACAAACAAGAGCATGGGAGTCCGTTGAGATAGGTAGGATTGCGCTCTGTCTGGGCAGTTCCAGCGCAGTAGCATTGGAGTCGTTAATGACGCTGCGGCGGAAAAAACGATGCTCTGCCTTCAGCAGTTCCCGCTCCATTGTGTGGTGGCGACGGCGGACCTCGACACCTAGACGCTCACCCACCAGCGTGTCTGAGCTGGAGCCGTTGACATTCTTCGAAGGGGGGGAAAGGAACTTAACCATCTTGTTGCTGAGATTTTCTGACATTTCTCCACCCAGTGGAGTGAAAAGTCAGGTTAAACTTTACATGCTATCCATGCATGGAAAAAAGGCAGTATAAATATATGATAATGAAGTGGAGACTCAACAAACCTCCCTCCTCTCAAAACAGCAGTTCAGATAAAGTCAATGCTCTTGCAAACTAAAGTGTTGGAGAGGAGCACAGGAAGTCCTTGGTGATAAAAGTAACGCAGGATCCATGCACAGATGAAAACACGTTGATGATAAAAAGGGGACCTCACATCCAGCTCATCCATCCTGTGAAAAACTGTGGGGTGTATTCAATCCACATAGGGGGTCTCATGAGGGGGCAGGGCAATAGCCCATTGATAAATGTGATGATCACTTTCGACTCTTAGGTTCTGCCAGAGCACAAAGTTTAACCCTTGCACCCGATTCACTGAAAGAGACAAAATATACTTTAATTATTAAAGTATACTTTACTTTAATTAACTCTGGTGGTTAGCCAGAGTTAACAAATTTACACTCAACATAAAATCTGCTTGTACACACTGCAATGGCTTTTCCAGACCAAGCAAATATTAACCAGTTCAAATGAGGTTACGGTTTTACTCTCGCTTGAAAAAAAAAAGAAAAAAAAAAAGCAAGGATGTAACGTTTAACATAAAAATAGACCAGTCATTCTGAAACTATGAGATAAAGACAGAGTAGGAGGAAGTAACTCTTTGATTTTTGAGATTTAACTCTTAAGGCAAATTCTTTTTGTTAATGAATTTCCCAACTAGCTAATTTATAAAATCCATATTCTATTTAAATGTAAACAATTAAGGTAACTTACATCTCTGCTTTTTTCTATATTTAACAAATCGTTTGAAGTAAATCCTTCAAGACAGTGAACAAGCAGTATCTATCTTCAGTACAGTGAACATATGTTGTGGGATTAGTAAATTAGATTCACCCTCACCATGTGTGAACACCATACAGTCCACAGTTTCAAATAAAATAAAATAAATATAGTGATGACTCTTTTTAAAAAAAAAACTTCAGTATTTACTTTCCTATGAGGAACACAAAGTAAAATAAGCTACTGAAGAATGTACTGGCCACTTTTTCCTCATGCAATGACTGGAAATGAGCGGCGAATCAAGATGTCAAACCTCAAAATCAGCTTCATTAAACAAACGTCATTATGTCAGTTTCTCAGAATTACCATATGACTCCAGATTAATTGGAATATAGCTCAAGAGTAGTGTGGACTAGTTTTATGATAACGTTAGCTGCTACTTTTTTAATAGAACCAGTCTCCGTTCACAATCATGAAAAAATAAAAATGAACAGTAACTTTTCGTAATGTCTCTTTCTTTAGTATTATAAATAAGAAATAAAGTCATAAGGGGTTGAACCGACATAATGACGAGTGAATTAATTAATTTTTTAGATGAACTATCCCTTTAAGTGAGTCTATTTCCACCAAAAAGCAGCTAAAACCAAGGTTAACTACTAGTAAATAAATAAATATTAGTCACGGTCCCGTTTAGTTTTACAAACGGCCGCTTTGTCAGCACATTTAAGACAAAAACTTACCATAATGTTAAGCGTCGTCGTCATCATCTTCAGTTATCGGTGAATAACCAACGGCCAACTCCAGGTTTAACCGGTAATTCCCCAAACGCGCGTGCTCAGTATTTGAAATAACGTTTAACCGGCGGAAATCAAGTGAGAAACTAAATGTCTCTCGCTAAACGGATTTTTTTAGCCGGTAAAAATACGCCAAAATGGCTAAACGTCGGTTGCTGTTCCTCGGCTCAAAACCGTCTCGACTGATACAGCGAAGTTCGAATGTCAAACACTACAACAACGTGCCGCTTCCGCTAATGGTTGCTCGCGAGACTGCAGAGCAGGTTCTCTTTGTTATTCTCTTTCATCTGACCTCGATTCATCTTCCTTGTACACTCATCCACTGCATGACGTCGCGCGTGCAAACGACGCAGTTCAAGTTGACGTTCAAATATTTACATCTACAGGATTGCAAAACAACAATTGAAAACCCTTGAGACTATATATGCCGCCACGAAACTTGGCTTTGGGTGCAGCACGCTCACGAGCGCTTTGTGGCTCTATTGTTTACAGTTCAAAATCCCACACAGATGAAGACGATTTGCACGCGCTGGGTTCAAGGCTGCGCAATCTGCTCATCCCATCGATTCTCTACATTTTCGCCATAGCACAAATTCATGTTACATGAACAAACCGGTTCGTGATTAACAATAACCCGGACTCTGTCCACTCCCCCTGCTTGTCTAATGTCTATCTGGAATAATCTCTTACAGTTAGAAAATAGCGCCGCCTGCTGAGGCATCACGCGCATGTATGTTTTAAAGAAACAGTTCACTCAAAATGACAATTCTGTCAACATTTTCTAAACATGCATGACTTTATTTCTTCAGTGGAACACAAAATGAGATGTCTGGTTTAATGTAAGCCTCAGTCACCATTCATTGTTTTTGCATCCTTTTTCATAGTAAATAGGGTCAGAGACTGTTCTCATTCTCAGTGTACAATGTACATGCCACTTCTTAAAGGAATAGTTCACCCAAAAATTCAATTTTGTCATCATTTACTCACTCTCAAGTTGTTTCAAACCTGTATGAATGTATTCATTCTACTGAACACAAAAGAAGATGTTTTGATGAATGTCGATAACCAAACAGTTGATGGACCCCATTGACTTCCATTGTATTTTTCCCCCATATGGAAGTCAATGGGGTCCATCAACGGTTTGATTACCCATATTCTTCAAAATATATTCTTTTGTGTTCACTAGAAGAAAGAAATTCAGGGTTGAGGGTGAGCAACATGAGGGTGAGCAACATGAGGGGGAGTAAATTACCGAATTTAAATTTTTGGGTGAACTATCCCTTTAAGGGGTCGTTTAAAATGGTTTAAAATGACATTTTAGCGATTCACAAAACCTTCAAAGATATCAAAGGTTCCAGATAAAAAATTATATTCATATAGATTGCTAGAAAATAGAATAAAATAAAGAATCAACAATATTACAATAAACAAACAAAATTACAGAAAATAAATAATGCATTTTATTATTATACTGGAAACAAACGATTATCATCAGCAATATGATGTCAAGGTCTCAAGATAAAAAAAGAAAAACTTTTTAAAACTTTTTTTTTTAACCATGAAGCCTATATCATATTTGATACATTACATTTCTAAAGCTTCTAAATTATCAATTTTATCAAAAATCTACTGAGATACCTTTTATACACAATCCTCTTTATGCCTTGCCGTATCCATGATACTTGATTATCCATATTATTATTTTAGATCCCCCCCCCCAAAAAAAACTGGCTTTTGATAAGTTTGTTTTATCTCTCAATCATGATTGTATTGCATTTAAATAACCTTAAGACATTATTTGGTGTACAGTGATAATTTTTATTTCCATGCATTGATTTTAAGTCAAGTAGCTCGTCATTGATTTACATGTCATCGAAAATCAGGTTTAGTACAAGTACTGAGTGTGAGTAAAGGATGACCGATTTGTCCATTTTGTAGGAACTGTCCCTTTAAGAGGGATCAAACCCCACCAACTGGTGATTATCTCTGTTCTCACTATCTATAAACTGACTGGGAGGTGATAAAGTGTAGCTTATAAATTTACATGGTTTGAGGCAGGATGACTATTCAGAGATGCAAATAAAGATAATATTATACACGTAAAGGCCATATCATGCCATATACAAGAACCAGATTGTTTTTTAAATGAACAGTAGACCTAGATATTTTGTCCAAATGACAAAATAAAGAAATTAAAAATATTTGTTAAAAATATAAATATTTAATATATTTCCAAATAGGCCTAAATATGCATAGGCTATATATTAAATATTTGATATTATAATTCTGAAAAATGTACACCACAGTAAATATTGGCAATTGAATGTCATATTTAGTTTTATATACTTATAAATATATATATTTCTATTTTTATTTATTTTTATAAAATGACCTTCGTAGCATGGCGTTGGCATTTCAGAGTCGAGTGTTGTGAGCGCGCAGCGTAGGCGTTACGTCACTGAAGTCCTCCAGCTCTGGGAAGATGCTGGTGTATGTCTGCAAATAATAAAATCATAAAGCAATACAAAGAAAAATAGGCCGCTTCCTCTATATCACACATCTCTTGGACAGACGGTCGTTACATTTCGGATGAAATAGACCAGCCATTCAAGGTAAATAGATTTTTGGAGAGAAAAAAAAAAACCTATTGTGGTTTATTATAAAATAGTGAATGCTCGTATATGGTTACGGTTATTTAATATCTACATATATTGATATTCAAATAGCGCCTCTCATTTACTGTCGCATTTGCTGGACAGCTATTACTAACAAAAGAGGAGGCAAATGTGTTAAGCCATGCAATGGTGGAGAAGAAGGACATTGAGGGAGGATGCTCAGGATTGTGGCTGAGTGATTGCAAGACTGGATTTTACGGAACATTAGGTTTAGTATATCCGTAATCTAAATTGTATTAGAATTGTAGTCTGTAATTTTGCGCATTTGCAAGTCTCATTGACGGTGATGTGTGGAAATGCCGACGCTTCTGGTTGGTTTGTCAACGCTGTGAGAAGCCTTCACCTAAATAGAATAGAACAACATTATTGAATCGACAGCGATGGACATTGAATATGTGTTTAGAGTATAAATCATTAGCTGAGTATCCCATTATATTGTTGTTATAGCTGTTGACATTAAATGTTTGATAACCTTGGAGTGTGAGCCTACATTAAAACCCCACCTTTCCTTCGATTCACTCATTCGGTGTGTAAATGGGAGATGCATTATTATTACATAGCTAGTGAATTATTTTTGTATATGAGAGTAATTGTACATAGCACGATTCAGATTTTTATTAAGATATAGTATAATAATAATGATATGAACAACAGTAATGTTAACGTAGAAGTGTTGTGGGGGAAAAGCTCGTGTTGTTTGTTGAAACCACTGTAAAAAATGTAGCTTTATTTCCTGTCTGGAATTGATTTTTTTTTTGTACATTTTAGAGGGCATTTTTAAACATGTCTCATGTTTATACGTCTCAATGTGAACAATTAGCTATAATCATGTCTATATGAGTACCTAAAGCAAATCAGTAGCTATAAATAATGCACAATATATCATAGCACAATAGACACTAACACTATTAGATTATAGATCTCAGTGATTTGAATGTTTTTAATCAACAACCACTGCAAAACTAGCCTCTGAGACAGAGAGTACAGATATATGCCAGCTACAGGTCACTTTGGGTTTGGGTTTTGTAAGCATTACACCCATCCTAATATAGGCCTAGAATACAATTATGGAAATACTCAGTATCAATATCAAACTCTAGATACAATTACAATTGAAAATATTTGAGGATTACCCCCACATTTGAAATGTCTGGGTCATTTTTGCCCCAATTTGATCTATGTTTTGTGGTACAGATAACATAATTATATAATATAATTTTGTGTGTTTTGAGGGGTTTGCCTTTTTATTTCATTTTACAGGCCTCCATTTGAAATACACTGAAGACCAGCATTTGCTTGACAGATCACATTCGTCATACATGAGATGAAGATGACCTGGCCTGCCTAGTAGCACATTTCCTCAAAAAAGATTTCTTTTGGTGGGTAAATTTACCAAAATGTACGGAAGTTCACGCTCGGTGAGCAAAATGGACAGTAATCACGGCGGGGGTAGAAACAACCAGGGGAACTCGGGCCGCTCACCACGACTGCCTCGGTCACCTCGCATGGGCCACCGTCGCACCAACAGCATGGGGGGCAGCGGCGGAGGCCCGGGCGGCTCTGGAGGCAAGACGTTGTCCATGGAGAACATTCAATCTCTCAATGCCGCCTACGCCACGTCAGGGCCGATGTACATGAGCGACAACGAGGTCGCAATCGGCACCTCCCCTGACCTCCCTAAGAGCGGAGTAGCGACGGGACGCTTTGGAGGCAGCATTCCCTACGGGGTCCGGGGAACGGTCACAGGCAGCACACCTGACATGGCCATGGTGCCGGCAGTGTCGACCGACTCTATGGGCTTTGGAGGGGAGATCCATGCAGCTTCAACCGTTCCTCACTCCCTACGTCAGGCGAGGGACAACACCATCATGGAGCTCCAGGCCCAGCTCAAGGAGGTGCTGAGGGAGAACGAGCTCCTTCGGAAGGAGATCGAGGTGAAGGAGAGCAAGCTCAGCTCGTCCATGAGCTCCATCAAAAGCTTCTGGAGCCCGGAGCTGAAGAAGGAACGTGCGCTGCGCAAAGACGAGGCGTCCAAAATTGTAGTGTGGAAGGAGCAGTACCGCGCAGTGCAAGATGAGACACAGGTGGGTACATCTGGCAGGATATGCTTGTTTTTTAAGTCTAAGTGATCATTTATTGTTTTCTGGATTGAAGCATGTGGTTAAAGGAATCTAGATTTAAATTAGTATCTTGGATCAGTACTAAAAGGCACTGTATATCTATAAAAGTGTAGTTTTGTATGAAAACAAAATATGAAAATAAAAACTAATATAAAATATTAATAAATACTATATATGCACATATATATTATATACACACACAGGTAAATAATACTAAAATAACTGTATAAACTGTAAAATAAATACAACCTTTGGGACACAACTTATTCAACATCTCAGCACACACACATATATACTATCACTATACCCATACTATTTCTGTAGTATTTAATAAGCATACTGTGCATATAGTATGCATGTTTTAGTATGCACAGAATACCCCGTGACTCCCTATATTTGCCAAAATATGCATTATACAGAGCACACTGTGCTTGATAGCGTAATATCTGTAATATCATATATGTTTTTTCATCTTTTTGATTAATTATTCAAGATTATTATTTTTTGTTAACCAAAAAACATGCATAATTTGGAGATTTTTATTTGAACAGGACATCACTAGCTTAACGTGACAACAGCGTAGCATGCTACTGTTTAAAATGTTCATCTTCATAATGCGTATTGTCGTGCATGCTATCTTTAAAACAGCAAGCAGTGTACAGTATATACTCCTCAGTATTCAGTAATCAGTGCAATAGTTTTCCATTCCAAACACTGCCCTGAAATGCATGTGTCAGGTAGAACTGACAAGCTTAAACTAGTTAAGACCAGCTATTTATAGACACGTTTTTATCGCATCAATGCATTTTCATAGATTTATAGGAGTGACTGAGAATTGAGTGATTAAAGATCCAGCTCATCTTCAAACGAGAAGGAAAAGTCTACCTCCGCTGTGAGGTGACGCTAATGGCCAATCCTGAAATGGACATCCTGGTCCTGCTGCGTGCGGCTCACTGCACAGCCTGATTCCTGCAAGCCACAATATGCTCGATGAGCAATACGTCTGAGCTAATTAAGAATGAAAATCTGTTTTCAGATATTCTTTGGTCCTTTTAAATGTACATTGAGATATTAAGACGGGTTTTGGTAGCAGTGACAGTGGCATAGTCCTCCATCTATGTTGCGTTTTAAACACTCCCTTTATTTGAATGATTAGCTTCAAACCATGATTCACTGCAACATGACTGTCATGACAGATTCCCAGACGATGGGGCGTACAGCACTAAGCTAATGACAGCTTGGTTATTCACTAGCATAATCAGCATTATCACGCTCCTCACACCATTCGCTTGAGATTGAAACTAACACACGAATCATCAGAGCGCTCTGACTCTTAGTATGTGTTATTTGGTGATTCTTGGCAATTCGTTTTGTGCCTGTTGGGCTTAATGAGATCGTACCATTAATTATGGCACAGTTGTGTATGATTAAGAAAATGTATAATTACTGCGGTTTAGTTGCCTTTTGGCTGCCATCAAGTTTTCAACATAGTAGTTGCATCTACATGGATGAATTTGGAGTAAAGAAGAGTATAAGAGACGACAAAATTAGCATACACTCATTTTTCCTTGCCACCTTTACCACTAGTGTTGAGGACAAGTGCATGATGGTTTGTAGATAAATATCTTCTTAAACTCGTAGATCACCCCAAAATGAAAATTGACACACTTGTTGTTCGAAACCTATGCGACTTGCTTTCTTCTGTGTAACACAAAAGGAAAGTTTGAAGAATTGTACTGGTTGCTCTTTAGGCCCTACACCTGGTATTAAGATGCGTTTTGGTCGATCGGATCACAAGTAGACGAAGGAGACACATTCCCATTTACACCTGGTGTTTTAATCCATCTCTTTTGTCCACTTTCAACCACTTCTCTCCTGATTTCTTAAAGTTGAGGATATGGATGGGTAAACGCGGTGAGTGTGTGTTAGAAATCAGGAATGGTGAGAGAACATTGTGCTTAGTATGTTTTTCATTTTCAAACCAAACTTGGGTCTTCAGGTGACAAAGTTTAAATCCTGTCTGGTTAGCGTGCTTCCCATAATGTTTACCCGTTAGCTTAGTAGGCGTCTTTTGTGGCTGTTCAAATACATTCGACCGATTACACTACGAAAGCAAGCCGGTTGAATGCGTTTTCGACTACCTCTGGAAGTGGTCGAAAGTGGACAAGCTCAAAACGTTTTAGACCCTGTTTGGACCTGTACTTAGCGTCATCCACTTGTTATCCGATCAACCAAAACTCATCTTAATACCAGGTGTAAACAGGGCCGTAGACGGTCAGTGAATTGGAACTACAGGTTTAAGCTTCAAAAATATTTCTATATTCCACATAAGTAGTTAACAATGACAACACTGATAAGAACGTCTTTTATGATACCTTTATGATGCTTTGAAGCCTGAAAACCCCAGTCTCTATTAATTGTAATTGCATGGAAAAGAGCTGGATGTCACTAAAACCTTCATCATCCACATGAGCAACCGAGTGCAACATGTCAGGAGAATATGCACTAAATATTGCTCCATCTGAGCAGTTTTTACCAATTCAAGATGTAGACAGTAGTAGTTACAAATGAGATGTTTACATCTTAACTGTTCTTAGTAATTACTCATGTTACAGCTTATATGAAAGATGATACTATAGATTGAACTGTATTCACTGATGCATAAAGAGATGGTTTCTGTGGGATGCTTTTATAAATAATATGATAATAGCTGATAAGCTATGACGTGAAGCCGATAACCTCGATTTCTTGGCTGTTATATCAGTTCCAAAATCTATAAACAGCCAATGTCTCTAAATTATTTCTGTTTTTAAATATTTTTGAATGAATTGTGAGTAAATGATTCTCGTGTCCATCACAGCACCTGCAGACAACCGTGCAGGCGCTGCAGGCCGAGCTGCGTATCCAGCGCGACTTGAACCAGCTCCTCCAGCCACCCGGGGAGCCGCTGGCCTGCGAGCCCAGCGAGGAGCAGGAGAGGCAGGCTCGAGAGCTGTTCTTGCTCCGCCGTACCTTGGAGGAGATGGAGGTTCGCATGGAGACCCAGCGGCAGACGCTAGCTGCCCGTGATGACTCAGTCAAAAAGCTCCTGGAGATGTTGCACAGCAAGGGACCCTCGGCTAAAGCCAGTGAAGAGGACCATGAGCGCACCCGACGCCTCGCAGATGCTGAGATGCACGCGCACCACCTGGAGAACCTTCTAGAACAGCGTGACAAAGAGCTAGTGGCTTTGAGAGAGGTGTGTAGTAACTCGAGTTAAAAATACAAAATGACAAAATATGAAAATGATATTTTAAAAACGGTTACATATGGCAATTTTTTTTTTTTAAATAATGTAATTGTTTAAAAACATAATTATTTTACTTATTTTTATGTCATTTGACATTAAGTCATAACTTTAATATAATATTTTATATTCACATTATTAAAACATTTTTAGCTTACCACTCAACCATATTACCCAAGTTATTATAAGAAAAATTATTAAACAAATTATTTTCTTTCATTTATATATACACACATGTATTACTGTTAATTGCAACCAATACTCACTTTGGTGTAGTGTTGTGTTTTTTTATTTATTTTAGATAATAATTTGATATAAGATGATATTTATATGTTAATGTATGTTTATTTTAACTAAATAAATTCGTTTTTAAACTGTTTTTTGACATTATATAGTTTGAACAGCTTGTACAATATTTAGTATGACATCCTGACGTTGACAACCAACATTTACTGAAGGTTAAGCACCTCCTTTTACTGTACATGTGCTCAAAAAGAAAAAGGGGAAAATACATTTTTAGTATTTTCAGGCAATACAGGGATTTAAAGCAGAAAGACTATTCTCTCTTCATGCACCATTATACAACATTCAGTCAAATAATGACGGCAGCTATTCTCCTCAAAGCACAAACAAGTAGGATACTTAATACAACTAGATAGCAGGAGACCCTATTTGTACTTATAATAGAGTACAGCTCCTGCAATGTGATGGAAAATTCAGCCAAAACTAAACAGTGCTGCTCTCCCTCAAGGTATGATGACATATCTGAGAGCTCTATTTCTGGCACTGGTGTGAAGGAAGTGCCAACCGTGTCTTTAATTGCAGGAGCTGCATCGCCGCCTCGAGGGGACGCCAGAGACTACGAAAACCAAAGCTCTTCAGACTGTAATTGAGATGAAGGTAGTACTTTAGCTCCTATTTTAATTAATGTGTTAATCTGTTTACATACTGTACGATGGCAGGAACCACATTTTACTTTTGACTATCAGTGCATTAAAAACACATACAAACTGATATAAAATATCAAACAATATTTTCTACTATACTATTATTAAGCTTAAAACCTTTGTGAAAAGGAAGTACTCTGTATCATACTTTTAAAAAGAGAAATAATATACTTTAAAAGAATATATTTAAGTGTGAACTGAATTTAATGTATTTGGACACTTAATTGCAATTTAATGAAAAATTAAGTGCAATTAGCTTTAACTTAAGTGAACTTTAGATTGCTTTTTTGATCCACTTAAGTAGGAGTTAAGTACATCTTTATATGTAATTTCATAATTACAAATATAGTTAAATTGAAATATGGTTCAAATGTACTGCTGAATGTATTGACAAATAGTCCTTTCTATTGAAACTTTTATGTAATGTATTTAAATATGTAATGATATAGTTGCAAATAAGTACATTTAGATGTTAAATTAAATATTGCATAACAATACAGTTACAATTATAATCAAATAATTTACATGTGCTTTACTATGTCAGTCAACACATCAAAATAAGTGTACAAATGGTTTAAATGCTTTAAAATGACTTGACATTAATACCTTTAATTTGACATTATTACAAAGTGCACTTTTTAACAGTGTACAAAAACTCTGTGTACACTTAAGTGGCCTTTTATTTCAATAATTTTATATTATCTGCAAATACAGTTTAAAAAAAACATACTTTTTTTAGTGCACAATCAGTACAATAAGAGCACTTTTTCACAAGAGTAGTTCAGTAAAAAAATTGTTAATTCTATCATTATTTACTCACCCTCAGACCTGTATGATTTTCTTTCGTCTGTATATGATGTTAGGCAGGATGTACGTTTCATATAATGAAAGTAAATGGTGACCAAAAATGGCACAACAGAAAAGTAGCATTAAAGTAAACCATGCAACTATTATAGTTGCTATACTCCAAGTAGCAAACTATATTCCAAGTAGCTCATTCAAATTTGGCACATTTGTGATTGGTTGACATTATTGACATCAAACCTATGACGCATGTTTTAGGAGTCTCAGATCAGTTCTCTAGAGCGGGGTCTCAGGGAGCTGGAGGACCAGGTCATGATGCTTCGATCCAGTAGCATGCTCAGCTGTGAAGAACGGCAGGAGGAGGCCAAGCAGATGGAGGTCTACCGCAACCACACCAAGTTCATGAAGAACAAGGTACTGCATGCTCTGCTTTAGAAGAGCACATCAGGATTAGCCCACATATGAATAACAAATGTTGAAAATTATTTTTTGTAGATGGACCAAGTTAAGCAAGACCTTTCCAGGAAGGACACCCAGCTCCTCGGTTTGCAGACCAAGCTGGAAACCCTTACTAACCAGTTCTCTGACAGCAAACAGCATATTGAAGTGCTCAAAGAGTCTCTGACTGCCAAAGAACAACGTGCTGCTATTCTCCAGACAGAGGTAGTAGAGCACACCAGTGGTTAGTCTTCACCCATCACACCGTCAGGTTCTCTGACCGCTGCGCACAACTGTTTTGCAGGTGGATGCTCTGAGGTTGCGTCTGGAGGAGAAGGAGACCACGTTAAACAAAAAGAGTAAGCAAATCCAGGAAATGTCTGAAGAAAAGAGCACGCTCAACGGAGAAATCCATGATCTGAAGGACATGCTGGATGTGAAGGAGCGTAAAGTCAACGTCCTTCAGAAAAAAGTGAGGGCTAGATTCACCATTGCAAAGAGTCTTTTATTTATTTTACTTTTCATTACAGGAAACCGTTGATAACAATGAACGAAATGTTCTCTTATTGCATGTGTCAGAAACGGGTCACCAATCCACTACGCTTAAAAAAAAATTAAGTTACAAATGTCGTACATGCCAAACATACAAAACAAATGAACAATTAATACTAGGGATGCACGATATATCGGCCACCATATCGGTATCGGACGATATATATGTTAATTTTTAATGTTATCGTTATCGGCCTGATAAGAAAATGTAGATGATATATTAAAGCTGATAAATAATGGATTATTCCCTTCAGATGCGCACTGTTCGACATGATGGTTTTGAATGGCTTGAAATAAGATTGGAATTACTTTGAAAAGGAAAATACGGTAAGCAAGTCTGTCATATATGCTACATAAAATTATAATGAAAACATTATAATTGTGTGCTTGGGACATGGTGAGACTTTTGTTTTTGTAATCAGGCTCTTAAAAATTATATAAAAATTTGGATTTAGATTTATCCGGCAATATCGGTTATCGGCTTTCAAATATAAAGAATTATCGGTTATCGGTATAGGGCAAAATTTTCATATCGGTGCATCCCTAATTTATACTGTTGAACTAATGAATAAAGATCACTAGAAAATCTGATTTAAAGTTGAAAGAAAAATGATAAAAAAAATAAAAAAGAACGTGTCACCAATCCACTATGCTAAAAAATACTGAAGTTACAAAATCATACAGTACATGCTGTCATACATTAAAAAAATACATCTACGAGAACCTAATATACAATTATACTATTAAACTGATAGAGATTACTTCCAAAATACCATGATTTAACAATAATGTCCACCAAAATAGCACAGTTATTGCTACTGTTATTGCATTACAGTTATCACTACTGTAAAACCATAGTAAATTAATATAGGGTTAATTACAACAATATCTGTATTCATAGTATTTTAGCATAAACAAATTATAGATTACCATTGCAGATGTTTGTTTGAGCACATCATGCATTTTTAATTTCATGTCAAAATGATCCAGGTCTAAAAACATGTATCATACATGTAAGTGAACATTTTTTATACTTTGACCATGAATTACTTAATGAAGTATTTTTCCCAAATAGCTGTGGGGTAAAGTGTGTCAGATGCTTTTGGGGTAAGCTGTGCCAGTGGCTCAACTAATAGCTTTTCCTTCAAATGCAGGAAATACTATTAAAAAATACTCTTGGAAAATGTTGCAAATTCACTACAGTAAAAATGTGGATGTATATAAAACTCCTGTGTTTCAGATTGAAAACCTGCAGGAGCAGTTGAGGGATAAAGAGAAGCAGATGAGCAGCCTTAGAGAGAGGGTGAAGTCTCTACAGACAGACACGTCTAATACAGACACAGCCCTCACTACACTGGAGGACTCACTGGCTGAGAAGGTGAGGATCACCTCTAGAGGACGCTATAACACTCCACCAGACTACAGGACAAAACGTTGGTGCACGTCCAAATGGCATCGGCGCGGTCGTAATCTGGAGTCGGAACATCTGTGCTTAGTTATAAACATTTCATGTTCGTTGTATATGCTGTATTCTTGGCGCTGTGTTAATGTGTCCACTTCTGAACAGGAACGTATTATTGAGCGTCTGAAGGAGCAACGTGACCGCGAGGAACGCGAGAAAGCAGAGGAGCTGGACAGCAGTAAAAAAGAGCTGAGGGAGTTAAAGGAGAAAGTCAGCATTCTGCAGGGAGATCTGTCAGACCGAGAGGTTAGAGATCAACAACCAGTCCTGAAAGAGGACAAGAAATGCCATTAAAAGCACATTACATGATTATGATATATTTTTTGTTGTAGAATAACATGCACCTTTGAATTGGGCACAAAACACCACACAAAACAATGTAATTTATCTTTTGTCATGTAGAAATATTTTAGGTTAAATTTACTTTAGAGCAAAATTGCTTAAGATACTAAAACTTTATTCAAGATATTCTATGAAAATAAGTTTATTTTTCTTACCCCACTGGCAAATAGATTATAACAAAATAAAGTGAAGTTTATGCTTAAAGTGAGAAAATATTATTGGCCAATGAGGTTGAGAAAAAGAAACTTAATTCAAGATCTATTCTCTGAAAGCAAGTTTTAATATCATGCAATTTTGCTATTTAATAATAAACAAATAAAACACAAATAAAACTCAAGATATTTTCTGAAACAAGTTTTGTCACAATTTTTGCATCTCAAGTAAATCTGTTGCAATGCAACAACATTTTTTGGATTACTTTTAGTTTTTATTAATATTTTGAATTTTGAGCTTGAAGTTTTCATTTTAATTTTAGTCACATTTTTAGTAATTGTATGTGCTTTTTTTTTTAAATTTGACTATTTATGTTTATCTTTTTTTTTACTTTTTATTTTAGTTCTGTTTTAGTTTTTATTTATATCCAGTAAGTAATTTTAGTGTTTCAACTTAAACTTATTTCAGTAAGTTGCCAAGGCAACAAGTCTAATTTTTGTTTACGTTTTTCACGTTATATTTATATTTCAATATTTAAATTGTTTTTAATATGTTTAGTCTTAGTTAACAATAATAACCCTGCTATGTTGTTTTAAGGATTTTTAGTTTGTTTGTTTTTTACTCAAAAACAATACAAATTACTGATTAAGAAATTTTTATTATGAAATAAGGTCAGTCCTGATTTCTCTATTATGTGCAATAAAATTTTATAGAGATTTTAAAAAGAGAAATCTGCTCATATAAGTAAGGTGGTCAACCTCGAAACATACTTACAAGTTCCAAAGCATGTATCCTATGTGACAGGTTGAGTGCCTATCATGCCATGAGCTTCTAAAGGTACATGTATACTAAAAGTGTAAGTTGTACACCTTGTATACCTCAATGCTAAGTTTGGTTTCAGACTTCTCTGCTGGACCTCAAAGAGCATGCATCGTCACTGGCCTCATCTGGCCTGAAGAAAGACTCCAAACTGAAAAGCCTGGAGATCGCCCTTGAGCAGAGGAGGGAGGAATGCACTAAGCTCGAGAACCAACTGAAGAAGGTGAGCGAGAGCGTCCTAATTTGCTGGACCTTAATATTTGCATACTATCCACTTGTAAAAGATTGCTAAAAGATTACAATATTATGTTAGTAAAAAAAAAGTTCTTTAAATGGGATACTTTTTACAAATGCGATTTCCCGGCATGGATAAGTCTTTAAAAGGTCAGGGAAATTAGTAAAATAAAATAAATTAGTAAAATGTGGCCAGATATTGTTGAGAAAAATTGTAGAGTAAACATATACTGAAAACGTTTAAACAGATATAATCATTTAAAGGGATTCAACCCAAAAATGAAAATGCTCACCCTTGTTTAGTTGAAAATCAAACAGCTTCAGTTCCCATGAAATTGTATGGACACAAACAATGGAAGTCAATGGGAACCAAAACGGTTTGGTTTTCAACTTCAAAATATCTTCATTTGTGTTCTGCAGAAGAAATTAAGGCATAAAGGTTTGGAATGACATTAGGGTGAGTAAATAATGACAGGATTTTCATTTTCGGGTGAACTATCCCTTTAAATCTGTTTATTCAAAAGATTGGTACATTATATACTTAAATGAAATTCCACCCAGCAATCTAAAACTTATTAAAAACTGGAAAGGTCAAGGAAATACTTTGGTAGAAAATATAGGAACACAGTGCATAGAACAAGTATGCGAATTGAAACGAAGCCATTGTAAACTACAAAGGAAAAACAAATGAGAGAGTAAGCACAGACTATTATATTTGAGTTTGTGTAAGTTGTGGGTGTGTTTATATCACATTCATCTATTAGGTCCAGAGTGCCGCGGCCAATGCACAGGCCAACACAGAGATATCTGAGCGGATTTCTTCACTCGAGGCTGATGTGGCCAGACACAGAGAGGACTCCGCCAAAGCCCAGGCTGAAGTCGATCGTCTATTAGACATCCTGCGTCAGATGGAGAACGAGAAGAACGACAAGGACAGAAAAATCAGTGAGCTGGAGAGGTCAGTCTATTTCCCCTGCTCACCATGACTTGCTCTCACTTCTTTTTTAAATGCGATTATCTTTTTTTCATTGGTGTAGCAGTCAAAACATGTTACGTCTTTGTCCATTTTTGCTGTCGTGTTTAAGCATCACCGTCAAAACGTTTTCCGTGTCTGCGTTTGACGAGGCTGATGTTTTGACTGGGCTTCTTTCCCCCCTTTGAGTTGTGTGTTGAAGCACTGATCAAGTATTTTTTTCTGCTTTTTGTCTCCCTCTTTTTCACTTTTTCACCTGGAAATGTGTACCTAGTGTGGCTTCCAGGTTAGTAGATACATGTGTACTTCCACACACATAAATGGACTAAGTCCTCAAGAATTAAAGTTTAAACCTGTTAAAGACCCCATGAAATAAAAGTCAACTGCTAGTGAACCCTTAAAATTTAAAAATGACAAAAATAGCTTTTAGACATACGAATTGAAAATGTACAGATTGTTTTTTTCTTGGGATGCACCTATCTTACAATTTTGGCCGATCATTATTTTCATGTTATGACTGACAACCGATAAATTCAATACTATTTTGTCTAAATAAAAAAAAAATAAAACACTAAAAACTAAAATCAGTCATTTTAAATGCTACAAGTGAATTTGGGAATCCAAAAATTATAACTTGCAGTATGAAAAATGTATATTCATTTTGAGATTTGCTAAAGATTACATTTAAAAGTGTTATTAAATTAATAATTAAAAATTTTATTTAAATTTAAAATCTAAATATAAACATAATGAAAATGAGCATGAAACAAATTAAATATCTGATCATTAAATATCAGATACATTTTTTCTGAAAAAATCTGATAACCGATGTTACCGATATATTGTGTATCCCTAATTTCCAATCACATGATCTCTAAAATGAACTAGAAAGTAGCAAATCATAGATCATAGTTGACATAAATAAAGCCTTTTGCCATTTTCAAATAAAATCATGAGCCATTCAATATGTCCCATGGAAAGTTGCGTTCATCAAGCGATTTCATGAGGTTTTAAAGGCACACTATGCAAGATTTGTACCTTAATATAACAGCTTCGAAATCATTTAGATGGTAAACGAACTCGTAGGGTGAATCATCCTAATAGCAAAGCCGGGGGGGGGGGGTGGACGCCGCTGGCAAAACCAGCAATGCAGGTTTGAGAGGTGGCGCCCCGCCAAATCTCGCGAGAATCACGACTTTCTTTACGGCACGACGTCACGTACATCAACAACATATGAAGCAGCCTCTATGGAAGACACTAGCATTAGTGATGGGCATTCCGGCTCTTTTTCGTGAGCCGGCTCGTTTGACTCAGCTCACTGAAAAGAGCTGGCTCTTTTTGACTCACAAACGGCTCTTTAAAAAATATAAGTTTTAACTCGCTGAAAGTCCACCGCACAACTGTGCAACGTGAATATTCACATTTTTAATTGTCCATAACAACCCCAAAACGTGTCTGCTTGCCTTGCACATCTAATTAATGGGCAAAGTTATGACTGACTATTTTTCTTACCTTTTTATTTTTTATGTGGATGTTATTGAGCTTGTAGCTCTTGCGTTCTTCTGAACATCTTGCGCTGCAATTGCCCGATGTCATTTCTGAGTAATATCAGACCATAATCTGTCTATCTTTTAAATGCCTATTCCATGAGTGGTACGATTGGCTGTTTAAAAATATAACTAATATCGAAACAAAATAACAAAATAACCCAGGCAGTCTCATCTACGAGACGTTTAGCCCTCCTCCAATAGTACTGACAGCTGGGCTCATAGTTTGCAGGTTTGCTTAGTGGCAAACTTTTTTCATTTGACTGGTTCAACCGCCACCCGCCCGAATTTAATTAAAATATATTTTTTTTGTCACGTCATCCGCCCGATCCGCGGTTTATCCGCATCTCTAGTGTGTGCGTGTGTGTGTGAGTTAGCTCGGCCCTCCCTCATGCAGTTTAATTGGTTGACAACATCGCGTGTATGATTGACAGGAACAGAATGTGAGGCTGATGATCAGACAGTCGAAACAAATGTGTGTGCGCCTTTAGGCCTATATAATTATGTTTTTGTTGGTTTTTGAATTAGTCAATTATTTTAAATACAATTCAAATCATTTATTATTTCATAGCCTACATAATGATTTAATTTCTATAGGCTATATTTTTAAAAATAGAGTCGGCTCTTCAGATATGCGAACCGGCTCCCGTCGTTCACCTACAAGAGCCGGCTCTTAGATCCGGCTCATTCGCGAACGACCCATCACTAACTAGCATGCATTTCAGGCGTGAATCATGGCAGAGTCGACGAAGAAAACGAAGAAAGTGCGGTCGGAAGAGTGCAGAGACGGCTCTGTGTGAGCGGTATTTACGACAGTAACGTCAAATAGAAGTACTCCACAGCAACTCTAGGGGTCACTGTTTGAGAAAAACGGAAACTGCATAGTGTGCCTTTAAGTGCAAAAAAAGCAAGGGAATGTATTTTACTCCTCCATATAATCACTGTTTTAGCTTTATGAATAGTACAAGGAAGTTATTATACATGTGATCAGGCTTGGTGATATTTATTGATCGATAATAAACCAGCTCTTTTTAAGAGCTATAGATAGTTAGTGTTATAAACCCCTCTGCCCCAAAACTCTTAAACTCTTCATTTTACTATTAAACCCCAGAGAGTTCCTCTCACAACCACTTAATGTTTATGTTTCAGGCAAATGAAAGAGCAGAGTAAGAAGTCCTCTGTCAAACACAAGGAGCCACCAGGGAAGGGCAGAAATGTCAACGATGGCCCACAGCAGGTGAGACGTACAGAGGGATAGTTATGACAGCTTTGGCATAAGCTCCTTTGTTTTGACAGATCCCTGTATATTTCCAACACTGTCAAACTCTGCTGGTGTGCTTATGATGAGCTGAGCCTTGTCTACCCCAGGAGTCCCTGCGGCAGAAGGCAGAGCGCATCGAGGAGCTGGAGGAGGCTCTCAGAGAGAGCGTTCAAATGACTGCCGAGAGGGAGATGGTTCTGGCACAGGAGGAGGCCGCACGAACCCACCAGGAGAAACAGGTCAACACTACAGTGCTTACTAGAAAAATTACAAATGCTCAGAATTGACTAGTAAATGTGTAACGTGAATAACTAGTTGACTATTTCTTTAAAAACAATTTTTAGCCATCTTAAAAATGCTCTTGACACAAGATGCTCAAAATAGCAGCGAGTCGTGACGCAGTTCTCAAAGACGTCTATCTGCATGTGTATGTGGAGATGGTGCTTTTAAGGGGATGAACTTCTCTGAGAGTGTTTTACCATGAAAACAGTGTGTGTGTGAGAGAGAGATATTTCTTAATTGAGGAAGCCAGATTTTATTAAAGTGTGATTTCAAGACCTTGAAAAGTCATGTATATTAATAACATCTTGAAACTTCATGGGCATTTTTATAATGAATACACATTTTTCAAGTTATGCCAAGCTCTAAAATATTTTATCAGGATAAGAAAACCAAAAAAGTGGGATTTACATCCATACATTCTGTATTCCCTTATTGGAGAAACCAGCTCATACCAGGTTAAGTTGGTCAAGCTAGTTTTTGGAACATGGTAGCCAGTTTCTTGCAGGTCTAATGTAGTCTACCAGCACAAACAAGCTTAACCAAGATGTTCAACCAAGTCAAACTCTGTCCCACTAGCTTATGGACCATCTAGAAAACATTTAATACCACCAAAAGCCCGATTTACCAGGATATTCTAGTAGAGATTAGCTGAATTCAAATCAAAACATTTAGGATCAGTTTCAGGATCAGTCAATGCTTAATGTTTTTTGCATTTGGTCATATGTTAGTTAAGGTGCGGTCACATTAACGAAAAAGTCACAAAGAAGTCACTTTCAAACCAAGCAACATTTTCTTACGCGAATTTGCGTAATGCGTGATCTCAGATTACACTAAATTGTAATGTAGAAACATGCATTTTCTGTAAAGCTGCTTTGAAACAATATGTATTATGAAAAGCACTATATAAAGAACAGTGAATTTAATTGAAATATGAATCGCCCTCACGCAACATTCCTAATTGCATGGATTCCTATTGAAATGATTGGATTTCGCCTGCAAACATTTCCCAAACATCGGTTACAACAGGGACTGCATCAGACTTCACAGTCTGTGAAGTACAGAATAAACAATAATGAACGAGTTACCTTTTGTTGATTTCTTAAAAAGATGGAAGAGTTACTTGGAGCGATGGAGAAGGTGAAGCTGGAGCTTGAGTCCATGAAGGCCAAGATGTCATCCACCCAACAGTCTCTGGCTGAGAAAGAAGCTCATCTGACCACACTGAGGGCAGAGAGGAGGCGACATCTGGAGGAAGTGCTGGAGATGAAGTACGTTACCAACTTTCTTTTTACATCTTGCCATAACGGTGCTTGCACTGAAAGACTGAAAGAACGAAGAGGGTTTGTGAACATATTGTGAAATTACAACACTCATTTTGCATGGGGAACCTGCAGGCCATATTCTTTTACGTAGGTTACACATCCAAAACAAACAGTTCCTTAATGACTTTATCCTGTTTTATACATCAGTACATCAAGACAGTGATTAAACGACCAACTTTACGACCAATGCTAGTTTACATAGTTTCATTTATCTAAGCACAGTGTGAGCTCACTGACTGTCCGTGCACAGAGTTATTCCATTATAATCCATAAAGCTGTCTAGAAAGCAATATATAACTCTTATTTACACCGTATCTAGTTTAGTTGACTCACTCGCTTGTAGTCTTATAGCACTTCTAAAAGTAAAGGTTCCAAAAGTGATGAAACATTTTAGGTTCCCCAAAGAACCTTTCAGTGAACCATTTTTTCTTAGTGTAAAGAAAATACAGTGCTATGCATAAGTTTAGACACCCATGCTAAAGTTGACTAAAAAGAGGAATAAAAAATCATCTTTTGGAAATTGAACTTAATGCCTTAATTAAAAAAATTAGGAAAAATCCAACCTTTAAGGACACCAATTTTCTTTGTGAATGAATAATGTATCGTAAATAAATAAATGTTCTTCCTTAAAATACAGGGTGCATAAGTTAGTACACCCCTATGTTAAATTCCCATAGAGGCAGGCAGATTTTTATTTTTAAGTTTTTATTTTATTTTATTTTTTAGGATACTATGCATCCTGATAAAGTTCCCTTGGCCTTTGGAATTAAAATAGCCCCACATCATCACATAGCCTTCACCATACCTAGAGATTGGCATGGTTTTATTTCAGTTAGCCTAATAGCTAGTTTGATTTGCATTGAGAGATGATCTTATGGAAAGTACCCCATGCCAATCTCTAGGTATGGTGAAGGCTATGTGATGATGTGGGGCTATTTTAATTCCAAAGGCCAAGGGAACTTTATCAGGATGCATAGTATCCTAAAAAAAAAAAAAAAAAAAAAAATCTGCCTGCCTCTATGGGAATTTAACATAGGGGTGTCCAAACTTATGCACCCTGTATTTTAAGGAAGAACATTTATTTATTTACGATACATTATTCATGCACAAAGAAAATTGGTGTCCTTAAAGGTTGGATTTTTCCAAATTTTTTTAATTAAGGCATTAAGTTCAATTTCCAAAAGGTGATTTTTTATTCCTCTTTTTAGTCAACTTTAGCATGGGTGTCTAAACTTATGCATAGCACTGTAATTTCTAATTAATAATTTAAAGTGCTATTTTCCACTAAAAGAACCTTTTGTGCTATGGAAAGGTTCCATGGATGTTAAAGGTTCTTCATAGGACCATCAATGATAATAAAGAACCTGTATTGGATGTTAGACCATCTACAATAAAAATGAGTGTTGTATTGATTTGATACTGTGGAATTTGACCTATTGGTTATCAAAATGATAACTTAGTTGCAATCATAATCTTCATTATTTATTCGCTAATTGAAACTTTAAACTTAATCTACTCATGCGTTCGAGTCCCTCTTAGTCATGCATCAACGTACAATATAATATGCAGGAACAGCAACAAACAGCATATTGTAAAGATTTAAAGAATCTTCCTCTGCCTTTCATGCAGGAGATACATTTGTGTTATGCAATGAACTTAAGAGGATCTAAATTTCTTTCCAGATCAGATATTTAAATCATTAAATAACCATCTTTTTCATCAGACTTCATTTTGGTGTCACTTTGGCAAACTGTAGTGTTAATAATATAAATCAATTAATACAGAGTAAACAGAGATAAACATCATGACAGAAAACTAGGCTGTAAAATTTGAGTGAGTATATGTTTTTCATACCATCATAAATGCAGAGGATGATTCATTCTGCACGTGGTTTGTTCTGCTTGCTATTTCTGTCTTCATACTTCAGCCGTGCTCCTGGGAATCTATAGAAAAACTGAGAATAAACAAGCTATTTCTGTCTTTCTCAGACAATTACGCACATTCATTTTGACAAAATCCATTTTCCACGGAGATGTTTTGTACTTGTGAAAGCAAACCTCCTTTTAACCTGCTCTGTTGAGTTTAGCAAGCCACCTGGTCATTGTCAATGTGATCAGTTGCTTTGAAGAGCATTTCCACAGTGCTTTCGTAAAGTGCTGTTTGACATTAGGCTTCGACTTCTAATCATTTCAGCCAGGTATATAGATAGATATGTTTTTAATTTAGTTAACAAAAAAATATGTGTATAACTTTAAGCAATTGTAATTCACAGACAGGAGGCTCTGCTGGCAGCCATAAGTGAGAAAGATGCTAACATAGCCTTGCTTGAGCTGTCTTCATCCAAAAAAAAGAAGACACAAGAGGAAGTGGCTCAGCTGCGGAGGGAGAAAGATCGTTTGGTGCAGCAACTCAAACAGCAGGTACGGACTGCGTCACAAGGCTCAAAGCGTATCTGTTTGTCCTCAAGGTCAAGTTGTTTGTTTGCTCAACTTAAAAGGCCTAGACAAAATACATCTTTGTTTTGACTGGTGGGTTTCTGAATGCAAACAAGGTCTATTGATGTGCTTGTTTTAACTGATATATTCTTGACCCCTAATCAACCCCCCTAACCTTTCGCTTTCATCCGTTTCTACCCCCCTTTCTTTCCTTACATCTGTGCCTCCTCTTTTCTCCTAGACACAGAATCGTATGAAGCTCATGGCGAATAATTACGACGATGGCTACTTGAAAACGCCACCTGACCAGACCAACCACAAGCCTCCAAAATCACCCGATCAGGTCACAATCCGGTCCTCTACAAACATCAGAAAAGTGTTAAAGGGACAGGTCACCTCGAAATGAAAATCCTGTCATCATTTACTCACCTTCACGACATTCCAAACCCATATAACAACATGAGAAAATGATGACAAAATATTCATTTTAGGGTGAACTCTTCCTTTAATAAAATGGTGTACTCCTGTCATCTGCTTCTTTTTTTCTTCAGTGGAAATTCAAAATGGCTGAATATGAAATAGTTGTACCTTTGCTGTATTTTGCTTATCTCATATTCATAGGAGCTTAATCTTAACAGCAAGCCAAAGAAAGACAAATTGGAGGTGTGGGCAGTTTCATACATGTTAATAAAATATTAATATTAGAAACTGAGTTGGAAACGGACGCTCCATTGTCCATTTCCATTGCAGTCGCGTTATCGTGATTGAATTGGAGCTGCCCTCATCTCCAACGCAGACGCCATCATTTCCTTTTTACTGCCTTCATATTGATCATAACTTCTCAACCCTATGGATTTTATTCTTATTCATGACTGTAGAAATCGCCCCTAAGCGCAGATCCAGGATCAGTTTCCCTTAAACCTCAACCTACAATAATAACATCAAATACGATGAAAGCTGATCCTGCGTCTGCGCTTACGGGTCACTTCTACTTGAATATATTCGCATACTAACCTGATCTTTTTTCCCATGCTGCACTTGGCTAAAACCCTGCCATCTCTTAACCAATAGGATGATGAGGAGGGCATTTGGGCATAGCCTCACTGGCAGCCATTTTGTTTTAGAAGGGTGAGCATTTCTTTGATGGACATGTAAAAGCCAATCTCAGCTGCCCTGTTCCTCCCCATGTGACATCAAACCCTGCCTGTCTCGCTGTGCCTGTTTGAGATTATTGACCATGTCATAGCAGTGCAAACATGCTTCTTAGGTTTCCAGTGGGAAGTTTTTTTATTAGCAAATATTTGAGCCCTTTTTTAATATCTCAAAGGTCATTTGTTTTGATATAAAACCTACATAACTTATTTATAATTGCACTGCTATGAAATAGTCTACAAATCTCATTCCCTCTGGTTTTGTTTTTTCCCCTCCCTTTTTAAGCCTGTTATCTCTATGTATGGTTTTGTGGTTAAACATAATCCCAGATGGTGCATTAAGACTATGAAGTTTCCACACTCTCTTTGCCCTCACCAGATTCAATTCCCCCTCTTCCTCCCAAAAACAAAAAACAAAACAATTGTTAAGCATGCTAAGCACTTTTTTTTAATTATCAGGGGTTACAAAGTCAATAAAATTAAACAAATACAAAATACAAAAAAAAATTTCTGTATATAAACTGGTAAGAAAATGTCCAGTACAAAGTTAAATATGTTTTTTTACAAATATGAAATAATGTACATACCTGTACACAGTGAGGTTTGAGACCACATTGAGAATCTATGATCTGGAAATATTCATAAATTCTGAAATGTATTCAGCAAGGATGCATTAAATTGATCTAAAATGACAGTAAAGACATTTCAAATTAATACTGTTCTTTTTAACTTTATATTCATCAAAGAATCCTGAAAAAAAAAAAAACTGTTTTAAACATTGATAATGAGAAGAAATGTTTCTTGAGCACCAATCCGCATATTGCAACATTTTTCTGTAATTAATCGCATCTAACATTAAAATGTATAATATATTTTTTACATTGTAATACATAATTTCACTGCGAATCTCCAAATTAATGTAGAGACAACATAAAGATGGTACATTTAAATAACTTTTAATGGCATCTTTTTATATGAAGGCCAGTTTCACCAATACTGCTACTGACATACATTTTGACCCATATAATCCATAACAAATAAGGTTATGATGACCAACTTTTTACCAGTGAAATTTCACAATTCTCGATTCAAATTTTTATACCACAACAAAAACTACTAGCCTACCTTATATAAAGTTTAAAAATTGTTTAAAGACAAGTAAACAGTCAGTAATAAGAACAAATGTACAAATTACAAGCAATAGCACAAATTAATAGAATCAAACAAAGACACAAATGAAATAAACAGTGCTTTAAGATTTAACAGTAATATTCAGAAATTAAATAAAGTAATCAAATGTAAAATATGACTGCATAGACTTTACTGTATAAATTAAATATAGATGAATCCTTATTAAAGCTAGAAAAGTTATTCAGTCAAGAGCAGTGATTTAATCTTTGTCTTCTGTTGTTTGATTAACATTAATGACACGACGCGGATCTGACACATTCGATTTTCTTTACATTGTTTTGACACGTTTTAAATAATTTAAGACTTACAAGGATACTTGCCAAATATGACATTTTGACATAATTTTGTATGTTTCTGTCCGTTCTAGCACGGTAAGACACAAAAGAGAACTCAAATCTGTCTGTGAAGCGGATTTCTGTGCGCGTTTCGGGTGTCGTTTATGTATGTATGTACAGTTTTTAGCTGACACAACCAACCCTTAACTATTAACTGACAAGAAGTGCCTTTGAACAGCACTGTGTTTGAGTGAGTTTTAATTATTGAAATCCCTGCAGGCATTATTAAATATCATATTAATTTGAGTTGGTCTAGCTAGAGGAGATTACTGCACATGCCAGTTTGCTGTCAGTTTACAGAGACATCAACTAAATAAATGAGGACTGCTCATTACTCTTTATCAGTATTTAACTGAACTAATGTTCTCTGGAAGTTAGGTATGACCCAGAATGAGGGAGGTTATCAACAAATAAACTAAAATCACATTAAGAGACAACGTAATGGTTCCTTTTTTAGAGCCCAGCCATAAAAGCAACAACAAAAAACTGTCACAATAATATAATGAAATTAAACTACATGAAATCTTAGGGTTTTGGGGTAATGTCTTGTCTCGTCATGTCTAAAAAGCATGTGTTTGCATGCCGAAATATGTCTTTTCAAAGCACCGTGCTGATAGAAATGATGTGCTTGCACTGAACAATATCAGCCCCAGCAAGCTAAAGTTTGCAGACGCATGAGAACAGACTATCTGTTTCCCACAATCCTTAGTTCTGTGGTGGTGACAGTCTCTCTGCTCTGTAGATAAGAACTGGGCGGAGAGCTACAGTGCACAGGAGCTCTACACTGGCCACCTGATTATCCCGTACAACCACCCCAAAACCCTTTACTTACAGAATCAACTCAGCACACATCTCATCACACCAGTTACCCAGGACCCACCGTCAGTGACGACACACACATTTTCACAGGTAACATTATATAAAGTGATATAATGTATTTTTTTATGCATCCTGTAAAGATTTGAATTGAATTATGTCATGTCAGACCTACTTAAGCCGCTTTTCCGAACGATTCTAAGAACGGTAAGGAACAGTTCCAGTTATATTTCCACTTGAGCCTGGGACAGCACTGCAAGATTACAAACCTTTCTCGGCCTGGAATTCTGAAGTGACATCGCCACTCAGGATTGGTCAATTGTCCAGACTGCCAGTTTCTCTGTAGCTGGCCAATCACGATTTGATAAAAGTAAACAAGTTAATAATAAAATTATCCTCCATAACGCGGTCGCTATTTACATCTCATATCATCTGTACACTCTAACGTTACCAACTCAATGACTGACGCATTTGTATTACATTCCAAAAAACTCCGGCTGGGCCGGATCGGCAAGAAATGGAACTGTTAAACAATGAGAACGGTTTGGCCCGACAGTGGAAAAGCGGCTTAAGAGTACTTTTATAATTTTCTAGGTGTCCATAAGTCAATCAAAAAACTTTTGTTATGGCTTATAATTATGGACAGGCTATTTCCGCAACAACAACAAAATATTCTTTGGTATAATCTTACTAACAGCATAAAAAGTTGAGATACTAAGTCAAAATTATGTCAAAAACTATTGACAAAAGTTGAAAATGACAAAAAAAATCGAAATTCTGACAAAACGTTGAAATTGAAATAAACAGTTATATATTATGATATAATTCCATTCATAATTATGACATCTCATAAAAAGTTGAGATACTAAGTCAAAATTATGACAAAAACTATTGACAAAAAATTTGAAACTGAAGAAAAACATTTAAAACAAGTCGAAATTCTGTAAAATGTTGAAATTGAGATAAAGAAAATTTCCGTTCATAATTGACATCTCATAATTTTGAAAGTGTATCTCATAATTATGAGATAATTATAACCTAGTATCTCAATTTCGACTTTTTTGTCGCATAATTATGTATAAATTCGACTTTTTACCAAAACGGAAAAATACCAAAATTATATAGCGGAAATGGGCTTCTGATGTGATGGAGAAATAATAATAAAAAAGTGTTAATTTAATACAATTCATTATTTTTAAAAAACAATGCAATAAAAAATGCAAAAGTAATCATTCCCCTGACCTGAACAAAAAAATATTATTATTTTGTATGTATTTGTATTTTGTAAATATTGTTTATTGAAATATTATTTGATATTACAAATATCAGGCAGCTTATTTGCAATGAACATAATCAATATTCACACTAAAGTTATAAAATATTTCAAATGAAAACTCTACTGGTATCAAACCGTGTTGCATATGATTTGATTCACAAGCTTGTCATTCTTTTTGGGTTTTAGTGGGAGCCTGGGATGGTGAGTCAGTGTGGAGCTGCAGTTAGGATCCTTGGACCCTGCACTGGACCTCCAGAACCTAACTGGCCCTGATCGAACCCTCCAGCTTCCTCCACTGTCTCTCTGCCCTCACCTCTCACCTGAACTAAACCGGAGCCCTCAAAGAGTCCGTAACAGTCTGTAGTCTTAATACTGGTGCAGCATTGAAAATATGCAGTGTTAGTTGAGTCGTGAATGCAATTTTAATTTCGTTCTCTTGATATGTCATCATGGTTGAGTAAAAAAAAACTAATTTAGAATGTTAACCTGATCAATGGGTGGTGCTATATAAACATAACTGAATGCCAAACTGTCGTTAAACAATTAAAAAAGTGTTATGCTAATTTAACTGCACTCAGTATTAAGACTATTGGACCCTCGATCTATTCTGCGTTTAGGTAGCGTCTTGCACTGGTTATACTTCATTGGATGACCCTTCCCCTTTACCGAAAACCTATAGGGCACCTTCAAGAGCATGATGTAAACATTTATAGATAGTGATGTCTATTTGTCACACCTGACGCCAAGTCGGTGGAAAAAAATCAGGTTCTATATGTCCTTTAATTCCAATTAACAGCTGCTACATGGAATAGACATAAAATAAATATGAAAACAGTTTGCAGTGCTCATGAAGGAGTCATCGAGGGGTTTGCGCAAGAAAGTACAGTTCTCGCTTACTGAGACTATAGTTGTTTTCTAGCAGCTCTTAGACAGGACATTGTAGGCTCCCAAATATCTTCCTATCATATCCTGATAACCAGTTTCTGAGAGCTCATTGCTGGTTTTATGTACTCTCATAAACATGGATATCATTGTGTGTCTCTCTCTCTCAAAGTGGATTTTTTTATGTTGCATTTGTGGCCTATTGTCTTCGTGTATTAAAATTACAATAAAAGATGGATAGTCCACAAAAAACAAACAAAGACAAAACAATTAAAAAGAAAACAAGAGATGATCAAATCAGACAAAAGACACGGGTATGGGTGTTCTGAATTTGTATAAATGTGTATGTATATAAATATGTATTATCAGTGTTTTCACTCTCTGAAGTTTTCTTTTACTGCTTGTGTTGGGATATACATTTCGCCATTAAGCAAAATATAAATACACATTCTGGACCAATGAAATTTAACAGTGGGCGTGGCTACAGCAACTTTGAGTTTTCTGACATTTTCAAAAATCTAGCTGTCCGGTTTACAAAAGCTTTAAAGGGGTGGTTGATTATGATTTCACTTTTCTAACTTTAGTTAGTGTGTAATGTTGCTGTTTGAGCATAAACAACATCTGCAAAGTTACAACGCTCAAAGTTCAAAGCAAAGGGAGATATTTTCTTTTAAAGAAATCGCTTTTTAAGGACTACAACAAACGGCTGGTAGGGACTACAGACATTCCTCCCGGGTTAGTGACATCACCAACCCTAAAATTTACATAAACCCCTCCCCCGGCAACGCGATTTATAGATTATCATAACAGAATATGCTAATCAATGAGTAGATAACTACACATAAGCTAGATAAATTCATCAACTAACCATTTAGAAATGTCCTGTTGCATTCTACGTTGTCACCTCTTGAGTCTCTCCATCATTGTCTGACTCCGGTTTGAACATAAAATGCTAAAGTTTTTTAAATGTTCAGTGCATGTCTGTGTGAGGTAAAAGGACACAAGCTGTTGAAGCTCCGCCCTCTGTGCCGGAAGCAGCAGCTCATTTGCATTTAAAGGGACGGACACAAAAACGGTGCGTTTTTGCTCACCCTCAAAAAGTGACAATTTTAACATGCTATATAAAAAATATCTGTTGGGTATTTTGAGCTAAAACTTCACATACACACTCTGGGGACATCAGAGACTTATTTTACATCTTGTGAAAAGGGCATTATACCACCCCTTTAAATGCTTTATTTTGAGATATTTTGAGCTGTTGTGCAGCAGTGGCCAAGGTTTCCTTTCAATCAAATGGAATAGAGAAGAAATTCAGAAATTAAAATGATTTGTTCTACTCTGTACAATATACACTCTGTGTCCCACGGTGAAAAAGTCATTGATTGGCAGAGTAACTAAACATCTGTTTTAAATCACAGCTGACTTAACGTGGACTACATGTCATGTTCTATTCATTTGCAGCTTAAAAAATGCAACCTGCCCTGTCATCTTATCGCTACAGTAGTAGTTCACCCCAAAATTAAGATTCTGTAATTATTGCGACTTTTTGTGAGAATAAGTTTAATCCTATGTGATCTCTCATAATGCAAGTCTGACACCTTCACTGATCCCAATATTTGATTTGTCATATTTATTACATTACAATTAGTGTAATTTCAGACTTTTGTGCAGATTGGAGGGTTGAAACCCTGCACAAATTTACAATTAAACTGTTTAAATTGATTCCAAGATATTCATCACTGAGAAACAAAAGCCAAGTCAAGAAGTCGCCTGTATCATTGCATGCAACAATGAGAGGAATCCTTACAAGCATTAGCCAACAATTTAATTAAGTCAAGGCTTTTGTAATACAAACAATCGGTCTTGACGTTATCTGTTGTTGATGCACTGTAACCATTAACTCCAGATGTCCCTTCTCCAGTTTGAAAATCTGGTTAAAAGCGGCTAAATCTCTTCCAATCAGCTTTGGGTTTCCCACAGAATTTGCCTCATTAGTGTTATATAACTGTTAGAAAACAGTCTGAGTGCACTTGTCTGTTCTTTTATTGAAATTACATAACCACTACTACATCATGCAAATGTGTCAGAGTAGCAGTCACTAATGTGGTACTCGAACCCAACCGGCAGGTCAAATGTTTGCGCGAGATGGTTTATGGAAAAATCTCAGTGTTTACACAGACACCGATGGGCTGAACCATCCCATTAGGATTTCAAACTGTGACATAATAAAGGGCACCAAACAATAACAGTCCTGCCTATAAATGGTAAGGCTTTTCTTATTAGTGGTAATAAAACTGGGAGTTGGCTCGTAATACATCAACTGCTGAGTGCTATAAAAGATTATACTTTAAAGACGATCAATTCTGTTTGGACACAGGTTGACATTGTAAACATTGGTGGGGGATTTAATTTTTTTAATGAAATTAGAGAGACTTGGACTCAATGTTTTCCCCTCTTGCCTAAAGTCTGGACTACTATGGCTCCATTGTTTAAACAAATGTTACAACATTTCTCGTAATGACATTTTCAGTTTGATGTGGCGTCGCCACATCTCTTTAACATCAACATTTGAGTTGCAGATACTAACAAAGGACGTGTGTCAATACATGTGCTCTTTCGAATGGGATTTGGATTTCTGCAGTTTAACTAAATTGGAAATGTCCATTGTCTGGATGTGGGCATTACCAAAATGCTTTGAAGGCAACTTAAGTTTGCTCGGTGGCCATCTTGATAACGCCCCTGGCAGCTGTTTGTTGTCATGCAATCTACCTGAATGGGGAAAGACCAATATCTTAGAACATGTTTGTCAAAATTACATTCAAATAACATGGTAAATAAGGAATAATTTCAGACAACAATATCATACATTACTGTATAAATACCGTAATCACAGACACTCCCGTCCAGGTGGGATAAGAGTTCTCAGAGGATGCCTGAAAGCAGTAATTTTTGGTTTCAAAATTGTTAGAGGTTTTGTGGGAAAAACAGGCTTGTTCAATTCATGGTTTAAATGAAAGTATGAAAGAAACACAAAAATATCTAGGAAAATAGTACCATCTGAATAGACCTTTAGTCACTTTTTAGAGTGCAACTGTAATGCAACTGTGAATCTTCTGTGGCTTGGGTGCATATGTGTGTGTGTGGGGCATGCTGCTTTATTGGCAGGATGTTGAGAAGCTGCTGCCATCATAATTCTCACACATATGCATATCTGCACATGCGAGAAAGGAAATGACATATGCAGAGAATGCATTATGTTCTAGATTAAAGACTGATCGTAACTGTGATGGTTTAGATTAAATGTCAGGGTCAGCCAACACAAATGACTTTGACAAATCACATTCTGCTTCTCAGAAGCGTTTAAAAAGCTTGAAATAATGTTAAAAAAAAGAAAATGTGTGTGTGCTGTTTAACAGTACATACACAACATTGCTGGTATTTCAACACTGTCTCTTGAGAAGTCATCATTTTAAGAGATGAAAAAAAATGTATCAACAATGTACAATGTATCAAACAAATGTATCGAAATAAGGGTAATCATTTTATAGAGACCAGTGGTAAACAAATATGCATAAAACAGAGATTATTTGCTGCTTAAAAACCATGGCAATTAAAACATTGCAATAATAATAATTAAGTACTTTTATCTTGTTTTGTCATTAAAATCTGAAAATCCTTAAAACAAGATCAGTTTAACTGAGAAGCAACTTTTCTAGATATTAATGCTGTATCTTTAATACAAGTGCATTTTGTCTTATGACATTAGCATATTTTATTGTTTTTAAACTTGTTTATACTTATACAGCCAGTGCAATAAGACAAAATACACTGTATTCAAGATACATTCTCTGAGTAAGCAAGTATTATGCCGTGTTAAATGTATCCTGATTTAAGAATTTTTAGACATTTTAACTGGGGAAACGAAACAAAAAAGACTAAAACTTTTTTGCATTCTTCATAGACACTGTATGTGTGTGTGTGTGTGTATATATATATATATATATATATATATATATATATAACAAATTTATCAAAAAAATTTTTACGTTTTTATTTGTAAAATAAAAGTATTGTCAATAATCATTCCTTTTTTAATAAGCAAAAAAGACACAATATTGAGATAAATATTATTGATAAAATGAGTATATCCTGTGTTGACCGTTCTGCAAAGAGGCTGTTACTTTATGACTCTTTTTGTTGAGAGTCATCACAGAGCATTGCCCCTCTCTGAGCTCTCGTACTTGTATAAAGGGAGGTGGTCCTCCAATCCCTCCTATTCCTTCTCTCTCACACTCCTCGACACTGATCAGACCTGCTCACCAAACAGGACACAATGTGGCTCGCTGTATTTTACATATGGGGAAGCCTGTTATCATTTTCTGTGTGTGACATCTGCCCAGAAACCTCAGAGGACGCTACTTCATGGGTAAAGCTGAAGCCCCTGGGGCACTGCGGGGATGAGGAGAACTTGTGCCCATATCGACTTACCCTCCCTCCTCTCTCAATCCAGCTTCCCAGGTCTTTTATGGAGCTGGAAAAAATGGCCAAGGAGCTGCACAACCTAAAGGAAGTGGTGAACCAGCTGAGAAAGGACTGCCAAGAATGTAAGGAGAGGCATAGTATTGAGAGGGGTGAATGGAAGGACCACAACGAAGAAGAGGAAAAGAGACCTCAAAGTCTAAGGCATAACATTAGCATCAAGGAGACACAAAGTCATAGTGGAGAACAAGTTGTCCGGATCTTCACTTCAACCCTACCGCAAAGAGACACATCAGAAGGTGAAGGAACTGTCAAGGGTGGTGTGAAGAGGCTCGATCATTCCATTCTGGAAAGTCAGAGATGGAACATTGATCTAAACCAAGGCACCACAGATCAGAGGTCTGAGATGAGCGGGGAAGTAAAAATATTTAACCTCTCGCTTGATGAGACACCAGAGGATATATCTGAGGTCAAACTGGTGGCCTCACCTACGCCTGAAGAGAAGGAACTCAAGCCAAAGCAAAGTGAATTAACAGAACCATCTCTTCCTAGAAAAAAGGACGATGTACAATTCGCAACCCATGGGAAACTGCAGCCAAACAACCTCAGGTATGGACATGTAAGGAACATCAGTAGCATCCTGGCGGCGAGAAGAAGAGTGCAGAATGTGCCTGATCCAAACAGGTTAAGCAGCATTTCAAGAGATGCTAACACTAATACAATGGATTTAAGCACATCAGCTGGGAACAGAAGGGTTGTAAAGTTTCCTGGAGTAGGTGGACGATTGAGGCCAAAGGGATCCTACATAAACAGCAGAGTTGTCAAGGCTAACAATGAAGACAGACTGAAGAACCCTGCTTTGGTGAGGAAGACTAATCCACAAGCTGGGGACATATCGGTCAAGACTGAGCCAGAAGGGGCTAGATTTTCCCCAGCGAGAAGTGGTGTTATGAGGGTAAAGGAAACAAGTTCTCATGTAGCAAACACAAAATCTGGTGTAATCAGTGGACTGATCCCGTCAATAGATGACCAAAACAAACAAGACATCAGTAGGGTTTCTGGTCCCAGAACAGATGATGGACATGCCCTGAAAAATGCAAGCCAAGCCACTATACTTATTGAGGACAATTTGAGAAAGGTAAACAAGACTGAGATTGCAAGACTTCCAAAAAAACATAGTAAAGAAAACCAAGAGGATGTGAGTCTCATAGCCACAAATAAGTCAATCTCTAGCGTTGTAAACCAAGCTGAACAGCCAAACACATTTAAAGAGGAAAGGCAGCATGTGGGACTGAGTGAAAGTCTGGTAGTTATTAGTAGAGAGGCAGAGACTAGCTCCAAAGTGGACAGAGAGGACTTGCCTTTCCGAGGCAGACAGGTGGAAAATGAAAAATATCTAAACCCAAATACAGAAACTAATAATGGACAAATTGATTCCACAATTTTGGATAAAGCTGACATCACTTTGAATGAAAGGACAGTTAATCCACTGTCAGCAGATCTTAAAGATAAGATACAGCCAGGAACGTTCATTGAAGGGGCAAAGGAGGAAATCGGCATTGACTCACTGAGTGCAGGGACAGTGAAGAAGGACATCCCGAGGCACAGCAAAGCCATCTTGTTGGAAAAAGATCTAGTGAAGCCTAACCTTGTCCCAACTGTAAAGAGTAAATTGATCGATAGTACAGCGATTTTGACCAGTACGGTTCAATCACCTGTGGTAGGCCAGGGGACAAGGGGAATTTCAATAACTCCACTCAAAGCTAAAGTTGAAGAGGAACAAGCAAAGAATAGCGAGAACATCAGCAAGATACATGAAGTAAGTCAAGACAACATAAGATATGTGATGCCAAACCTACTAAGACACCCTGAGATACATCCAACAACTGTGATTTCACCTAGAGGCACCAAAATAAGACAACCTAATATTATAAACAAAATGTCAGGAAACAGGACTATTAGAGTACCTTCAAAGCTGTCCATTCCGGTCAGAAGCAGCAATATAGCCAGGAAAAATGGCACTGGAATTATAAAACAAAGTTCCATAAGGAAGAAGCCAATCTCTCAAACAGAGACAAATATAAACAGAGGCTTCAAGACAAAGGTAAGCACAGTGACTCAATTCTTCAGTCCCACTGGTGCAACATCTACTGTAGAACAAGAACAAAAAGAAGAAATCAAACACATCCCGCAGGTGACGAGGTCAAACGTGTTGGATAATCATTGGTTAAAATACAACATTACAGAGTCAAAATCACAATCAGAGATTCAAAATGCAGGTGATATACAAGATTTGGAGAAGATTCAAGAAGATAAGTACCGAATTGGAGACAACGGTGAGACTGTGTTGATATCAAACATTGGGAACCATGCAGAGGATTCTAAAACTCAAAGTGGAGTATCAAATTCACCTATTGATAGGAAAGAAAGCAAGATATTTAGTTTGGAAACCGCTGATACCAGCAGTCAACACCCATTTGAAGTGGAAAAGACCAGCAGCGGGAAGAAAAGGCCAACTGCATCCACCTTACAGAAAGAGAAACCAGGAACAACTCAATTCACAACCTCAACGCTCTCTTTTACGCACAAAGACCATAAAGATGGTTCAAAAAACATTCGTACAGTGACAAACATACATGATGAAATGGCTAAAAATGTCAGTCAGGATACACCCATAAGCTTTGAAAATATCGGAGCAACAAGAGAACTTGAACTTATTACATTTAATGAAGACAGAGTGGAAGAAAACCCTGGGGAGATATTATCCAACCCAAATAGTGAGGACACGGACCAAGGTTATAGTGAAGGGAGGAACACAATTCCAGTTGTTTTGGAAACGCTTACAAATGTTGAAGAAATTAAAGGCTCAAAACTTTTCTCACTCAGCCCTGAGGACACAGCTGAGGGATTTAAATCACATGCAGTCAGTGATGAGGTAACAGAGAGAGAGCAAGTAGAGAAAAAGATCAACAGCACCTGTTTCAGTGATTGTAACACTACGCCAACCCAAAAGTCTACAACCCAGACCAGGCCTCCATTGGACTCTGGAAGAGGTAAGGAATGTTCTTGCCCAACCCCAGTTGTTCATTTTTACGTTTTCTCCAAGGTAAAGGATTATTTACTCTTATTTCACACTGAAAAAAAGCACTCCAGAGTATTTAGAGTATGGCAGCAGTGCATGTTTATTTGACATAAAACTTACAGTACAGTGAAATAAGTCACTATGACTCTTTGTATAAAGAGGTTCCAGGAGAGTGCAAACAGCAACACATCTTCAAAAATGACTATAGGTAAAAGCAACCCAGATAATCATTTTATCCTCAGTATCCTCTAACACACATTCCTGTGACTCTGCACTTTATCTTTATCGTGTGATCAGATTCCAAAATGCTCCATATTAGGGATAAGTGGATATGGATCCTCATCTGAGAAGCAGATGTTGTGGTTTTTGTGAAGAGGACCAGCTGTAGGCATCTTCTTTTTTTCTGATGTATCAGGATGTGGTGTCTTTGTTGAGCTTGAGGAAAGGCTCAAAGTCAAAAACTTTTCAGCAAAGCATAATTAATGCATGAAGACAAAGTTCAGTACCATCCCGTGCCTAAATACACATGTCCAGTGATTGGAGGAAAAAAATAGGTGGTCCACATTGTTATATAAAACAGCCCTAGCATATCTCTTAAATTAAATATTAAGCATTGTCTGCCGAGTGCAGCTTTTTTGTTGGGGACAGATAACAATTTCAGTGCATTTTGCCCTGTTTTCATTAATTTTTTTTATATGATCCAGATTTTCAGCTGAATGTTTTTATTTCAACCCAATTAAATATATTTGTATTGCGCTTTACACAATAAATCTGGTTTCAAAGCAGTTTCGCAAAAACAAAAACAAACTCCTTAAAGGCTTCTATAGTTCTCTAGATGACAATTGTAAGGAAATACGCCCTAAGATGTTTAACCAAATGTAAGCATGCAGATTTAGGTTGTTTACACATTGTAATAGCATTTATCATCAACAGAGGGGTGAGGTAACCTAAAATAATTTTTATTGCCTACAGAAAAAGGACCTGCACAAGACTGCGCTGATTACATTACGAAATCACGAAGGAATGGTGTATACAGAGTAACGCCGCGGCCGAAAAACAGCACGTTTCATGTTTTCTGTGACATGGAGTCCTCTGGTGGGGGCTGGACGTTGATTCAGCACCGTTTTGACGGCAGCACAAGCTTCAATCGCACCTGGGACGAGTACAAGACTGGATTTGGTAAACTAATAGGGGAGTTTTGGCTTGGCAATGACAAGATTCACTTTCTGACAAAGGCAAAAAACATGTCATTGCGAATAGAAATCGAAGACTTTGAGGGTGTCAGAGAATACGCCCATTATGACCACTTCCATGTAGCCAATGAAAGCCAACAATACCGCCTGTCCATCGGTGGCTATTCCGGTACAGCCGGTAATGCCATGCAGTTCAGTAATAAATACAATCACGACCAGAAGCTTTTTACCACACCGGACAGAGACAATGACCAGTATCCCTCTGGAAACTGCGGGGCCTATTACAGCTCAGGCTGGTGGTTTGATGCATGCATGTCTGCAAACTTAAATGGGAAATATTATCAATCAAAGTACAAAGGGGTACGTAATGGGATATTTTGGGGTACGTGGCACAACATTACAATGGAATATTACCCAACCAATGAAAGACAAGCTTTTAAGACTGTTAGAATGATGATAAGACCGAAACATTATGCAAACTAATATTTACCTACCAATCCTAAAACCAACCAATTAAATTTAATTAAGCTATCTTTTGAATTTGTACGATAGAAGAAAACCGAAAGTCCTTAAAGGTAAAGTACACTCTTGTGTTACTGATCTATAATAGTAAATTGTCGGAATTGGAATAAACATTGACAAATGTTTCTGTATCTATGTTGTTTTTTGAACTGTACAGATATGCATTTTTATACACAACTGAGCCCTCTTGTGTTGCTTTATAAATACTGTATTGCATAAAACAATGCTATTTACAGATTCAGCTACTTTTTTTTTTTTACTTATAAATGTTTGTAAATCTGGGCCAATCCATGACTGTTTACATGGATATATGCACTATTTATTATCAGTTTTTTAATAGCTGAATTAAAGCATCTGTAATTTTCTATTATTTTCATTGCACCAAGTGTTATTTTCAAACATTGTAATTGTAAACCCCCAAAAAGTACCTTGCACAGACAATTATTTCTAATAAGAGGACATTTCAAATTCAGTAAAAAAGGTGGTTTATAATTACTTAAAATTTACTAATGAATAAATAAGAAATATAACTGTAAAGCAAGTAATAATACAAATTTCCAATCTCAAGAATAATTGAAAGCTGTGTGCTGAATTTGAACACCTCTGCATGATCTTGAAAACATCTGTAAATATAACTTATGGATGGAAAATAAATGTGCATCTTTTAATTACAAGGATGTTGTTATGTCTTTTTATTATTTACACACTCTGCGCAAGAGAAAATAAAATTTCGTAAACATGTATTATGCAAGTGCTGCAACGCAAAAGAAATAAGTGTATGATTAAGAGAGACAGACTTATAAATTATACACCATTAGAACATATGTCTTTTCCGTTAGCAAACCACATTGTGTTACAGTACTGGTTGGAAAAAAAACAGTGTGTATGCAGCATGTTAACTGTTATTTTTCAAATGTCCATTATGGTACGCTGCTAATGATCTCAGTGTTTCACTAAAATGCAATAAATATTCTAAGCAACATTCACAATCAGTCATTTCTGTCACCTGAGTGGAAACTCACCACTGAGCCAAAATTCGTTAACCTCCCTGCATCATTGTGAACACGAAACGTAGGCTATTCAGCTTCATCCTTGAGCCTGAAAGAAACAAGCAATTCCTGATAAAGAGCTTTAAATAGCTGTACATTCTTATTGTCCGTTATATATTCCCTTCCTTATGAATAACATCTACTTTCAAGATGATTTTACTCCTGAAGAATACAGTAAAGACTTCTCTGCTGGCTTTCAAAGAGTACCGTTCATACGTTCAGTCTCTTCTGAAGTGGAAAACGTTGTAGCCCAGCTCCGCCATGGCCCCGATGAGCAGAGCCCACAGAGGGATGCAAACCGAGCTCACCAAGACGTCCATTAGGTGCTCTAATTTGGCACAGAGAGTCAGACAAAACGCCAGTTTAAGCAGCATGGCCACGAGGTACCAAACGCGCTTCTTCAAGTTCTCCGTCCCGTTGCGAGGGTCGAACCCCGGCTTGCAGCGGCCTGCCATTTTGACAATGAGCATGAGGAGGAGAATAAGATCAAAGGTCCAGACAGGGAGGAAGATGAGGAACCAGCTCCAAGTGATCTTATTGTCTAACTTGAGGACCAGCATAATGAGGAAGATGAGTGTGAAGATCCATGTCAGGAGGACTCTTTGAGCAAGGGACATGTTCATTTGAAACGCTGGCCTAAGGGCACAGCAACAGGCTGATCTGAGAGAGAAGAAAAACAATTATCATCAGAAATATGAGTTCAATTTACATGCCAAACATTCAGTTAATTTCATCATGTTTCGAGATCAAGCTGCTAAAGGGGACATTTTAATTAATAATTTCACATTAATACCAATGTAAAGTTATATGAAAAATAAAACAATATTACTAATGTATTGATCATTATAAATAATAGTCGTTAAAAATAATATGCACTTTTTAAATTCAGTGTTCAATAGATGTTACGCTGATAATATAAGATGTATTAACGTAAATTGCATTATATTTTTATATTAAATATGCATTTTCACTAAGAGTCATATGAGATCATATGCATATTCACAAAACGGCTATGAGTAGGTTTAATATTAGTTTAACAATAAATCATTCATTATCACATCTTAAAATACTGCAATGGCCAGTGGTCAACGATTTATTCCATTTTAAACTGTTTTAGTTAGTTAGTGTCGCCAAGTCAATAGTTTTAACTACCAAACTGTAACTTACTTGACATGTCTCACTAATAACGAACATTTGCTTTATTTTATCTATATTTTATCTTAATTGTCCCATCCTGAGACATTCTCCAAATAAATGAGCTGTTCATTACTAGCACAAAACTAGCATAGACAAACCGGACTGCCTCTTTTTCATTGTATGAGGACAAACCCAAGAAAAGAAATAACGCATTGGAAAAAAAAAACTTACCAATGATGAAGACAACCCGGCTGTCCTTTTGGTTAGAAAGATGATTAAAGCTAATATCCCTTTCCCCACTGTATGATCACAGCTACAGTACAGAACAGACGTTTTCAAAACAACTTCTCTTCAAGGACTAAGTTGAGTGTGCGCAGCGCCACCTACCGGCCTGGAGGACGCGCATCACACAGCCCAGGGAGTAGGGATGGTTCACCCAAAAAATGAAAATTCTGTCAACATTTACTCACCCTCATGTTGTTCCAAACCTGTATGAGTTTCTTTCTTCTGTTGAACACTTAAGAATGATTATGACACAATTTTCATTTTTGTGTGTGAACTATCACTTTAAGCTGTCCAGCTGGCTTCTTGTTGGTCGAAGATGGTCTTCCAGCTTTTTTTTTCTTCTGTTTTAATCTCATTTTCCTCTTAAAGAAAACAGCACTGAGCAGGAGAATGGCAAAACAACAACAACAACAACGCTAGAATGCTATAAGAACGTTACTAAAAAACACCCTTGATGTCTCTATTCAGCCTCAAGATGGCGCTGCTTCACTATTTTAAAGTTGGTAAACAGATTCTGCTCTAGTGAGGCTCTAAAGATGAATTTGCCCTCGAAAGAATTTTCATGAGTCATTATCCCAATAAAATATAGGAATTGCATTTTGCTTTGAAGTCACCATGAAATCAAAATCGACAATTCTTGTTGTTTTTTGGGAATATTGCAGTTCTTCTTATAAATTTAGACATTTTCATAATCATATGAAATCATATTTCATAATCTTTAATCAAAATAACTTCCCCTCTTCTCTTCTCTTCGCTTCTCAGATGATGCGTTTACTGGCGTGAGGGCGGGATCAACCTGTCACTCACACGAGATCAACCAATAGCAAACATCAACATTCCAATCAATGCTAGATGGACAAAATCAAGTCCCGTCCTACATTTGATCTTATTCGAGAAGCCGTTTCACTAGAGGATAAAAGACTATCACAACGTTTCATGCCGACTTTAATTTCAACCTGTAAAATGCAGCATTTCTCCTTGCTCTTTAATTGCTGTGCCATGAAGGTTCACACCCCCAGGAGGAAAGAAAACTTTTCCGATTTCTCTCGGGTTGATGCCACACCTGAGATAACCATCAAAAACCACTAATTTCCAATATATTATTACAATCACCTAGTTTCAAAAATACCCTAGGGTCCAGACAAGAAGATGCAAAGTGTGCACTGATAGCATACAAAAAGCCACATGCATTCTGAATCAGTTAATGAGCTTATTACCCTTGTTGTGGCTGCCATTACTGAGGCCTTAAGGGGATGTCAGCACAAAAGCCAGGTTATAATACAGCGGCTTCTTTGCTCTGTTGCTTATCAGTGAAACCACACAACTGCAAGCTGCCTTGAGGCCCAGAGCTGAGGACGGTGTTTTAATTGGGTCAGTCTGAATCTGCAGCCTGTTGCCATATCATGAGCGAATAGAGAGCTGGAAAAAGCAACCCTCTGCCTCTTTATGGGGATGTAGAAGTTTCAGCCTACACACACACATTACAAAACATTAAAAATCGTAATAATTTCAAACTTTTGACTGATAGTTTATACAGCTTTTTCTGGTTAAGAACTGTAATCATTTTAAAATGGCACATCATCATATAGTGGCTCTGAGGGTCGAGAAAAGATTATCCTTATCTTTTTTTTTTTTTGCATAATTTGTTTCTGCAATCTGGTACAACTTTATGCATTGACTTTGAATATGAATATATTTCAAATTAAAGCTAGAGTCCTTTATATTCCAGTGCCAAGCACAGCTGCACAGTAAATATTAAAACAATATTCCCTAAAGTACCGCTTTACACATATAACTGAGCTTTGTGACCTTTTCATCTATTTTTGAGTGTATTTTAGCAACAAAGTCAACATTTAATGAAACCAGTTTGGCATTCCAACCTGAACATGTGGCAATGACAAAATTCAATGTCTATGAAAAGGACATTTAAAGGGACAGTTCACCCAAAAATAAAAAAAAATCTTAATTAACTCCACATGAAAATGGACCAATGGAAAGTTTCCGTGGTCGGCATCATCTTGGAAATGACGTTGGACGATCTCTCTGGGTTGATCCGCCGTATCCGCCTCACCTTGAGATCAGATGCTGGATATCATTTCAAATTCCAAGTTATCTGGAAAGCCCATTTAAAACATAAAAAACATGATGTGAACTAAATGTATCCACAGTCTAAAACAGCTTCATGCGAAACGCACACAGTTCAGATTGCATTTCCATCAACGTGTGAAAGCTCACATCTCTTTGACTCTGTATAAGGTAAATTCAATTTGGGGCTTCAATTTCCTCTTGTGGATATGTAATGTGGTTGTCATGTTCAATGAGAAATTGCTTCCTCTCTGAAGAGCTTTGTGGGCACTGAAATAGGTTGCTATGACATGCTCGTTCACCGTGTCCTTCTATAGAGAAGATTAAAAGCTTGATATTGAAATCATGCTTCGTCACCAATGCAAGACATCTTATTTACTCCGAATGGGCAAGGAACGCAGAATGTCAGACGTGAAAAACACTTTTCTGCCGCGTACACGCACACACCGTTAAAATCAAGGATCCTCAAGCCCCGCTTGGCTGCGGCTCCATTATCTTCGGTTCCGGCAGTATCCTAAGATTTGTGTCTATTCCCCAGCGCCCCAGGGCTGTCTCTGTTGATTTATGTTTGACAGCCATTGAACTCATCACAGCCTTGTGCGAATATCCGTATTGACCTGTGGCCACTCATATTAAATCCTATCGAGTTTAGTCTTGCATGATGTTCGACGTCCTCGAGGAAGGCTGTCTTAGAGCAATAGGAAAATTCATTGCTATAGCATTTAAGTGCAAATCTATCTTAGGGAGCACAAGATCGATACAAAAATGCATCCATTTGTGCTTTTACATTGGATCTGTGCATATGAAATACTTCATAACAAGCACAGAACAGGTGGATATAGCAGATATGACACAAGCAGAGGCTTAATTTGACTTAGTAAATGTATTAGAAGTTGCAAATAGCTGCCATAAAGACTATTACCACACCAAGGTTTCATGAGTTTAAGAGCTTTTTTTATTTTTTATTAGCCACTTGTATATTAACTACACATGTATAATATATGCATATATATATATATATATATATATATAAATATATACAGTTGTGGTCAGAATTAATGGAACACCTGGTAAATATGATCAAAAATGGCTGTAAAAAATAAATCTGCATTGTTTATCATTTTGATCTTTCATAAAATAAAATAAAAAACTTTTCATTTAAGTAAAAGAATTGAAAGTGTGTGTGTGTGGGGGGTGGGAAAATGCTTTTCTCCAAAACATGCTGGCCATAATTATTGGCTCCTTGTTATTAAATACTTTTTGCAGCCTCCTTTTGCCAAGATAACAAATCTGAGTCTTCTTCTATAATGCCTGATGAGTTTGGAGAACAACTGACAAGAGATCAGAGATCATTCCTCCATACAGAATCTCTCCAGATCCTTCAGATTCCCAGATCCATGTTGCTGCTTCTTCTCTTCAGTTCAGCCCACTCATCAGGTCAGGGAACTGTGACGGTCATGGCAGAAGCTTCATTTTGTGTTCTGTAACACATTTTTGTGTTGATTTTGATGTTTGTTTTGGATCATTGTCCTGATGGAAGATCCAACCACGGCCCATTATAAGATTTCTAGCAGAGGCCGTCAGGTTTTGATTTTTTATCTGTTGGTATTTGCTAGAATCCATAATACCATGTATCTGAACAAGATGTCCAGGACCTCCAGCAAAAGAATAGGCCCACAACATATAAGATCCAGCTGTATATTTAACCGTAGGCATGGGGTACTCTTCATCCCTGTTTGCACCAAACACATCTGGTGGGTTTGCTGCCAAAAAGCCCTTTTTTTGTTTCATCTGACCACAGAATCCAGTCCCTTTTGAAGATCCAGTCATGTCTGACCACTGAATATGCTGGAGTTTATTTCTGGAGGAGCGAGGAGGATTTTTCTTGAAACCCTCCCAAACAACATGTGGGGATGTAGGGGTTGTTTGGTTTTTGTTTTATAGGCTTTCTGACCCCAAGACTCAACTAATCTCTGCAATTCTCCATCTGTGATCCTTGGAGAGTCTTTGGCCACTCAAACTTTCCTCCTCGCCGTCCATTAAGATAATATAGACACCCGTCCTCTTCCTGGCAGATTCGTAACAGCTTTAGTTGATTGGAACTTCTTAATTATTGCCCTGATGGTGGAAATGGCTTTAGATATTTTCTTACAGCCACTTCCTATTTTGTGAAGTTCAACAATCTTTTGATGCACATCAGAACTATATTCTTTGGTTTTACTCATTGTGATGGATGATTCAGGGAATTTGGCATTTGTGTGTCCTCATATTTAAACTCCTGTGAAACAAGAAGTCATAGCTAGACAATTTCATATTCCTAGTCACCCTGGTGTAAAAAAAAAAAAAAAAAAAAGGTAAATATTAATGGGAATATACTTCTGAGATATTTTACTCGTAAATAATTCTAGGGGTGCCAATAATTGTGGCCAACGCGTTTTGGAGAAAAACATTTATTTCATAATGTGATTTCCCCCCCACTTTCAATTCTTTTACTTCAATGAAAGGTTAGATTTTTGCACAAATTTTTTATGAAAGATCAAAAGGATAAACAATGCAGATTTATTTTTTACAGTCATTTTTGATCATATTTACCAGGGGTGCCATTAATTCTGACCACAGCTGTATATATACACAATTGTATATGTATATATATATATATACTGTATATATGTGTGTGTGTGTGTATATATGTATATTTTTACTAAATGCTACTTTCCTCTAAGAATTTTTCTTATGGGTTTTTAAAATAGTAATTTTGGGTTTATCAGTAAACTTCTGTTTTGTAAATCTGAATATGCATACACTACAGTTCAAGTCTGAGGTCATTAAGATTTGTTTTGGAAGAAATTAATACTTTTATTCAGCAAGAATGCATAAAACTGATCAAAAGTGACAGTACAACCAGTTTACACAAAAATATGAAGAAGCACAACTGTTCTCAACATTGATAATAATAAGAAATGTTTCTTGAGCACCAAATAAACAGAGTGATTTCTGACGGATCATGTGACACTGAAGACTGGAGTAATGATCTTTTTATTTTTGAAGAATTAATTTGACAATTCTTCAAAAATAAATAGGTTTAACTTGCTGATAGTCTGTGATACTGATTACTTGTCCATGTTACAAACAATATATATGTATAACGTTGACCTTTAGAAATAAATAATTTGGCAAATGTATGACAATGTGTTTATTGCTAAAAACTAAGTGTATAATAGATTTTGCCTTTATCTGTGTGTCATTTGATCCTCAACCTGGCACAGACCGGTCAAAACAGACTACAACTGACAATATCTGCCTAAACTGGGGCTAAAAACGGCATAGTCTTTCTTAGGATCTGATTTGACCCACATGGTATCAACAAGAACATTTCTATAGTCCACAGCACATGACTTTACATTTACTGTACATGAGGGTTGACATGGATGTCCTTCATTTCAGTCATCATTACTGTCGTCCGTCGCTCCATTCCAGTTTAACAGTGGTCTTCGGTCTGATGGGACAGACGGCTCGATCCGCTGCCACCGACTGGGCGGCCAGATGATGTGAGACGCCCGGCCGTGGATAAGACCCAGGGAAACCTGCAGAGATCACAATCATCAAGCTAAACTACCACGAAAAGCTCTATAAAATCAAACAAAACGGTCAATTTCTCAAGGAGAAAGTAGCTTTTGATAGGCTGTCGTTTAACAAAGACCAACTGGGACTAGAATTAGATGCTTTTCTCATCTAGTGAATACAAAGCAATATTTCTCTAGCTAGAAGAGAACAGGACCTCATTGCTTTTTATAGCCAGAAGGACATGGGAGACATTCCAACAAGCTCCCAAAAAAACGTTGATTTGGAGGGTATTGTAAATACCTGCGAGGTTTGGAGGGACTTGAAGGGGTGATAATGTACTCAAACCTGCAAGGGATGATACAGACCTCACAAATCTTTGGGTTTAACAGCATTACGAGACCGCAATACAAGTTTAAAATACTACAGAGAAGCTCTGAGAAGAATCTTACCAGTCCAGAATTAGTTTTAGTTTTAGTAATTTCTTGTGGGTTTTTTATGTCTATATCTGGGGCGAGGCTAGAAATGTTCAAGTGGGTGGGCCTTCATAAAACAAGATGGGCAAAGTGTAAAGTACAATGACAGTATAAATATTAGGCCTATGAATTACTTTTTTTTTTAAACTATAAACAGATCGGGCTTTTGGTTAAACACGCAAATGATCTCATCATAAACAAGTGTCTGAGTTTGTGTTAAAGGAATTTAACGGATTCCGTGCTAGACTTGGTTGCTTGTTGTTTTGATATCCAATTTAGGCTTTTTAAAAGTAATAAACTTATAGATATTTGCTTTGCCATTTTCAAATTAAACTGAAAATCTTACTACGTCCTTACATGGTAAAGATAACATTGTTATATTTTATAGCTTTTCCACTTGTCTATATAGTTTTGATAAACCTGTTAACCACCACCCCTGTTTTGAACCTAGGCCCTGTTTACACCTGGTACACTCAAAAAATGAATTTTTGCCTCGTTAAATTAAATTAATTAAATTAAGCAAAAGTAACACAATTGTTTAATATTTCGTCACAACTTAATTTAATTGTGTTCAATCAACCTAATATATTTAAAACTGAAGTTTACTTAATTAATTTGTGTGAAAACTACATGAATCATTTTTGTTGACAACTAACTGGGCAGTGGATCTGTAGTTCCCAGCATGCTTTGCAAGGGACTGCATTAGGAGGGTAAATTTAGGGATTAAAGTGTTATTTTATGTGTTTTTCTGTAAATGGAAAGATGTTGTTAGTTAATGTTAGTGTTTAATATTCACTAATGTTAGAAACTTAGAGGACTTTCTGTAATGTTTTTAAATTGTGTGGTTACCATCATTATGCAGAAGAGTGGCGACTGTGTTTAGTTTAGGGCTGTGGGCACTCAGTATATTACATGCATTAAACCTCTTTTGCAGACCTGCATAAGTAATATTCAATATTACTCTGTAAAAAGTGGTTTTAATTAAACTGAACACTAGTAGCTCCTATTATTGGTAAAAACTGTAGAGTAGTGGTGGGCGATACTGCAAATTTCGTTATCGATCCGATACCAAGTAAATACAGGGCCAGTATCGCCGATACCGATACCGATACTTTTTCATTTTAAAAGCATGCACTTGAACTTGTATGCACTTTCCTGTGCTAGAGCAGTGTGTCATGATATATGAGGTGAATGCATCATTAATATGCTAAATTTGAATACGTTCTCATGACTACTAAATATTTTGTGATTTGTGCTCTCAACTCGCCTGTAATTAGTCAGTGACTTTTACAAAACTACCCTAATTATAGTACTAGCCTATTAGTATTTAGTATACTAGCCTACTGTTCAAAAGTTTGGGGTCTGTAAGATTTTTTATTCTCTTCTGCATTTATTTGATCAAAAATACAGTAAAAACTGGAATATTACAATTTAACATAGGTTTTCTATTTCATAGTAAACTGTAATTTATTCATGTGATCAAAGCTGAATTTTCGGCATCATTACTCCAGTCATGATGATAATTCATTTTAATATGCTGATTTGCTGCTCAGGAAACATTTCTTATTATTATCAATGTTGAAAACAGTTTCATATTTTTGTGGAAACCATGATACATTTTATGCAGAATTATTTGATGAACAAAGTTGAAAGAACAACATTTATATGAAGTAGATTTTTTTTAACAGTGTAAAACCCTTGACTGTCACTTTTGATCAATTTAATGCATCGATCCTTGTTGAATAAAAATATTAATTTCATTAAAAAAATCTTACTGACGTCAACATTTTGAACCGTTATGTACACTTTTGGTTTGTTTATTGCGAAATATCTCCCGATTGTTTCTCTGTCATTTAAGCAAGGCTTTGTTTCCCAAACGCACTGGGCCTGTGAGCTCAGCGAAGCACCAGCATCGAACGCTCTCTGTGATTGATTGGTTTCGTTTTGTATCCGGATGACTAGGAGAAAAGTTCTATCCTACACAATTATCCGCTAACATTCGCTTATTTTTCAACTTAGAAGCTTATTTTACGCACTGAATTGCGTGATAAATTAATAAAAAATGACTGGTAAAAAAACACACATTTGGATCGATATTTTTATGTGAGGATCGATCCTTTTCGATACCACGTCAGTATCGATATATCGATACTTCAGGATCGATCCGCCCACCTCTACTGTAGAGTCAAATTAACTAAAATTATAATGATGGCGATTTTAGACAGGGCAAAAATTAAATGTAGTCAACCTGACAAAACTTTATCTAGCAGGAATGACTAAATTAATTTAAGTTCATACAACAAGATTACAACAAATCATTTCAAACAAATTAGATTTTGTTGGAAAAATGTAATTCATTTTCGTGGAAAAGTTTTCCTTAAAGGTATAGTGGAGGATCTTTCTGAATTTTAGATAAGACCCGCCCTCTCCACTTTTTGAAAAGTTTGATTGATTCACCAGAATGATTGACAATTAGGAGGACCAATAGTATAGGTGATCCACCCGGAAGTAAAAAATGCTCCGCTATACCTTTAATTTAATTAAGTTCGTTCAACAGCTTATTTTTTTTAGTGTATAAAGATGCGCTTTGATCGATCAGATCACAACTGGACGACGCTAAATACAATACAAGTGTAAACGTGGTCTAAAACGTTTTGAGCTTGTCAACTTTCGACCCCTTGCAGAGGTAGTCGAAAACACATTTGACCGGATTGCTTACGCTCATGTGGTCGAATGTGTTCAAACAGCTGCAAAAGACCGCCTACTGAGCTAACGTGTAAACATTATGGGAAGCGCTATAGCCAGATGGGATTTAAACTTAGTCGATTGGAGACCTAAGTTTGGTTTGCAGATGAAAAACGTAACCTCTCACCATTCCTGATGTCTAACCTCACAGCGTTCGGCGTGATCTTATGGCTTTCAGAGCTCTCCGTGTTTTTCTGTCATCTTTGTGCACGTTCATAAGTAAATTGTGTGTGCTTATCTTTTGATATTTCACATCGAAAGATGTGAAAAAAACCCCCATAGATTTACCCTCATAGACCCTCCCCTCGAAGAAATCAGGACAGAAGTGGTTGAAAGTGAACAAAAGTGGAGTCTTCACCCACAAACGTTCTACTTTCTTCCTTTTGTCTTCCACTGTAGAAAGGAGAAAGTACTATGCAGCCCTACGAGGGTGAGTAGGCTAAACGATGACAGAATGTAAATTTTTGGTTGAACTATTGCTTTAATTCCACAAATTGCATGTCTGAGTCGAATCCGTTTGACATTTTGCTGTTTTGTGGGCAAAATAAACACACAGTCAGGATTTTGTGACCTGACTTTCAATCAGTGCTTTGGGAAACGCTGGAGTCTTGTCTGTATTTTTTAGAATAAAAATATTTCAAACTACAACATTAGAAGCCAACGCAGAATTAAAGATCAATCTAAATTCTCAGAAAGATTTAAATGTTGTCTTGAAAAAAAAAAGACACGGTTTTCCCTCCATACACACGTAAGCAGACACATCTTGCTGCATTATTATACATCAAGTCAAGGTAAAAGTGAAAGCAATTGCCTGAAACATCCAACAAGTGCATTTGCATAGTAATTTAAAACAATGCTTTTCGCCAAATATATCCCTCCCTTGCATGTTTTGGCCCTGGTCTTTGGAGAGAACAGAAAGCGTTTTGGGTAATGGATGTGAAACAATAATAAAAGAGACCTAGGAAGTATGTGGTTCAGTGAGAAACGTATTCATTTGCTTTCTGACAAGAAGCATCATTAAAAATCTGCCTGAGGACAAACCTCAGCGAGTACTGAAGGTACACAACAAAATCATGCTGAGTCAGTGATTTAACAGACAGGGCCATTTGTTTTTCTTTCTCAGTCCAAGTAAGCAAAACCCAACATTTAAACATTTCAAGGACGATTCTGAGCAACAGATCTTGATGTATTGTGAATGACTGTAGTGAGAGAGGTCACAGTCTGAGTTGAGACGGGAGAAGGAATCATTTCTCTGTTTAATAATGTATCCGAGGATCCGTGCAGCAAAGAAGCATCTTCAAAGAACCAATAATACCTCAATCTCTATACCTTACAGACGAGCACATCAAGGCTGTTAACAAAGTCCCCAGAAAGTGGCAATCTTTGTCTTTTTGTTGAATTTTTTATAACCACATCTATTTGTGGCTTCCAGAAAACATCCTTTGAAACTGCAGTTTTCATCGATCACCTGTGGCATCAGACGAATGTATAACATCAAGAGAAAATGACTACCTGAATACTTCATTTTGAAATTTAAAATTCATATTCATATCAAATGAATGCATCTATGCCTGCTATAGGCAATTCAATAACTAGTTATGTACGTTATTTAGGCCTACACTGCCGTTCAAATGTTTGGGGTCAGTAAGACTTTTTTAATATGTTTTCGAAAAGAAGTCCCTCTTGATTTATTTGATCAAAAATACAGTGAAAATGTAATATTGTTAAAATATTATCATTATTAAAATAACTGTTTCTTTCTGAATATATTTTTTAATGTAATTCAGCATCATTCATCAGCAATATGCTGATTTAATGCTCAAGAAATATTTCTTATTATTTTTATCAATGTTGAAAACAGTTTATTTTTGTGGAAGCTGTGATACATCTTTTCCAGGATTCTTTGATTAATAAAAAATATTTATTTGAAACAAATCTATTGCAACATTATAAACATCGTTATCACTTTTGATCAAATGCACACATCCTTGCTTAATAAAAGTATTATTTTCTGAATGGTATGTATATACAAAATATTAAAAATAAATAATATTATTAATAACATATTTGAAACCTATTGGTAAAGTAACATGAATAAAACATTATCATTATTCTTATTTTGAGCTTATATTTTATGTTTTTTAATGTGTTAAAGTTACACATTTCTCTAAATCCCCATGCCTAATAATATCAGTTAAACAAAAAATGTTTATGCCACTAAATCAAATCAACAAGGTCGTTTACACCACGCTCTCTCGTCTCGTTTTGGTGCGTACATCTTTTTAGTAACATTAAGATTAAGAATCCAGTTATGATTCACACTCAAAATTCAAAATCTTTTGTTACTTTGGAGGAAAACACAAACGTTTCGGTTCTCAGGCCTTCTTCACTTTTTATACAATTAATTATTTGTTAACATCACAATCAATTAACAGGTTTAATTAATGCTAAATATTAAATATAATTAATAACTAAAATCACACATCATCATCTAACACTTAAGTATCATCCATCAACAACAAGCCCTGGATGATACTCAAGTGTTAGATGATGATGTGTGATTTTAGTTACTAAATCAAATCATCCATTATGTTTAAAAGTAAAACATTGAATTTTTTTTTGGAATATGTTTAAAAATGTTGATTTAATAGAACGCGTGTAATGCGAAACTCGCCGAGATGCGGTTGGTGGTTGCTTATATTAAGAGTTCATTTCTAATTGTGGCCACTAGATATAACTTGTTTCCATCCTTCAATGTTGACTAGAGATTTAGTTATTAGCAAGCAATTAATTGATTACCGGTCCAAATGTGTTGCTGTCGAAACTGTGGCCATGATGGTCTCCCTCGATCCACAGATGTCCATCTGGAACTCTTACAAAACGGTTTTTATATCCCAGCGTTCTGTTGAAGAAAAAAAGAAAAAAAAAAGATGTGTTAACACACTAATGTATTCTGATTGCTCTTAATGCAGGAAACCCAGGCTATTTTTCATTTTTCATTGTTTATTTCACAGTTGACCAGCAACATGTATCCACCAATCCTGCATTTGGCTCTTGCCTCGCTCTCTAAATCTAAGATCAATAATTAATGTTCGCACAGCTGCTGCAGTCTTTGTTTTATATTTAAGATGACTTTCTGACATAGCAATAGCTCATATCCATTGCAGGCAGTGCTGTGAGCGCTCTAGAGCGAGAGCGTGGAGGAGATTTTAGGATTTTTAATGGTAGTTTCTCAACCTCACCCATCATAAAACTAAATTAACTTTGTCTTCATATGAATCATTTTGAAATCAAACTCTCGAAGTCACCAAGCCTGGGATTTCCTCGACCGAATCCCAAGATCACCTTGAGATGTAATGTTGTTGGCCATAAATGGTTTGATGAGACATTAATGTTTAATGATACTTACGGCTAAATGGTGCATTTTGTGCGATACAAGCATTTAAAGAGGGCAGAGTCTCAGTTGCCGTGTATAGTAAGCTCAAACAGATCCTTCTAGCGGTTTGTCTGCTGCTACAAAGGCCTGTTAGTCTGTGTAAACACTTTTCAGGCAACATTTTAGTGGCAACAAAACAATATTCTTCCATTTCGACCCAAGAATCAATCATAAAGCCATCTAGGCCACATCAAACTTGGAGGTTCATTTCTAACTCCACCAACAACTTTCGAACAAACTTACTTGATGAAGTCACCCTCGATCCCAATGACCCGTTTGATGATCTTCTGCTGAGGGTTCTTCGGGCTCCTACAGAAGGAGTGAACAGATATGAGATGGTACGGCTGGCTACAGCATTTGCATACTGATGACAGAACTGCTCTTGGTTTATTTGAGGATGCTGCTCAGCTCAGTGGATTATGGGGCATTAGGAACAGTTTTCCGAGACCAGATTGGTCTTATCTGTTGGAGAGTAAGTCAAGAAAAGACTCTATGAAATGTCAAAACTCTTAGCGCAATATTATTAGCTAAAAAAACTTTTACTGAAAATAGCAACTTTGTTTCTCATAATTGTGACCATACATGTCATAATGTGACTTTATATGTAGCAAATGTATCTTTTCGTAATTGCAATTTTAAATGTCATAGTGTGAATTTATAACTCACAATGTGACTAGATTTATTATTTTCATCTTTAATGTTTGCTGAAACAGGCTTCCATAATATCCAATAGTGAATTTCTATACATTTTACATGACCTTTCCAATTAAGTGCAATAAGAATTTCTCGATTGGTAACAAAAACAAAAACTATTAAACATAGTTTTTGTTAATTTGACTGAAGATTAAATAAAATAACATTTTAGATGAAAAACTTAAAAGAATTTTTTTTTTTTTTAAATGTCAAAAGTTTATAAAATGTACTAAAACTAAAATGAAAACTGAAAATAGTAATTAAAATATATTAATAAATACTACAATAGTATAAATAATACTAAAATAAGACTACAAAACCATATTATATCATAGATCTATCATATTGTAGACATTATAGATAATCATAATACATTGCACAGTAGAATAAAATTCATTTTCCATGACTCTTTAAAGTTCCGCTGTGGTGAAAATCAAGCTTTTAATGTTGTTTATGTCTATGTGGTGTTTTTAATATGCTTTAAGACAAACCATGTGCAAATTCATAAGTAAACACCATTGCTGAGTATTTTCTCCTTAAAACTGCAGTGAATCAAAGAAAAAAAAAGTGGTTTGAAATCGTCACAAACTACCTTGTAACCAATCACGTCAACGTGTGATCATCATCAACATCAATGAATCTCTGAGCTGGTGAGTGAGTGGAGGCGGGGCTAATTTGAATATTCATAGAACCACGTATACTAAATAAGGCAAGGGTGTAGAGAGTTACATTCAAGCTATCTTAAGGCATGAAGAATTTTTTTTCAAGGAAAAACCTTTTAAATATGTAATTTTGGTGATCAAAGATGAGTTTTAAGGGATAAAATGATTGACAACAGGAAAATTTCAGGTCTGTCAATCACAATGTCCCTAACTTCCAGGTCTTCTGATCCCACACAGCTTCACTTATGTTGAGTTCACGGCTCTGTAAGTATTATATCTGTAGTGTTCGAAATATTTGTCCCATCAATTTTGGCCTGATCCCTCACATCATTAACCCACGATGACCGTGACCGAGCCACAACCTCATCTTCGGGAAGACTGCAAACTTCTGAAACCTTCTGCCACTGGTTGTCACTCCATGCTTTATGGAATTTCATGTACGGTAATCTTTTCTGCTTGTTGCCTTTCTGCGAGAACGCTTTCTCATCTGACACACCCTGTAAGACTTCTTATAAGATGACTTCTCACGGCTGAAGTGTGTACTTCGGTGCCAAACGTCTCTCACATGCTGAGCAAGCACCTCAGTGAGAAATTGCCTACTTTCTTTGTGACAGTTTGAACACCATGTCTTGAAAATCTAGGCACATAAGAACCAAACCTGTTACTAGATATCAGTAAGAAATTTTGTAAGAATTTATTATAAATGATTTCTCTGTGCACAATATTATTTTTTTCAATTCATGTTCCCTCATAATCTTTAATAAAAAATTATTTCCACTCCCTCTTGTAGCGTCATCTCATCTCTTCTCTGATGACGTGTTTACTGGAGCGAGGGCGGGATCAACCTGTCACTCACATGAGATCGACCAATAGCAAACCACAACCATCCAATCAAATCCAAATGGACAAAATCAAGTCCCGCCCTACATTTTTTTCTTGTTCGAGAAGTTATTTCACTCAGATATATATATCATAATAGGTTAGAAAAGACTGTCACAACTTCTGCTTCATGCCGACTTAAAGGGTTAGTTCACCCGAAAATAAAAATTCTGTCAGTAATTACTCATCTTCATGTTGTTCCAACCAGAGGTGTAGTGGTAAAAAAATAGGGTGGGTAAACTATGAATTCTGCTGGACCACGACGTGGTCACCCGGTAAGGTGGGCCACTGTCTACCGGTGTATGTGTATCCTGATGACATAGGCTATCATTTGATGGCACTACCAAGGGTATCACTGGTTGTTCCCTCATCATAGGTCACACAATCACTATTCAATTCATACATTAATCTAAGTTCTTGTTAAAGAGTCTCAAGAAGGAATAATATGGTTGAAATCTATAAAGTTTACTAAATGACAAAACAGAGAGAACAAAAATATTTAAGAAAGATAGAGAGGGAGGCTTATATCCAGGGCTTCCAATGCAATGCACTTGTACATAATGATTAGGGATTTGGGATTATTTTCATAGTCGATTAATCTGTTGAATATTTTCTCGATTAATCGATTAGTTGTTTGGTATATAAAATGTCAGAAAAATGTGGATCAGTGTTTCCCTGTAGAGTGAAAAGTCTTTAACCTGGTGCAGGCTTGATTCCCTCTGAATCTCTTGTACAGTTGGGTTTCGACATGCTCCCTACATTAAGCCAGCTGCCTGTAATGAATAAAATAAAAATAAAACACTTTTTTTGCCTCGTTTTAATGATTTCCTGTTGCGGCTGCTATTGAAAAGGCCGAAAATATGCCGTCCCGCCCCTCCGTGCTCGGCAATCAGGTTTCATTCTCGCGCAGTTTGTTTAGTAACGGTACCGATCCACTTATGCGACACGACTGTTGCGTGGTGTCGCGACGCCTCCCCACATTTGTACGTTGATGGGCGTTACCGCTATGGGCGTGGTTTTGACCGAGCGGGAAATGTTGCGTATCAGAACAGAGGACCTGCGAGAGGCTTCCCCCCATCTCTATATGCTCTACTTCTATTGGATAGTCGCGTCGCGTTAAACGGAATTAATTTGCATAAAGATGGGCATCGGCCAGCTTTTTGACGCGCAGCATTTTTCCAAATGAAGCGCCGCCTTCCCGGAATGCTTTGCAGGCGCGTCAAAGTCGCTCAAATAACGTGAAATTTAGAGGTGGATAAACGCAATTTAAAGGTGGGTAAACGCTATTTCCGAATTTTGGGAGGTGCGCAAACAGCGTTTACGTGCGTTTAGCCTCCACTACATCCCTGGTTCCAACCCCGTAAGACTTTCGTTCATCTTCGGAACACAAATTAAGATATTTTTGATTAAATCTGAGAGCTGGCTCACTCCTTCATTGGCTTCTTTGTAATTGAAACTTGCCGGCCCAGAAAGTTAGTAAAGAAGACAATGTTTAAAATAGTCCAAGTGACTACAGTGGCTCAACCATAAGAAAAAACAAACTTTATTCAACTATTAATTTTCTTCTGTGTGGGCCTCTGAGTGAGTTGTGTACACGTAGTGTAACAGCGCAGCGCTTCTGGGTTGTATGTCAGATGCGTGTGATAGTTGAATAGTTGAATAAAGTCGTTATTTATTTATTTTTGCGCACAAAAAGTATTCTCGTCGCTTGATAAACTTATGGTTGAGCCACTGTAGTCACTTGGACTATTTTAAACATTGTCTTTACTAACTTCTGAGTAAAGTTTCAATTACCTAGCAGCCTGTGGAGGAGTTATCCAGCTCTCAGATTTAATCAATAATATCTTAATTTGTGTTCCGAAGATGAACAAAAGTCTTACGGGGTTGGAACAACATGAGGGTGAGTAATTACTGACAGAATTTTCATTTTTGGGTGAACTAACCCTTTAAACAACACATGTAAAGTTTTTTGTTGACCTACAGTATATAATGTGGTCCCAAAAAGAGACTATCTTTATGCCATAACTTTTCTGTTTTAAAATTCATCTATTTATTTCAATGTAAAATTTATTTTCAGATTTAAATAAATAAATAAAAATTCACTGAACGCCACTGTACATCACTTCAAGCTTCCTGTCAGAACCTATACGCCGTTAAAGCTTCAGACAGCTCTAGCTCTCACACACACACACACACACACACACACACACACACACACCTCCTCTGCAACAGCCCTGATGCTCAGACTGATTTGTGCTTTTCATTACTTCTGCAGGCCTGAATGTTGTTGGTGTTTATCTGAAGTGTTACATACAGCATGCTGGGAAAATATATTCTGATTTGTCAAGTAAGATTTTGCAGTAACTGCAAGAGCCCAGTTGAGTGTGTGTTAAGAATAACTTATCTAAAGGCTCCCAAAAAGATTATATTTTGTCCAGACTGGAAAAATGTGCAAAAAATGAGAAAGGTCTCATTATGCAGAGCTTTCAGAAAATAGTATTGGTAGTAATCCATGTATATATATATATATAGCCTATATATATATATATATATATAGAGAGAGAGAGAGAGAGAGAGAGAGAGAGAGAGACTCCATATCACTCACACTCTCATTTTATATATAAATAAAACAAAACAAAACAAAACAAAACAAGAATTGTCATTTTTATTTATTAATTTAATGCATCTCAGTATTGATTTTTGTAATATAACCAATTTTGTATCCACATTGGGACACTACATAAAAGAATAGTTCACCCAAAAATGAAAGTTGCAGACAACGACAAATAGAGATTAAGTTAACAAGGCAAAGATAGAAAGAACGTGGGAGTATGAAAATACTATTAAAATGGAGCGATGTAGTAGCCCCGCCCCCTTCTAGCTCATAATATGCATGAGGGAGCCCTCATCTGACTGACAGCACGGCTCGACCAATCAGCGTGCACCAAACGCGCGAACGACAGGCAGCAATTTGCCTGTCCCCGGGGAGACTGTGTGGAGGGTGCGCGCACGAGCATGTGTGTATCATTAGGAGCGCGGCACACACAGCTGGATGGATACGCGCTTCTCCGCGGTGCGCTCAGCATCTTTTCCAGTAGAGCCGTATGGAGAGAGACTCCACATCTCTCACACACTCAAATAAAGCTCAAATTCACTTGGAACTAAACCACTATAATAACCCCACAAGTCTGGAGATTGAGAAGAAAGGAATACATTATGCGTTTGAAACAAGGAATCTCATTCTCTCCGGTAAGCGCGGCTCTCTCACACTCTCATGACTCATGTGCATCCTGATTCCTGTGATGATGGGGGATTTTAATAGCGTGCCATTGCAGAGGTCTTTAAACCTAACGTAGGCTAACTGTATGTCTCTCTGAATGTTTAAATAAGCACCAATGAGTATTAGAATCACTTCTTCCGTTTTAATCATCATCTCGAAAGCTCTGCGTATCCGCGTTTGAAATGTCGTTATCTCATGCAGAGACTCTACAGGTATCAAGGGGAGGAATAACTGAGAATGTGATGTAGTGATTAAGAGAAAATTATAGATTTTTGGTACTGCAAGGGATTTTAGAGACACATAAATTTGTCACTGGGATATATAAGTGAATATATTCTGTAACAAATTTGAGAATATATTAATATATTAGCTATATCATTCTAAAAAAAGCTTAGTAAAAGTTATCAGTATAGGCCTTCTTGTTCAATAAATGTTTCATCTTCAAAATTGAGGATTCAGGCAAGCAACTTTCAGTCAATCTCTATTTTTTCTTGCACATACTCACCTGGATGTTACCTAAACGTTACCTTAACATTAAAGCAAATCTTTATACTTATAGATATGCACGATCAACCATCATAAAATTGTCTCATACATCTTGCTGTATCACTGTGTGTACAATTTGTGGCGATCACAGATGCTTTCGAGCTTTAAAGTGAAAAGTAACAAAAAAATATGTTAAGCTATTTTATATAACAGAGTGGAAAGACGTCATTCAGTTTTGCTGTAAAGAAGAACCCCGCCGCCTACAATAGAACAAAATAAAACATGTCTCATCTACAAACTGAAAAAGGATTTCAGATGGTAAGAGAGGTTATGATGCAGCAGTATGAAACAAACCGGCTATGAACTTGAGTTTACTTTAGCATAGTTCATGATTAACTCTATGCAGTTCTGGAATAGGTCATTCAGGGCGTTTACAGTAGGTAGTATGTGGTTACAAAATTTGTGTTTTTGGTTTTGAATCAAAATGCAATAATACAGGTTAAAAAGGGACATGGAAGGAACCAAAAAAGGGACATAATAGTCTAAGCACCTCTGATTTATGGCACATGCCCCTGCCTCATGTGTATGAACAAGGTGTAGATGGGAGCGACGAGAGAGAGAGAGAGAAATCAATAGGGACAATAGAAATTGCTAACATATCTTGAGACAGGGCTGAAGAATATGCGCCAGAAATAGCTGATATATCTATAGGGATTCTGTCAGCAGTGCTGAAGCATAATTAATTGCTGTCGTGCAGTGTGTTCGCCAGCAGTATGGAGCAGGTGAGAGCTGTAGGACTATATAACACACACACACACACACACACACACACACACTTTCCTGTGTCAGCGTAGTATCTTAGCTATTATACTTCACACCAGGCATTTGAAGTGACACCATGTTGTGATAGGAAACAATTCTCATATATTAAAGGACGCTGGGGAAAACACACTCGCGTAGTCATGCCAAGCTTATAACTCATGAAATAAACTTGGTTACCTTGTTGTTTAGTATGTGATCAGAACAGAAGCAAAGAATAGAATATAATAGAGCAAACAACGGAAAAGAATGAAAGAAACACAATGGAATATGGAACAGAAGAGTGCAGAACAAAACCGAATAGAACTGAATACAACCTAACAGGACAAAAGCAGAAGAAATACAACAGAGAAAATAAAATTGAACACATTAGTGAATAAACAAAATAAAATAAAAAAGAGAACAAAATAGAAGAAGAGAATAGGATATATTAAAACCAATAGAAATATAACGGTACAGAATAAAAGAGAAAAAGCAAAATAGAGTAGAACTGAGCAAAGCAAAGCAGAACAGATTAGAACTGAATAGAACAGAATATAGAACAGTACTGAATAGAAAACACAATAGGATTGAATAATCTGAATAAAATGGAATTGGACAGCAGAACAGAGTAGAGCAAATTAGAAAAGAGCAGAAAATTATTTTAGGACTGAGTAAAGTAGAATAGAATAGATAAAACAGAATAGAACAAAACAGAATTGAGTACCACAGAACAGAAAACAACAATGAATACAACAGAGAAATTAAAATAGAATACAGCAGAAATAAACTGAATAGAATAATGCAGAATGGAACAGAAGATAATACAATAGATTAGAAAAAGCAGAACAAAATAGAACAGAATATATTGAAAACAGAATGAACTTGAACAGAATGGGAAGAAATAGAACTGATAGAGCAGAAGAGAGTTCAATTGAACAGTTATGTTTGTCACAGCAGAACAAAATATTATAGAGCAGATAACAGAACACACATAGAATTGATAACAGAACATAATAAAACTGAATAAAATACAACTCAACAGAAAAGAATTGAACAGCAGAACCGAACAAATTAGAATAGATAAGAAAAGAGCACAAAAGAATAATAGAATTGCGTAGAGTAGAATAGAATTTTATTTTATTTTTTTCTGAATTTAAATCAGGTATATTCACAGTGTGATTACTAGTTGTGTGTAACACTGGACAAGTCAACTTAAAGAGATTGTTAACTAAAGAAAAAGAAACATTCGATCGAACAGGTACAGAATCTGTAAATGAATTAAACCCAAAGTGGAAGGTGAGATGAATACAGCAAAACCCTTCCCTCTTTGTTCCAACTGATAATATTTCTGTTATTGAAGCCAAAGTAGAGGTGGACCTGTAACCACTCAATTGGTCAAGGGCAAAATGTATAATCCATTAACTTCAGTCACTAGAGTCTGCCTCTGCTGTGTTTTTAAGTATTCTGCCCGCCGCACACGTTTTTCGCTCTTGCTTTCACTCACTGTGTGGTATGAAACGAAACCTGAGCAGCCCCCTCAGATCCACTCCACTCCCGAAACACAAACCAGAGGGGAAGGCGTTTCGCAGTCTGCGTTATGCCATCGTAATGTGACAAGGTGTCACCTCCAATTCGTGCTGTCCCCCCCCGCACACGCTTCACTAAGAGCACGCTGTCCCGCTCCCGAAGTACGGCGAGATTTCTATTCATTCCAGCCTTGTGAATAAAACATAGTGCAGCAGGGCCACTTTATGTGGTGTCTGTTGCATTAGACGAGAGGATGTGTCTATGTGTGTTAGTTTCATTCAGTATTTTCCCTAAAAGAGGCAAACCATAAATATTTCAGGTAAAGTGGTTGGATTTTGACTCTCGGAAAGGACGAGTTGTCAACAAAAATGTGTGATTCATGCAGATAGACAGGGGAACTGCTGTTGGCCTTGTTCAGACAAAACACTACAAACTTCCAATAAAAAACTCACTTAGAAAAAACTCTCAGTATGGATTTTGACAGATTTAACTGTGGGAAGGGCAACCCAGTATGTAGGCTATCACTCCGCTTGTCTGTGTTTGTTCGGTAATTCCAACATTAAATCCAGCTCCTTTTGGAAATATTTGACGTTTACACGACAACGATGGACTAAAATCTAAAACGTTTTTTCTTTGCGTGCAGACGACAGCGTTGTCAAAACGATCCCCGTTCACATGGATCCGCAAAAACGATAAAAAAACACTGAATTCTGCTGCCAGGCCAGTAGGTGGCGATGTCTCTTTGTAATGAAAAACATTTATATAATGAATCTTAATAAGATACTTTAATATAAAATAACTAAGTTAAAATTTGATATTATTACAAATTTTTAATCAGTTATTTTTAGGGATGCATGATACATCGGCCACCATATCGGTATCGGCCGATATATGTTCAATTTTAATGTTATCGTTATCAGACTGATAAAAAAATTTGGTCGATATATAAAAGACAATAAATAACGGATTATTTCCTTCAGCTCAGACACTTCAGATGCACACGATGGTTCTGAATTGCTTGAAATATGATTGGAATAACTTCAAAAAAGGAAAATACAGTTAATGCAACGTGCAGCGCAAGTCTGTCATATAGGCTACAGAAAATTATAATGAGAACATTATAATTGTGTGCTTGGGACATGGCTTTTATTGGTGAGACTTTTGTTTTTGTAATCAGGCTCTCAATAATTATATAAAAATTTGGATTTAGATTTATCGGTCAATATATCAGTTATCGGCTTTCAAATATAAAGAATTAACCGTATTGGCCAAAATTTTCATATCGGTGCATCCCTAGTTATTTCATAATTTTATGTTTACTTTCAGGATTATACATCTTATATACTTCTCTAATGGTGGGTAGAAAAAGAACACGGTGTCTACTTTAATAAAAAGTAAATATTTCCCAGATAATAAATATTTTATACACATTTATTTTTGATTATGATAACACCACGTCCAATCAGATTCGAGGACCAGCGATAACTCAGAATCAACCACAATTTTTAACCACAATTAATCTCATTAGCATTTTATGTAGGCCTACATTATACATCTTGCAAGATACTGTGCATCTGTGTGCATGTATCGACCCATGATGCAAGTAAACTGGGCGGAAATAGTTTGCCCTTTGACCCTTTCCAGCAATCAGCTATAGAAGCACTCTCTACTATTTCAAATCCCTATTTCCCATAATGAAGTGAGCACAACACTCCTGAACAACAGCTGAGGGCTCTCTTAGTTAAGAAGCACACATACATGAACAAATCAAATTAACATACGAGGGCACCTTCAGTGCAAAGCTCTTAAAAGGAAATGGACGGAAATGGGAGAGCTAGAGAGAGCAAGCGAGATGTGTCCTTGTGTGTGTATCACTACTTGTTCACACTTATGTTCAGCTCGTGTATCCATGCTGCGCTTGTCATAGCAACAAAGAGTCATGTAATGCATGTTCTCTACAGATTATTTATCCGTTAAATAATTCAGCTATTTTGTTGGGGAAGCTGCTTTAAATCACGAGACGTAAATTTGGCCAGTTAAAGCCAAAGTCATGTATTTATGACCTCATATATATTTAATTATGAGATCAATTTGAATCAACGAGTCATTTCTTTTTGATCTGTTCTTTAACGAACCGACTCATTGAAACAAATCAGACCTTCCAACGCTGTATAAGAGAAAGGAAGATTCTAGGAGAGCACATCTGATTTTGACATCTTGATTGACTGGAAAGCTGTGTGCAATACAGTGATGTTTTTGTTATACTTATTGCTTGTTAGTCTCTCTTCAACATGGCAACACACCACCTAATTCTCATACATCAGACAGTAAGCAGCTTCTAAAACAAGTTTAAAACCTCATAATTTGTACGGTCATTGGGATGAATGGGGATCTTTGCACAATCCTGGCAAAAAGCGGAATACAGGACCAAACAGATGGCTATGCAAGGAGAAAGGAGAAAAAAAAAAGCTCCCACCTGCTTGTGTTGACTCGCTGCCATAGTCGGACTAACATAAGCACACTGTCCTACAGGGGTTCTTTTGCAAACCTGCTCCTATAGTGATACTGACAGCTTCATCTAACACAGCCAGGCGGCTTTGTGCTTTCTGTCCTCAAGGTTGCAAACCAATCATAATTTTAACATATGGAGTTAGACCTAGCAAATATACACAAAGGTCAATATCACTGAACATAAACCTTATCACAAAACACAACAGTCAATCCATTTTTGTAATCGAGTTATCAGCCTGTCCAAAAGTGCTGGATTTTTAAGACGCTTGATAAAATATCATTTATATGAAATGCTATTGAAAAATAAATATTTCATGCACACAAAGCTGCTCACTGTTTAATACATTTTAAATATAGTTTAACTCAACCATACAATAGGTACAAAGCAGTTCACAGGCACATTTTAAAACATTTTAATTAACTTACTCTGCCCACTGGCAGCTGCCACTGAGAGACAAAATACAGTGGTTATCACAGAGCCCTTTGGGATAGCACTTCATTGTGGAATAATTGCCCCTCTGTGCATTCAGCTGGTTTTAATGTCTATTTATGAGACAATAAAAACCAATGTTAGCAATGCCCTTAGTATGCTTGGATAACAAGTTTGTAAGAAATGTACAACACAAATTAAATGTGTTACGCATGACAGTCAGGAATCACAGTTGTTAAATTGGCTTTCATATAAATGCAGTTAAAGTAAGTTATTATATTCATAACACGTCATGTAGCGTAGGAACGAAAGCATGTTACAACAGATTTAAGTGTCTGGCCCATCAGTCTCCAAATAAACCACATTTTTTTCACACATTATCTTACAAAATTATCTACGACATTAATAATAAGACGCCATTATATACTAATGCTCTTATACGCACAGCCCAAGCTGAGCACTTCTGTCATAAGCTAAAGGAGTCAGAACTGGTGATCCATGCAAATTTTCTTAACACCTGCCCTCACACACATAAAAGCCCCCTGGCATTTTAATATATTGCGAGGAAAGTCCTATGATATATGTAAGAAGGGTAGACATTGAGGTCAGACCAGCAATAATGAATTATTTGATGGCACAAAAAAGCAATAATACATTCACTCACACGGTCTAAATATATCGTCATGCTCCTAAATGTCAATATGGCTCTTCTTGATGTTAATGTGACACTGTATTCATTACCTCTCTCCTGTCTCATATTTTCCTCAGATGGGAAGTGACGAGTGTGACTGATTGAACATAATAACGATGGCAGACAAGTGGTCCATCCCCCACAGGAACCTGAGCTCACCCTGCAAATTTCCACTTTCCCTGCTTCCATTCCCCTAAGGATACGCTGACATTCACATGCACGACAGACCAAAGCAGGGTAAATTGAAAGGCTGCAACTCACCACCAAGGACGACAACAGGCAAAGTTGCTGCTTTTTTGGGGGGACTTGCCATCAGCAGAAATACACCCTGTTGTCATAACAAATGATTCTGTATTTGTGAATTTAACGCCTCTAACACCAGACCCCATAAGGACCAATTACAAGCTGAAGAGAGTAGGACCAAGATGAAAGATTTGCTGTTTGCAGTTTGTTTGCTGGCAGGACTTGCGCTGACTAACTCAGATCAGGCCTCTGAGTGGAGGGCTGTGTGCCTCAAGCGGTGCAAATGTGAAGTCCGACCCTGGTTCTCCCCCTCGTCCATGTATAATGAGGCTCCGACTGTAGACTGTAATGATCTAGGACTTCTGTCTCTGCCGGAGAGGTTGCCCTTAGACACACAAGTACTTCTATCACAGGCCAACAACATTGCAAAGATCGACAGTCCCTTGGACTATCTGGTAAATCTAACCGAGGTAGACCTATCTCGAAACAACATATCCTCATTGAGTGATGTTTATCTGGGTCACCTCCCACAACTTCTGTCTTTGCACTTGGAGGAGAACTGGCTAAGCAGCCTTCATGATAATTGCCTTGCACACTTCCCAAACTTACAGGAGCTCTATGTTAACCATAACCTACTCTCCTTGATCAGTGCAGAGGCTTTCCAGGGGCTTAACAAGCTCTCGAGGCTCCATCTTAATTCAAACCAGCTGAGGGCCGTAAGAACAGAGTGGTTCCGGGATCTTTTCCAGCTAGAAATCTTGATGATAGGAGAGAATCCAATTGCCAGAATACAAGACATGAATTTCAAGCCCCTTATCAATCTCCGCAGTCTTGTGCTAACCAGAATGAACCTCACTGAAATCCCTGACAGTGCCCTGGTTGGCCTCGATAAGCTGGAAAGCGTGTCATTTTATGATAATATGTTTCCAAAAGTACCTCAAGCTGCTCTCAGAAAAGTGCTGAACCTCAAGTTTCTGGACCTTAACAAAAATCCCATAGAGAGGATCAAAAGGGGTGACTTTGTGGACATGATCCATCTGAAAGAACTTGGTATTAATAGCATGCCAAAGTTAGTTTCGATCGACAGCTTTGCCATGCATAATCTACCAGAGCTGACCAAAATCGAAGCCACGAACAACCCCCGACTTTCCTACATCCATCCAAATGCATTCTCCAAACTCCCGAGGCTCGAGTCCTTGATGCTGAATAGCAATGCGCTCCGGGCCCTTCATCACCTCACGGTGGAATCCTTGCCTAACCTTCAGGAGGTAAGCATGCATACCAACCCCATTTACTGCGACTGTGTCATCCGCTGGATCAATATGAACAAGACCAACGTCCGCTTCATGGAACCGGATGCCCTCTTATGCGCAGGGCCCTCAGAGTTTGAAGGTCGTCTTGTCAGGCATGTGCACTTCCGTGAAATGGCAGATATGTGCCTGCCACAGATATCCCCGGAAAGCCTTCCCGATCAGGTTAACGTGGGTAGAGGGCATTCTGTGTCTTTGCACTGCAGGGCGTTTGCCGATCCTGAACCTGAGATCTACTGGGTCACACCTTCAGGTGAGAAAATCTCACCACAGATGGTTTCCAAGAAGTATTACCTGCATCCTGAGGGAACGTTTGACATTTATGGCATCACAGAAAATGAGGCTGGGCAGTACACCTGCGTGGCCCACAATCTCATAGGTGCTGACATGAGATCCATCTCGGTAGTAGTAAACGGGTACTATCCACTGCCGGCAAATGAATCCCTGCACATCCAAGTCAAAGGGACTGATCCGCATTCTGTGAGGATTTCTTGGGTGCCGCCCAAGGGGAGTCTTGTGTCAAATATTAAGTGGTCGACCACATCACAGCGTCGCTCCTTGCAGTTCACGGCACACGTGTTGTCTGATGTAAAAACATTCAACCTCACACACTTGCACCCACTGACGCAGTACGAGGTGTGTGTGGAAATTACGGACCTGCAAAGCAGACATTTGAAAAACTGCATGAATGTCAGCACCACTGAGATCTTAACAGGAAAAACTGATGACGGTATCGATGACGGACTGATAATCAGCATCACCGCGCTTCTCCTGATTGTGTCTGCAATGGTCTGTTCGTTCATTTGCATGTTTCAGAGGAGTGATCACTTTTACAGGAAATTACGAAATCAGCAGTCTGAGATATTACCTTCACACACTAAACCAATCTGGGGGTCAAGGGCTAAAGCCAATGATTCAGAAACAGACTTGACAAAAATCTCAATTTGAGAGATGAGAAATGGACACTGGACTGTGTGTCTAATATCCCTCTCAATCTGATACAGACTCACACCACTGGATCATTATTAAATGGATTCCGTTGTGGTTTGTGGTCCAAGGCATTTCTTTCTACATCTGACATTGATTACCAAAAAGCCACTAATTGTTTAAATGTCACACTACACAGGGGAGCATGAAGAGAAACACTCTTTCGTGCAGGATCAAAGAACAGCATTTGAAAGGTTGGGCATGATTGTTTAAACAGAGTGCAAAGCCTCAGAGGCCGAGTCTTTTTATTGTGGGCTTGTAGCGACACTACTTGTGCTGTATCAATGGTAAAATAAACAATGTCAAGTTTATGATGGACTACGCTTTGTAGAATAGATCATAAGAGTACACATGTACAACACTTTGTGATAAAATACATTTATACAGAAAATGACAACTTGTTTTCATTGCAAGTGTTTTACTCTTTACAATGTCTTCATTTGGCTAATTACACAATTGAGCAGACATAAACATAATGTCAATAGGATTCCACGCAAAAAGGAAATTGGCATGAGGGCATCTGTGTTGACCAACAGAAAGCTGGTTGGTTTGAAAGTGGTTGCGTTAGACTTTCTCATTGTTGATCATTTTGACACAGGGTCGTAAAAATTCCATCATAATCTATTATTACACGTCATTTTAATTATAATTTATTAATGGTAATGAGACATTTAATAGCTTTTGTTTTCGTTCACATTTTCATTTTTAATCATGAACTTACAGGACTAGATTATGCATTTATTTATTTATGAAGAGAACACTTTTCATGTTCAACACCACACAAAGTAGATGAATGCAGCCTAAACAGGGAAATATGAACAACGCAATATTATAAAAATTACAATTAAAATATGAAGAAACCATGTAAAAAATAACCTGAACTAAACTCAATCGTCTTTCTGTATCTGTCTGAACTCAAACCTTCCTCCTTAAACTTGGTGCTCGCCTGTGCGTAACCAAATGCATTAATGGAGGCAATTGTCCTTAGTCTTTGCGTCTTTGCATCTTTGCTTCGGACAGACGACTTCTCGTGGCTGTTTTAATTTTGCTTAATTTCTTTTTCCATTTGCACTGTTTTTTCAAATACCCTAATTCAAACTCATTGACGCCACTTTGTTCATTCTTGGAGTGAACTTTTGCCTGTATTGTGGTTAGATTCACTATTTTGGATTTGAGAACGTGAGTATAGAGTGTCGATAAGCAGGTAAACTCATGGCAATTATAAGACATATAAAAGATTTATTTCCATTTTAGTTTCTTTGAATGGTATCCGCAAACAGCGATTGACTGTCATAAAGCTGAAAGCAATACAATGATTCAGAATCAGATTTAATATTAAATATATTTAAATCTAAGATGCGACTTTGAAAATCTGGTTTAATTTTGATATTTTTGTTTGGCTAGAAGTTCTGAATAGCTGGTGAAAAAGTACAGAGGCTGCCCAAGAAATTGTATGTGCCTGGGAAGGTGAAATATGATTAAAAAGTGTTTTTTCTTTCTTCTGTGTGTGGGTAGGATTAAAAAAAGAAAAAAAAAAGTCAAACAGAAAAATCACAAAACTCATTGACTTTAAGTCACATTATCTTCCCTTTCATTAAAAATCCAATAGAAATTCCAACGCTAAACTCCCACAGGTGATGAATTGCCGTCACAGAACGAATGATGTGGGGGATTTATCAGACTTGCGTGGTCATATATCACAGGGGGTTTTAGCACCCAACACAGGGGCTTTTAGAGTTGGGCCATTTGTCACCTACACAGGAGCTAAATTATGCGGCATTATAGCAATAGGTACCGAATAGGTCAGCAGGAATGTGCTGGATCTGGTCTCACTATTTCACCGTGAGACATGGTGAACATTTTGTACACAGCAACACTTGCAGTTCACACTGAGAGGGCAAGCAATAACCGAGGGCAAGACTCTATTAAGACTTTTAAACTAGAATATTTAAAATACTTTAAGAAATATTACAACTGTTTCAGACTTTATAAATGATGTGTCAAAATTCTAACTACAATATTTAAAAAAAACATGAACAATTCCGAAATTTTCAATAGAAAAAAATAACATTAAAATATCTGAACTATAATTAGGAACTTTTAAAACTTTTTCATATTGTATTTCATATTGTGTTAATATTTGAAATGTATTTTAAAATGTTTAAATATTTATTTATATAACATATTAAAACTGTTTCAGAATGTACACATCATTTGTGTAGTACTTCAATTAAAAAGACTAGCAAATATGTAAAAGAAATGCATTACAACTAATATAACATCAGTTCACTGCCAAGATAACCCATCATTTAAATAAACATATGACATAATTCACAACTAGATCATTTTCTTGACATAAAAATCACATTTCAAGATAAATCTGTGTTCCATTCAAGTCGGATATATGGAATATTCTTTCATATCTCCAACTTTGACTATAAAGGCATTCTATAGCTCAATGTTTGGAAGATGACATTTCATGTAAGAACTTCAACTTGAGACTCATTTAATCAACCATAACTTTCATCTACTGTAGATAGAACAAGGACACTATAGACTAGCATTTGCCCCATCAAGAAAACCAATTCACACTCCATTAATTTCCAACCACATAAAGTCACAATTAATATAAGGAATGACACGTTGTGTGTGTACAGGAAGACGTATTACCTTTTAATTAAGTGATGTGCTCAGCAACTGAGAAAATTAGCAAATGGGATAGTTCTTCAGGAACATTAGTTCAATTAATCTTGATTATCTCACCTATCACAGCGTTTATGTCCTTCTTTCCACATGGTCACGCCATGATCATGCAACTGAAAATAACTTTATTAATTGGTTAATACGGTGAACTTGATACATCAATTTCAAGCTCCACCTGGTTTAATTACTATATATCTCCATTACAAGGCTTTTGTCATGGGTTTGTGCCATGGCATCAAGCTAACACTGACACTGAAAGACACTGAAAGTCAAAGGAGGATCCAAATCATCCAGTTCATCCAAAAATGAACATTCTGTCATCATTTACTCACCCTGATGTCATTTCAAACCTTTATGACTTTCTTTTTTCTGTGCAACACAAAAGAAGAATGCTGGCAACAAAACAAAACTGTGCGTGTGTGCGCGCGCGCGTGTGTGTGTGTATGTGTGTGTATATATATAATATATATGATTGTGTGCATATGCCATTTGAGGACTCTTAATATATATATATATTACAACATATATTGATATGTGATTATTTGTTTAATCAGCATATGTAATTAATTGGATTACATTTTAATAAATAAAAAAAGAAGTCATAAAAATCAACCTTTGCCTTAGACTGTAAAAGTTTAAGATTTTAATGAAGGAGGACATTAAGACGTGACTGTGCCTCTTGGCAGGACCAAAACACTGTGCTTAGCGCTCCACTTTGATGGCACATTTTGTGATGAATAATTTACCTGGTTCTAATGAACCTGTAAGCCGGGCCGTTCGAGCAGCGCCGTTCTGAACGAGGTGATTACAGCAGTGAGCCAATGTGAGACGCCAAGATTAGATAAAAAAATGAGCACAGTTCAGGGGGAGGTTAGTGAGAGTCTAGAGGCAAACAGCTATTGAATTAGTATTCAACCAAGCTAACAAGTTTTTTCTGCATTGACACTAAACAGGTGTTTCATCTTTGTTCAATGACGATTATTTGTCAAATTGCAAATTTGCTGCCTTCAATTTTTAAGTACAATCAACTTGGATATTTCAACTTCAATCACATTAAACTGAATCTTGTATAACTTATCAAAATATTAAAATATCAACTTTTATTAATGAGTCAAAGCAATGTAAAAACATATGTTGTCATAACTTGATCATAACATTTTTTACAGTGAAGGTGGCTATGAAATGAAAGAGACGGGCATGTCTGGACACAGACATCTGCAATAACACTACCCATTAAAAACACAATAAATTCAAAGAGAAATAATCACTGGGAGCCACAAATGTGTATGTCATAAAAAAACAAATCTATCAAAAAACAAAGCCTGACTGCAAGAGGTCTTATCTAGGCAAATAAAAATCTTCAGTGAATTATCAATTCCCATGATTTGCCTGGGGAATCCAATTTACAGCACGTTACTGCATATAAAGAGACATATTCAAAGACAAGTTTTTGGATAATACAGTATGTGACCAAAATGCATCTAATGTTCTTTCAATCACTCGATTCACAGTTTATCTAGAGCCATTCACCGTATCATTCAGAGAACCTTGACAGCTGCAGGCAAGGGTCGCTGTGATAAATCTCTAGCATTAAAATGTCAGTTTATGTCAATGAGATGTCGAGACTGATTAACAGCGATTAGCAGTGTCATATCTGTACCTTCAAAACAGATGGTAGCGTTTTTACCTTCACCTATTATTGGGCAGGGTTATTGTGATTTTGAAAATGTTATTATAATTATGTTTTTACAGATAGTCAGAAGTCTAAATGAATGAATAAAAAGACCATTCACCATGTTTTTACATTGCTTTAACTCAAAATAATAATACTTTTCTACTTTTTTTTAAGTTATACAAGACTCAGCATATTTTTTAAGTCAATTTACTGTAACTTAAACATCCAAGTTGATTGAACTTAAAAATTCAAGGCAGCAACTTTTTTTTTATAGTTAATACCCAGTTATTGTAAATACTGTAATAAGTACATCGTATGTACATGGGTCAAAAAAAAGTGCTACCAAAAATACAGCAAAAAATAGTTTAACTGTAGTTTTACAAAACGATGAATAAAGAATGAGCATCAGGTAATAAATGCATTAAATTTATGAAGGTGCAAACTAAATCGTTATAGTTAAACTAGCTCATTATTTTTTATTTATATAGTATTAGTTAAAATATTTATTAATATTTTGAATTAGCTTTTATTTATATGATTTCTTCATGTGCTTTTTCCCATTTTTATTAGTTTTTTATATATATATATTTTTTTTATATTACTGTTTAGGTATCATTTATTGTTATTTTTTTATTTATTTCCAGTTATTCATTTTAGTGCTTCAACCTCAACTTATTTCAGTAATTTTTGTATAGTTTTCTTTATTTTTGTTTAAAATTGTATTTTAATAGTTTAATAGTTTTCGTTTTAATTAGCACTTGTATTTTGTACATGCTTAAATGTCAATGAAAAGAAATTCTAAAACTAAGTAAAATCTTTTCAAAAACTTATATTAGTTTAGTATTTTATCAAACTTCCTATTTCAGTTGATACAAATATTTTTGCACTGCTACAGTGCAATAAAAGTTGCTGCCTTAAATTAAGTACAATCAACTTGGGTGTTTAAGTCATTTCAACTTAAGTTACATTAAACTGACAGAAAACTTGTATAACTTAAAGTTGAAAATTGCTTAACTTATTTTGATGAGTTAAAGCAATGTAAAAACATATGTTGTCATAGCAGTGTACTTTTAAAAAAAAAATTCATTCATTCATTTTTTTATTTTTTTTTATATCCTTCAGAAATGAAAAGAAAAACAACATGAAGGCTTATATTCATGCACTGCATAACCATTTAAATAATTGATGACATTTTAAGGGTCTGAAGATTGAACAAACAATGGCTGATGGACATTGTTTAAATATTTCATGCTGGAATATAAAACGACCATTACTGTGCAATGGCCTGTTAGCCAAAATCACCAGCAAAAATCATGTTTCAGAGATAGGATCCATCGTTTGACCTTGATTTTAGCATTCAAGCTCAAGTTATGTACTATAAAAACTATCAGCCTTGATAACAGACACAAAAAATAAAAAGAAAGCATTTTGGCCAAATTCAATAAATTTCTTCCCCTTTCTGAGCAAAATAAATAAATAAATCCTCCTCATTATGAAACCGATGACTAAAGTCATGTTTTCCAAGGTATCATAGTCATAATACAGATCCACTTCATGCACCCCTTCACATAATAACACTATACATCACTCTACTTCCTAATAAAAACAAGCACGCACTTCATTTTATGTGCGCTCAGATTTCAGTGCTGCTCCAATATACGAGCAGATCTACTCTGCTTAAAGAAGAAACGCTAATGTGGACAGACTTTTACAGTTTCATTTGGACGAGAACAGACCTGTATGATTTGATTGTAAACGTAAAGGGCTTTTGCTTGCCTGATGAAAACAGAACAACGTTTTGAGCACAGTAGATCCATCACCTGTGAAAAAAACTATACTGTGAGAACTGTAAGAACTGTGAGAAATTCAGGCTTAAAATCCCACTGAGATACAGGATAACAGATAAAGCTGAGTAATTCTGGCCTCTGTTCTAAAGCAATGATGAAGAGTTGATGTCTGGCAGTGCTGATATACAGATGGCTAAAGCCTCCCATGTGCCAGTCCATCAGTGTGATGACACTATGAATTAAAATGAATGTTTTTTTTAAAGCACACAATAGCTATGTACATCTAGACTTTATTCTGCTGGTATAAGGAATTAGTCAAAGCAACACAACTGATAATATTCCTATAAACCTTCTGGTGCTCTTTGGTCATTTTTGACCGAAAAAATAAATAAAATTCATGGGCATGATTTGAAAAGGTTAAATGGTCCTGAAAAAAAGCCACACTTGTACTCCTCGAGGTTAAAATTATTTTTCTTTTTGGACGAATTTCATCTAGTGGAAACGTTTGGTACTGCACCCAAACAAAATCTTACTTAAAGGGTTAGTTCACCCAAAAATGAAAATTCTGTCAGTAATTACTCACCCTCATGTTGTTCCAACCCCGTAAGTCTTTTGTTCATCTTCGTAACACAAATTAAGATATTTTTGATGAAATCTGACTCACTCCTTCATAGGCTGATACTGCCAGCCCATAAAAGTTAGTAAAGACATCGTTAAAATAGTCCAAGTGACTACGGCTCAACCTTAAGTTTATCAAGCGACGAGAATACTTTTTGAGCGCAAACCCCCCCCAAAAATAACGACTTTATTCAACTATTCATTTTCTTCTGTGTGGGCCTCTGAGTGAGTTCACGTAGTGTAACAGCGCAGCGCTTCTGGGTTGTACGTCAGAACGTAGGCTTACTATTGGCCGACGCTGGTCATGTGTGTGATGCTGGCCAATAGTGAGCCTACGTTCTGAATAATTATCAGTTATTGGTATCGACCAAAATTTTCATGTCAGTGCATCCCTAATATTTAACATAATATTGTAGCTCACTAATCAAGTGGTTTCTTTCAATTTCTAATTTCTTTTGCAAGTAATGTGGTAAGTATTCAATACAATTTTATTCAATTTGAAAAATACAAAACAGAATCATCATTATTATTTTTATTAGAAGAATCCCAAACTTGTGGAACCCACTGTATACTGGCATATCATGGGGTTTTATCCAATCTTCCTTGGGTTCATTTTGCAGACAAGTCCCTCAATCACAAAACACAAGGCCAGGATACTGTCAGGAGAGATTTACAGGATAAAGCCAGGTTCATAGTCTCTAACGTCACCTGGGGCGAGGATGTTCCCAGGGCTGTAAGCCTCAACCCAGACATAGATCAACTTCAAAAGGAAAATCTCTATTCCTTGACTTAAACTAGGCAAGAAACTAGGACTCCAAGTCTGAGAAGCTGGAGTTCACAACAATGAACATTTCTGATTTGACAAGTGTTCAGAGCACAGACACACGCAGACGTTACACAAGTGAACTCAAGTCAACTCCCAATCTGGGCATAAATCTGGGCATTAATATTACAATATGATTTGAGCGAATGAATTATTGATGAAAATATAAACGGTGTCTACAAGCGCATACTGTTCTACCCTCTTTCTCTTCAGCAGTTTATGGTGAGTCAAGACGGTTTTGCTCGTAACAATGTCACTGCAGGGAGTGGAGGACACTTCTGTGTTTCTAATATGAGAAACTTGGGAGCACATTTATAGATACATTAACATAATACATTCACCATCTACATTTTCTGCAATCAATCCGTAAGGCATCATGGGATGGAGTCCCATTACCAAGAGCCATATGCCCATTAAAACACACAAAAAAAATGAATTGTACCAAAAATATGTTAAAGGTGTTGACAATTATAGCTGTCAAGGTGACCTTGATAAGTGTGTTTCCAGGGGGGAAAAAGAAGCACTAATTCTGTGTTGGCACATTTTGGAAATCCATATCGACAAGTTTCTTTGTCAGGTACACACATGTGCTGCGTCCCAATTCAGAGGCTGCATCCTTCGAAGTCTGCACTCGAAGGCCGAATGCGTCACAATGGAGTGTCCCAATTCGAAGGCTCCTACGAATGTGGCCTACAAATGCGTCCCATTTAACTACGTTCAGTTCAACCTTCGTGGAAGGCATGGCCCATGAAGTCTGTGTCCTTCAAAGAATGCAGCCCTGTATTGGGACATAGTTACGATTTTACAAGAAATTGACACTTTATTAAGCCCCGCCTTAAAACATTACTGGCCAATCCTAATTTACCAACTGTTGCCATCTTCCATCTTCTCAGACAAGTTTTTGCAGTTCTTTTTAAATGTACGTTTAAGTATTGGCGTTCGCATTGTTTTAAATGTTATTTTATGGAAATGACCGAAAGCATTGTTAACAGGTCACTTCTAATAGTGAAACTAGATATCTAAAGAGATATCACTTGAGCCATTTTCAAACAAAGTTTTTATTTTTTCCGTTGACTGTGTTGACCGTTTGCCTCATAGTCTGCAGATTTTATTTATGTCAAAATTTTACAGCTTCTTTCAAGAAAAAACAGCACATAAAAATGCTTCGCAATGTCACAATTTATTCCAGGCCTCATAAGAATAAAATCAGATCAATTTGTCCCACTTAATGAGCACATTTGACAAATACAGTAAATCACGTTGTTTACGTAAATAACCAGTTCATGTGTGGGATGTTCTACAAAGCTCGCCTGCGTTAGCAGCAGTAACCAAGCGAGACTTAGGCAAAGGGTCAGTGAAAATGGCAAACAGTGTAATAAACTCGCAATTCCGAGTAAGTCCAAATCGCAAGCTATACACTAGTAACTACACTGTAAAAAAATATTGTTGGGTTAACTTTTTAACTAAAATTTTGAGTTAATTGAAATAAAAAATTTGAGTTAATACAAAGAATCTGTTTAATCAACAGAAACTCAAAATATAATGTTTTCTGAACCATATTAATTATCTAATTTGATTCGTCAAAAGATTTTTTTTTTTTTTTTTACAGTGTAGTCACAATTATGTTTTAAACTCACAATCTTGACTAAAAAAAGTGAGGGTTGTGAAAATTGTGGGATATAAACTTGAAATTGGGAGAAAAAGGGCAGATTTGCGCGATAAAAGTTGCAAACTGGCTTCCCTTTTGAAAAAGATTGTAACACATGTAACCCATTGGTAAAAAAGGGTCCAAAAAAAATGACAGTAACGCATTGCTATGTTCAGATTCTGCCTCTTATCCATTAAACACTTACTATGTGCTTTTGTTTTTCCTTATTGTTGTTTAATTTAGTGATTTAAACTTATGCGTTAAAACTTCTTAAATGTCCAAGTGAAAATGGGATATTCACTGAAAAAATGTATCATTGGATTTCATCCATCAGGAATTGATCGCAAAAAGATATTACATATCAGAATGGAACTGGACCTGAATAATAAAACAACGCTGTTTGGGTATTGGTTAACATAATCCAATAGCCTGCATAAAATTCAGAAAGATGCGAAGCAAGTTATGACATTTTGACTGATGAAACATTCCCAAAAAGACCAGGAAAATGCATTAAAAAATGAAAGGATTATATGTCGACAAGTATTTTAAATCAATAGGCGACTTTCATGCCATTAATCAAGAATGACTCAAAACAGAATGATTTAGATATTAAAAGGAGCCATAAATCCAGGCATTTGCTGTAGGAACGTTAAACTATTCATAACAAAATACAACACACAAAGGACTATTTTGGATTAAAACTTTGAAATTTAGCAGAGCTTCTATTCGAGTCTCCTCCAGACGCCCACAAAATCTCTTGCGCACATGTACGATTGCTTTCACGGGCAGCCCACTTGTTTATATATAGATATTTCTGTACCTCCCTATGCAGTATGTGTGAACTGGACTTCCTCTCCTACATAAATCCCTCGTAAGCATAAGAACACCACACTTATCTACTTTTCTCAGACCTGTATTCGACCATGAAATGAAAAGAAATGGGACCGAGGCAACAGAAAAGCACTTATCTCCAAGAAAACAAGACACGGTGCGGACAGGAACCCTTGAATGTAAACAACCTTATAAGAAACATATCTGAATGGAGACAGCGGTGGAGTTTATTTAAATGAATGCAAATGCAAATGCAGCACTCCTGATTAATTGGTTGACTGATGGGTTTTTGCAGTAGAAGCTCTCAGCAATCAACTGACAAATAAAGCACTTTACATTCTCATTCATTTAAATTCGGTCCAATATTTTATGTAGCAGATTTAAGGTCAACCGATATATATTCCAGGGTAAGTACCAGTTAAATTCTACTGATATCATCTGTAAAGGGGAAAAAAAAAACACAGGAAAAAACAATGCAAATAGGCAACAACGAATTTCATTATTGATTAGTTGTGTATTGAGAAAAATTTCCATATTGTGAGATGTTAACTCAAAATTGTGATATAAACTTGAAATTGTGAGAAATAAAGTCAGAACTTTGTTATAAACTTGCAATCTTGAGAATTTTTTTTCTCCACATTACGAGATGTTAAATCAAAATTGCAAGATATATGGATGGAATTGTAAAAAAAATTTTTTTTGTTAGAATTGTGATATAAAAAGACTTTTTATCTCTCAATTCTGATTGCATTTCTCACAATTTCAAGCTTATAACTTGCTATTATGACTTTTTTTCTCTCAGTTGCGAGTTTAGATATAGACTCAAGAATTGCAAGAAAAAAAATCTGAATTGCGAGATATACACTTGCAATTGTAAGTAAAAAGTTTGAATTGCAAGATATAAACTCACAATTGCGAGTAAAAAGTCAAAATTGCTAGATATAAACTTGCAATTACAAGTAAAAAGTTCGGATTGCAAGATATAAACTCGCAACTGTGAGTAAAAAGTCAGAATTGCAAGATCTAAAAACGCAATTGTGAGTAAAAAAAATTAATTGCAAGATATAAACTCGCAATTGTGAGTAAAAAGTCAGAATTGCGAGATATAAACGCAATTGCGAATAAAAAGTCAGAACTGTGAGATATAAACTCGCTATTGCGAGTATAAAGTCAGAATTGCTAGATATAAACTTGCAATTACAAGTAAAAAGTCAGAATTGCAAGATATAAATTCGCAATTGTGAGTAAAAAAAATTAATTGCAAGATATAAACTCACAATTGTGAGTAAAAAGTCAGAATTGCGAGATATAAACTCGCAATTGCGAGTAAAAAGTATGAATTGCAAGATATAAACGCAATTGCGAATAAAAAGTCAGACCTGTGAGATATAAACTCGCTATTGCGAGTATAAAGTCAGAATTGCTAGATATAAACTTGCAATTACAAGTAAAAAGTTCGGATTGCAAGATATAAACTCGCAACTGTGAGTAAAAAGTCAGAATTGCAAGATATAAAATCGCAATTGTGAGTAAAAAAAAATTAATTGCAAGATATAAACTCACAATTGTGAGTAAAAAGTCAGAATTGCGAGATATAAACTCGCAATTGCGAGTAAAAAGTATGAATTGCAAGATATAAACGCAATTGCGAATAAAAAGTCAGAACTGTGAGATATAAACTTGTTATTGCAAGTAAAGTTCGAATTGCAAGATATAAATTTGCAATTGCAAGATATAAATTCGCAATTACGAGTAAAAAATCTGAATTGCGAGATATAAAGAGATATAACTTTTTATTTGTTTTATTCTGTGGCAGAAACAATCTTCAGTACTTACCGGTTAAACACTTATGTCCTGTTTTGTTTTTTCTTATTATTGTTTCATTTAGTGATTTAAACTTCTGCCTTCAAACTTTAGACATGCAGTTGCTGTTTTATTATGTAATATTTATATTTTATATATCTGTACTGGAAAATAAATGAAGAAAAACCATGTTTACAGAAATGCACTTACATTGCAAGTCCCACAGTGGCTGATCTTAAGACTTCCATTGTAAATGCATTATCGTCAACAGTTATTTGCAGCAAAAAAGAAAAAGAGTACAACTGTACTATGCAGCTATGCCTCAACCAAAAGCTATCAAAACGGTGTGCATCATTTATTAAAACCTTCATAAATGTGACATGAAAGCTTCATGATTTATTTGCGAACAAATGTTGCGCTTTATATAAAGGATGTTTTGTTTCTGTGTCTTTCCATCATTTGTGACAACAGACGGTATTAACAAAACACATGACGACTGACACAACTCATCTTTGCGTTTAAGTCCTACGCTGATACTCTCTGGCTGGTGACAGTGCATCCAGACTGTGGCTGTTCTTTCAGACCGCTGAAAGATGTTTCACCTGCTTTGCTCTCCGTCTGACTTCTAGAGCCTTCCGTCTGGCGCTTATCTTTCCCCTGCCACGCTCAGTCATTTTCTGTCAATCCTTTCATCCATCTTCTAGTGCTCCCTGCATCCCGGCAGCTGGGCTGGGAACATGGCACACGGCCCATGCAGAACTGCTTCAGAGATACTCGTGTTCTGCACTGAAATCCTCCCCAACCCTCCCATTACTGCCTTCTCCTCAAGAGAGAGGAACGATAGAGAACGAGAGAGGAGAAAGATGGATATGAAGCAGAGACATGAGGGCTTTTTGCAGGAGAAGAGGGTAGAAATGAAGTGGCTATTAATTGGTGTGAAATACCAATGGTTACCAGTGGTTAAAAGATTTGCAGAAAGATTGTGTGTACGAAACCCGCACGTGGGCAAGACAGCCCGACATCGAAATTGAACTACTTTTTTAAATACACATTCCTGGTATTATTGCTGGTGCATGTTATTGCAAATAAAATAAATGTTTGTATTCGTAGTCTTTTATCAAAATTAGACAACTTGCTCCACCTCAAAGTGCTGTTATCGTTAATTAAAACTAAAACTGAGGAGGAGTTCAGAAAAGTAGTTTTGTTTAACAAATTAGAATGGCAGAGGATTTTAGTTAATCATAAAAAAAAAAAAGATTTACTATTGTAAAAGCTTAAAGCAATGATTCAAGAGAAATACGAATTTTGATTCTGTCACACACGGTTGCGGAGTTATCAGCTAAAACATAACGTTGCTTATTATAGAGGCACCTTATGGCTGATTTCCACAAAAATTGGTACACATATTAATTTTCACAAGTATAAATATATATAGCCTACATTTTTGTAACAGTAGACCATTCATATTTGATGTTATTAGCCGCTGAAATTTGATTGGATGCTGGCGGCCTTTTTTTATTTAAGTATCCAAATCATATTAGAGGATATGTTAGGATGTCCACCAGAGAAGATGCATACCAATTTTTAACTTCATGGATCATACGGTTGCGGAGTTATGATCGTTTTTCAGTTGTAGCGCCCCCTATCAGAGGAATTTTACGAAACTTGGTTAGCATCCTCAGAATGTCCTGTTGTCTTTGTGTGTCAAGTTTCGTTAAAGGTAGGGTAGGCAATTTCGGAGCGGCTAGCAATAGCAAGCTAGCTTTGAAAGCATGAGATCCCACCCTCCCTTCAGAGCGTCTCCAAACCACGTCTCCTTCAAAACACATGAACGCACACAGCAGAGTTTGCAAAGCGTCACGAGACGAGAGACGGCGTTAAATGACCTCAAAGCACATAGCATTACAATAATAATTAAAGCTGCAAGCAGCATTTATCGGGGTTCAAGCATTTAAGGCCTTTAAGCACATAGCATTACAATAATAATGAACATAAACCACTTAAAGAGCTCTGACCTGTACCACCTGACTGCTGCAGATATTGTTGACAGTGTTGTCCTTGACAGTGTTGCCATTGAAACGCATAAATTAGAGTCACGAACCGCCCAGAGTATAACCGAATGCAATGATCCATCCTGCACGATTGGGACCATCCTGCCAGTTTTGGGGGTCTCTGACCACCATAAACTTAAGGCAGAACAATAAGGGAGAAGAAGAAGAAGAAAATCCTTTGATGGTTGAACATCTAAATAACATTTTTAATAGCACTTATAATACTGTGCATCCCTACTAAAATGAATTGCAAACAGGTTTTAAGTTGATGTTTTAAGTGTGATCTAACATCATAGTTCAGTTCACACACTATTTAACTATTTAGTTTGGTTTTCAACTGGTATGACAACAAACAAGCAAATGCGTCACTATTAATAACATTTAAAACCTTTCTAAAAAGCAGTTTCATAGAGCATTGTTAACTTTTAGAAGTAAAAGCAAAGTGACACCTGATTAAAACAGTGAATCTGGCATATTCTCCCCTGAGTCACCACATATTTACAGTGACAAACAGCTAGCGCTAATACTCACTGTGGTATTTACCTTGATGAAGCAAACAGACCACAGTGCAGAACCAAAAAAGAGACCTGAAGTGGGTGGAAGTAAACTCTCAAAAGTATCGAAACAACCTTTGGAAAACAGCCTCTGCTAAATGACTAATTACTACTGCTAATGACGCTAACATTTCTAATTGTTCATCTTTCAATGCATTCAATGCATTTCGCATGTTATATCAAATTCCCTTGAACAAATTCCTTCATGTTTTCCACAGAGAGCATCTTTTAGTTGAGTCATGCTAGTTCGTAGCATTCTTGACATCAGCGCTTAGTCATGCATATCACGCAGTGTTGAACTGTGACTACCGGCGTACCGCTTCATGACGGCCCTTCAAAGCAGAACTAAATCACTACGTGTGACGCCGCATGTGTGTGCGTCGCTGTGTTTTCAATGCACCTCTCATGGGATCCACAGATGTTAGTGCTAAATTATGCTCTTCTTGTACTTGACAGCATTTTAAATTCCAACAAAGCAATGAACTTAAAAGCCAAGTCAGATTTAATGGATCTTACTGAGTTTGAGTAATCTTGTACATAACCAAAAGCTGCAAATCTTGACAAATTATATTCCTATGCAGACTTCATCCACGCATTATGTACAAAAGCATTAAGTATGTACTTTGCATTATATAATTAATTAATAAATAATCCTTTCCCAAATACTGTAACTGTAGGTTGAAAACTATTTGAGTTTTTTTGAGCCTCTGCTCTACTAAATCTGCTGTGGCCTGAATATTGCATTCATACTCAAATCCATTCTATAATCTTTTCATTTAGCAATGCTAATATTGTGCGCTCAACATTTTGGGGCACACTATTTGAAAAGCTAGAGCCTTTGCAAACTTGAGATAATTATGTACACATTAGGTCTATAGTCAGCAGAATGGGACATCAGTATCAGCGGAGGACCATGTGTGGCTTCACATTTTTCAACAGACTATATTAAAACGAGATTAAACTTTAAGAAAAAAAGCTGGATCTGGCAGAGAGATGTCATTAATTTTAAGCTAGGCGCACAAGAAATCTGGGCATATTGGCTAATACTGTTTTTTTATTACCATTATACTATATTTTATTCCAATTAAAAAATAATTTATGGGTGACCGAAGTTAGTTTACATATAAAACATGTAAAAAAAACTTGACATTAACATTAAACACACACTGATGCCATTATATGGGGTAAGTTGTCACAACAGACCTTGCCATTAAATACATTATTATAATGGGTTTTCAGAAAAACAAGCAGTAAAAACATTATGAAATACAATTGTTTTGGTCAACCAATATTGTAATTAATCATCTTTATTTAAATTGAAAATACATGTAACTTGCATCGACCAGATATTTATAAAGTTTACCCTTGTCCTATAAGAACAATTAAACCGTATGGTCAAAATCAACCTGTTATTGTACAGTCAACCCTTACTTTAATGTATATTAACATTACTATACTACAACATAACTTACTATAATGCATGTTCACTTGTTTTTCCAACGGCTCAATTCATTTGCATTGAGACTACGTGAACAACTTAGCATTAGACATTAGCATTAAACTGGCCAGGAGTTTCCAGTTCCTCGCATGCTTTGGGAGAGTAAATGTTGAAATAAGTGTTATTTTATGCGTTTTTAAACAAGATGAGAAAATCCGGAGACTTGTTTGTAGTGATGGGGACGAGACCGCCAATGCCGAGTCCGAGTCAAGACCGAGTCTTTGAAGGGTCGAGTCCGAGTCGAGACCGAGTCCGTTGGTTTTCAAATTCAGTCGAGTCCGAGTCAAGACCGAGTCTTTGAAGGGTCGAGTCCGAGTCGAGACCGAGTCCGTTGGTTAACATGGGAGGATTTGAACTTGAAACACGGAGTGTACTGACGCCTTTCCGAGGTTAAAACAACATTGCTTCTTATGTTTGTTCATGTTTATTTGAGGCTATAAATTAACTAGAAGGAAGAGATGATCGGTTCACGAGCAGCTTTAACTGATGCTCTACAGCGATCTGTCACTACACATTTAAGAGCCACAAAACGGTATTTATTGTTTAAATTTCTTTTAAAAAATGACCAAGTTTGAAAGGCGAGACTTTGTTTAATATGTTTAATATCAAAAGTAACCGAAAAGTAACCTGGTCTGTCCTGTCTGTCAGCGTGTTGTCAGTCTCCTCTCTGCTCCGCGATGTATTTTTCACTGCGTGAGAACATGGTGTGGCGTGAGAACGGTGTAGCTTGTCGGACATAGCGACAGTAACTAAGGGGGGCGGGTCTTTGCGAACAGTCAATTAAAATTTTCTAGTGGTATGTATTCTAGTGGACTAGTGATGGGACGAGACCGCCTATGCCGAGTCCGAGTCAAGACCGAGTCTTTGAAGGGTCGAGTCCGAGTCAAGACCGAGTCTTTGTAAGAACAAGTCCGAGTCGAGTCCGAGAAAGCAGAAATCGGTCTCGAGACCGGACTCGAGTCCGAGACCGGACTCGAGTACTACATCACTACTTGTTTGTGTTTAATGTTCATCAAAATAGCATGCGCTATTGGTTGCTAAAGGTAAAGCCCCTTTCACACAGCGCATTGAACCCGGGAAATTGCCGGCAAATTGCCGGAACGCCTTCTGTGTGAACGCAAACATGACCCGGGTTTAATGCCGGGATCGATGCCGGGTTGGGGACCTAGTAACATTGCCGTGTTCAGTCCCGGAACGCGCGCTGTGTGAACAAAAGCCGCAATAATGCCGTGTCGTAGTGATGACGCTGAAGCCGGGATCGTTCGCCAGCTGTGAAACGGTACGAAATGCGCAATTTTATGATCGAATCAGAGAAATAAATGCACAAGCGTGGTTTCGCAGCTCATAAGCAAACTGAAGACGCTGCTGAGACATTACAAGTCACATCGATGTCACGTGTCTTTCCGGGACATACACGGGTTGTGTGTGAACGCGCTCTCTGATTCCGGAAAATCACTGGCAGTGTGAATGAACCAAAATCAAATGAACCCGGGTCAAATCCCCTGTCACTTTATCCGTGTATTTTCCGGAATCTCTGTGTGAAAGGGTTTCAGTTGTATTAATTGGAGTTTGTCTAATTTTATTGCATTTTACTCAGTTCGGTTAGGTTTTTGCTACTCAAAACATTAATAACAAAGTGCAGATGTTTATGAGATCCAATCTTAAACTGTCACAGAGCTTAATGGTGATTATTCTTAATAAACACAGATCTGAAATGATCCCTCTGGCTCATTATAATCACGTTTATTTACAAATTATGTTTTCATAAAAGACACAGGTGTACCTGACCAACCTCAGCTAACCCCAGACAAGGACACCATGTACTATTTATGAACATCTATGCCGCCTAATCCGACTGTGCGGCGAGATCTCCCCGTCCTATTACATATCTCGCTCTCAGTTCATTCCTTCTCATTCCCTGAGCCGTCCATCCTCGGGAGCCGCCGTTAAGATGATGAAAAGCAGAAAGGAAAATGAAAAGCCATTGTAATGAAAGATAAACAAATGATTTCTGCAGAGAGCAAAGATGCGGCCCAGGCTCGACTGGAAGAGAACAGAGAGGAGAAGCTGTAGTTAAACGTACTCTCTCTCCCCAGAGAAACAAAGAGGTAGTTCAATTAACCCCTGTGAGGGTCCTTCACTGGTACTGCATCAAGTGCCCCAGGTCCCCTCAGCCATTCATTAAATACAACCATTGCTTGAGCAACAGTAACACTGGTCTCAGTTCAGCAGCGAGGGGCAACTTCAACAGCACAGCAAGTCATATAAAAACATCACCTGGAATAAACGTTTGACTGATTTTAAACTTTTTTACTGATTCAGAGTTTCAAAAAGTTTTTCATACTGAGGAATTAAAGAACAAGGAACATTTCTGAACACATCAGATCTTCAGGAACTTCACATTCATTAACAATAACCTGGAAAATGGGGTGAACCCTGTGAGTCGAAAATGTTTCGGAAATATCTCCAGAAGCACATTTTTAAACCCAACGGTTGGGTTTGTCTATATTTGACCCAAATGTGGGTTGAAACAACCCATCATTTTTTATTGTGCATTTTTGGCCATTGTGTACGAGTTGTACGCCTATGCTTTTAAATATTTTTCGATTCTTAATTGTTAGGTTCCATCTGTTCTTTTGCAGCTCATACGCCAGCTTCTATTTTTAAATGGGAAAACAAAAACTGCATTAAATGTTCCCAGACCGCCTACATTTCAAAAGACTTCGGAAAATCCATCCAACATAATTTAGAACTGATTTCAAACAGACTGATTCAAGTGCCATTTCATATTCATACATCCATACATGCTAATACATAATGCACTCAACAATGATATCAATGGATGCATATTTCATTTAAAGGGATAGTTAACCCCAAAAATGAAAAATCCATTTACTCTCCCTCAAGTTGTTCCAAACCTGTATGAATTCTCTGAAACAGTTGATGGACCCCATTGACTTTCATAGATTCTTTTTTCCTGCTATGGAAGTCAATGGGGCTCATCAACTGTTTGGTTACCGACATTCTTCAAAATATCTTCTTTAGTGTTCAGCAGAAGAAAGAAACTGATACAGGTTTGGAACAACATGAGGGTGAGTAAATGAAGACAGAATAAAAATGTTTAGGTGAACTATCTCTTTATTGAATATTAAGAAATTCCTTAAAATATGATCCTTAATTAAGTAATATCACACAGACAAGATCCATGTGCTTAAATTGTATAATTCTTAAATATTATAAGATACGTTTAAATCAGTCTTACAGTGCACAGCCGTAACACTGACTGACTGACATCCAAGCAAAGATTATGATCTTGTATCGCTCATGACAATCAAACGTCCTTCCAGTTTGGGATCTTCTTCTCAGATAAACATCTCGATCGATCGAGGCTCATGCTGAGGTGAACACCCAAGTAAGGGCATCAAATAGACATCAGCCCACGCTACAAAAACACATCACGAATAACAAACTTACATGCACAAACACACACATACATCCTCATTCAAATGATAAGTCATACACACACTATGTTGTGCTCTCCAATTAATGAATTCCTGACTTCCGTGCGACTCTAAGGGCCGCTCGTGCCTCCGACAACAGCTGAGGGCCTCATTAAACACTGTGTGCTTTATTAAAACAAAACCGTGTAGGCTTCAGTGTTTAAGAAAGTCATTATGATCTATCTGACAAATTAAATAAAGTTTCTACAGTTAAGATCACTATACAGTCATGCATATTCATTTTTTTTTCATATAAACATAAGCAGAACTTATGAAACAGAAGGTTTGCTATTATAGAGTCCACAACTTTTACTTTCATTGCTCCATTAGCCGATCTGAAACAGGCTTCATCAAATTTGAATGAGCCAAACCTTTCCACTCTGTGCAAAGTGCTTGTTTTTTTTTTTATAGATCCAGTGAACTCCGAACTCCTGTGCAAACCAAGTTTGATTTTTTTTGGCATGAAAAACATGAACAACAAGATTTTAAAACAGAACAATCCATCTCTGCGAACTTCTGAAATATCACACTGACTGTGACCATCCATAGTTGTTGTGTTTAGAAGCTAGGAAGATTTTCTTAATTGTTCAGTTGCTGAACAATTCCATCAGGTCTTTCTCTTTACTGTAAACTTTGTCAGGCAAAATTGCATCAAGTACAAATATTTGATTGAACTCAATACCAAAATTATAAAAAAAAGCAGCAATACCAGTTTTTCTACAGTACTGGTTAAGTGCAAAAATAAGCTCTATAGCTGATTTCACTTTAATTGTACTGCTTCCCAAACAGTTTTATAAATAATAATAATCATGAAAACTATGCCAATAATTTAACTGGTTTTGTTTTGATTACTTTTGCAACTTTTTTAAATTTCAAACAAAAAGTTTTATGTAGATGTGATTAATCTATTTGACTGCACTACTATACACACACATATAATGTGTATATCAAAAGTATAGTAAAAACAGTAATATTGCAAAATATTATTACCATTCAAAACAACTTTTTTTATTTTAGTATATTAAAAATAAAAAATAAATCTGTAATGGCAAAGCTGAATTTATAGCAGCCATTACTCCAGTGCTCAGTGTCACACAATCCTTCAGATTAATATTATTGATTGAAAGTTATTATTATAATTATTAGTTGATGCTGCTTAACAATTGTGTGCTACGCTTAGTAAACAAGTCATTCCGTCCAATTTGTGAACTTAATCAACCAGTTTATTGCAAACTCAAAAGAGTGATTTGCTTTATAGTCCAGTCATTTTATGAAAAAAGGTTGAACAAATTGCAACAGAAGCAAACTCAACTGATTTTGTATCCTCAATATGTCCTGAGTAAGGGAAAAAAAAGCCCTGAAGAATCCCATTAGGGGAAAGTTTCGAAAAAGACCCAAATATAGCCTATTCATTATTTTTCTCACGTGAATAGGGTAAAAATTGTAACCTTTAGATATCACCATGAATCAGAGTTGATTACTTGCATCAAGACAAACAAAAAATGTATTACAAGTTTTTTTTAATGGTTTGTTAACATGGACAAACGGTGCATAATCTAATTACGTATGAGCTAATTTGCATAAATACCACAACAGATCTAAGCATTGGGTCTAGCCAGGTGAAAATGTCTTGTTGACACATAACAGTAAAATACTTAATGTTAAGGTCTGAATGGAACCCATTTAGGCTACCCATGAGCATTAATACATAGAGGCAGGAAGAAGTACTTTAGAAACCAGCCTTTATTAATTATTATTGCAGAGATGGGGTTTGGGGCTGGGTCCGTGGGACTGTTTCTGGGGATTCCCTTTTTATTTTGCCTACCTTTTGTCTTCTGCATTCTCCTTACCATTGTCTCCTGTTCTTCCCTCAGACTCGTCCCCCAGAAACAGTCCCACGGACCCAGAAGCAAACTCAACTGATTTCTGAACCCAAACCCAATCTCTTAAAAATTAATAAAGGCTGGTTTCTAAAGTACTTCTTCCTGCCTCTATGTATTAATGCTCATGGGTAGCCTAAATGGGTTCCATTCAGACCTTAACATTAAATATTTGACTGTTATGTGTCAACAAGATTCAACAAGACATTTTCACCTGGCTATACCCAATGTTTAGATCTGTTGTGGTATTTATGCAAATTAGCACAAACGTAATTAGATTATGCACCGTTTGTCCATGTTAACAAACCATTTCAGACAACTTTTTTGACTGTTTTGATGCAAGTAATCAACTTAGTAATTTTCATGGTGATATCTAAAGGTTAAAATTTTTACTCTTTTCACGTGAGGAAAAAGAATGAATAGGCGTATGAATATTTGGGTCTTTTTCGAAACTTTCCCCCTAATGGGATTCTTCTGGGCTTTTTTTTTTTTCCTTACTCAGGACATATTGAGGATACAAAATCAGTTGAGTTTGCTTCTGTTGCAATTTGTTCAAGGTTGACCCCCATTTTGACTTAAAATGACTGGACTATTATCCTTCAGTAATTCAGTCCATTATTGTATTTAAGGACAAATAAGAACACATCCAAACGTCCTAAACTGAGAGTGACAGCATTTAAAGCTATACCTTAAGGTCTTTCTATAGGGTGAGACAAGTTTATTGTGATCTTTTGCAACTTTGAGAAAAATGACTATAAGTGACTACTGTGCCTGATTAGAGCTTTCGAGAGGTTCTTAAGCCCTTATTTCGTGGCCTTTAAAAAGCTGACGTTTCAGCCTGTCTCTGGGAAATAGAGGCCGCCTTAGTGTTTGGCCTGATTTCTCAGTGGGTTTAATTACAGCCTTAGGTTTGTTAGACCCAGTGTAATCTGTCCTGGCTCAGGGTAAATACTTCATCTAAAACTGCATCTACACACACACACACACACACACATCAGCCTGAAGTGGTGAGCAAATTGAAATAAATTGGGGATTTTTCATTTTGCTTGCCACTGAAAATCATCCTGTAGCCAATGCCGGCTCTTTGTCAGTGAAAATCAATACGTTAATGACGGCGGTCGTCTATTCGCTTGGATTGCTTAGTGAATGAGAGTTAGAAGCGAATGAGTTTCATTCAGTGTTGCTTGAATAACGCTGGGATTATGTAGCTATTCACATACACGTGAGAAAGCTCTCGCTCTATTCTATATTCGCCCACGTGTACGGCTGCACACTTGAAAACAAAGGCATGTGGACACATGAATACATGCGCACACACACAAATGCTCTTGACCTTTGTCGATTTATTGCAATCCACATTTCAATGACCTCGATTATGATTTTTAAATCCTAAGATTTATGTTTTAATCTTTGCTTGTTTTATAAATCAGCCACTATTTAAATGATTCTATTTCGACAACGAATTGGAGAAGAAACATAATTATATAATTGTTTTATTGACTCAAATTAAAAACTCAAAACTAAAATTACAAATAGTTAACAGCATTAGTTGAGATATATTTTATAATTCCCTCGAGAAAAACTGACCTGTGTCAGAGTTAGATCCAACCTAATTTGCATTTATTGAAATTAAAACAAGAATCGAATTGGGATCTTGTGAATCGGAATCTAATCTAATTCAAATCAAGACCTTGGGAATCGGAATCAGATCGAATCTACTTTAAATCAGAATTTGAATTGAATCAAGAGCTTGTAAATTAGAACCAAATCATATACAAATCAGAGCTTGTGAAACAGAATTAAAAATATTGAAATATTTACAAATGAATATATATTTATATAAAAAATTAATTAAAATATTACAATCGCAATTGAATTGAATTGAGCTTGTGAATCGGGATCAAATTGAAACCAGAAACAAAATCTAATTGAAAAATATATTGTAATCAGAATCAGAACTGAATTGAGCGCTTATGAATTGTAATCGAATCAAATCAAATTGAAAAAAGTGAATGAAAATGTTAATGAGCAATACAAAATTTGATCAGAATCAGAACTGAATTGAGAGCTTATGATTTGTAATCAAATCAAAACATATAAAAAAAATGTATCAGAACCGAATTGAGAGCTTGTGAATTGCAATTGAATCAAAGTGAAATCAGAATCAGAACTTAAAGGAACCGTATGTAAGATGGCCAAAACTGGTACTGCAATCACTTTCAAATTACTGTAGAGCGGTGTATCCCCTCCCCCTCCCCCCTGACTCGAGGTTGCCAGTTAGGCTGCAGGATCCAGCAGGAACATAGGCTGCTACAAGGAGCTTCCAATGGCAAGTGACGAGTCCTACACAGTACGTTTTTTTTTTCTGTTTATTATGTTTATGTTTCATGAGAGATGTTTTGCGAAGTAATTATGTATCGCAAAAATTCAGTTTTCAGCCGTCTCCATCTTTCAAAAGAATCTCCTATACAAATCCTTGTTTTATTTCGGACTTTGTCACGACGTATTTCGGATTCATAACGAGGTCTTTTAGGTTTCGTAAACGTTAGACATTTTTTATCTGACACGTTTGTCGCTGCAGCTGTGGTAACTAGAGCAGAGCTGGCAACCCGGATGCCGAAACACTACTGACTTTGTGATTAGTAGATAGGTGGAGGGTGGCGCATCAGGCCAAAACACAACATGACAACATCAACATCAGTTGAGGGCTGCTATTTTGCAAGTTCTCCCACTTGGAAATCATGGAGGGGTCTGAAATTGTCATCGTAGGTGCATGTCCACTGTGAGAGACATAATCAAAAAAAAAAAAAATCCAGAAATCACAATATATGATTTTTTAACTATTTATTTGTATGATACAGCTGCAAATAAGTATTTGAACACCTGTTTATCAGCTAGAATTCTGACCCTCAAAGACCTGTTAGTCTGCCTTTAAAATGTCCACCTCCACTCCATTTATTATCCTAAATTAGATGCACCTGTTTGAGGTCGTTAGCTGCATAAAGACACCTGTCCACCCCCATACAATCAGTAAGAATCCAACTACTAACATGGCCAAGACCAAAGAGCTGTCCAAAGACACTAGAGACAAAATTGTACACCTCCACAAGGCTGGAAAGAGCTACGGGGAAATTGCCAAGCAGCTTGGTGAAAAAAGGTCCACTGCTGGAGCAAACATTAGAAAATGGAAGAAGCTAAACATGACTGTCAATCTCCCTCGGACTGGGGCTCCATGCAAGATCTCACCTCGTGGGGTCTCAATGATCCTAAGAAAGGTGAGAAATCAGCCCAGAACTACACGGGAGGAGCTGGTCAATGACCTGAAAAGAGCTGGGACCACCGTTTCCAAGGTTACTGTTGTTAATACACTAAGACGTCATGGTTTGAAATCATGCATGGCATGGAAGGTTCCCCTGCTTAAACCAGCACATGTCAAGGCCCGTCTTAAGTTTGCCAATGACCATTTGGATGATCCAGAGGAGTCATGTGGTCAGATGAGACCAAAATATAACTTTTTGGTCATAATTCCACTAAACGTGTTTGGAGGAAGAAGAATGATGAGTACCATTCCAAGAACACCATCCCTACTGTGAAGCATGGGGGTGGTAGCATCATGCTTTGGGGGTGTTTTTCTGCACATGGGACAGGGCGACTGCACTGTATTAAGGAGAGGATGACCAGGGCCATGTATTGCGAGATTTTGGGGAACAACCTCCTTCCCTCAGTTAGAGCATTGAAGATGGGTCGAGGCTGGGTCTTCCAACATGACAATGACCCGAAGCACACAGCCAGGATAACCAAGGAGTGGCTCTGTAAGAAGCATATCAAGGTTCTGGCGTGGCCTAGCCAGTCTCCAGACCTAAACCCAATAGAGAATCTTTGGAGGGAGCTCAAACTCCGTGTTTCTCAGCGACAGCCCAGAAACCTGACTGATCTAGAGAAGATCTGTGTGGAGGAGTGGGCCAAAATCCCTCCTGCAGTGTGTGCAAACCTGGTGAAAAACTACAGGAAACGTTTGACCTCTGTAATTGCAAACAAAGGCTACTGTACCAAATATTAACATTGATTTTCTCAGGTGTTCGAATACTTATTTGCAGCTGTATCATACAAATAAATAGTTAAAAAATCATACATTGTGATTTCTGGATTTTCTTTTTTAGATTATGTCTCTCACAGTGGACATGCACCTACGATGACAATTTCAGACCCCTCCATGATTTCTAAGTGGGAGAACTTACAAAATAGCAGGGTGTTCAAATACTTATTATAAGTATTTGAAATGAACATGATTAGTGACATATCAGGGCCATTTTATGATTAATTGAAATACATTTCTTACATACGGTTCCTTTAATTGAGACCTTGTAAAACAGAATAAAATCGCATCAAATTGGAATCAGAACTGAACTGAGAGCTTGTGAATCAGAATCAACTCAAATCGGAATCGGAACTGAATTGAGCTTGTGAACTGGAATTGTGATCAAATCATGAAATCTGTTCCATCAATACCCAGTCTAACTATTTAGCATGGCCCCACACCGTGAAAACTACACAGTGTGAATCCAAAAACATCTCATTTGAAACCCATGCAACATTTAACCATCCTTGGGGTAAATCATTTACAATCAAACGTCCAGAAACCTGACAACAAGTTGAATGATACCTCTGAGGAACCGGACGGCGTTCAGACACGTCGACCAATCAGCGCGATGAGGTGAAACGAGACGCGCCACGAGACCAACAAAGTCGTCACCTCCATAAAAGAGGAGTCATTTACAAGAACGAACATCAGTCACTGTCATGTGTGGGCAAGCCGGTCTGCATTGTAATGTCAGAGTGATGTCTGACTTCTGCTGGAAAGCCACATTGGCACTGACAGAGCTCACATTGAAACTGACAGTGTGTGTTAGGCCATAAGAACGCCTGAGGATGTCGGGGCTGACAGTCCAGGTTCCTCTACGCTTTCACCCGCTTAGATCAGTCTTGACAAACGCTCTTTTGTTATATGTATACCGCACAGCGTTTTGATACAATTTCAGAAATACAGAATCAATATCGTCATTACATTTCTGACAGGCAAGTTCATATTGTTTTCATTCACACGAAAGTGACTGAAACAAATCATTACATTCAATGTGTTAATCCAGGGCTCCTTTTGTGAGAGACCCCCTTCCTAAAATATAGTAAGCATATCATGATGAAGACAATATATGGTTTGCAAAATTAAATGTAAAGATAATTAAATTTGCTTCTATTTGTGACTGTACCAGAGCCAAAATAAATGATTGAATTTATAACATATTTTGTAAAATAATTCACATTTAAATAAATAAATATTTTATTCAGCAAGGACACATTCAATTGATCAAAAGTGACAGTAAAAACATTCTATTTTAAATAAATGCTGTTCTTTTGTACTTTCTATGGTTTCACACATAAATACAGTATGAAGCGGCACCGCTGTTTGCAACATTGATAATAATAAGAAATGTTTCTTGAGCAGCAAATAAGCATATTAGAATGATTTCTGAAAGACACTGAAGACTGGAGTACACTAAAAATGATATGATCAATAAGTTATAACTACATACGTTTTTACATTGTTTTGACTCATTAAAATACATTCTTATACAGACCTCAAACCTTTGAACGATAGTGTATATATTTTTCCATTTGATTTGAAAAAATGTACACTGATCTACACTTGATACTTGATTTTTGATATTGCAAAATATTGAGCTAAACACAAATGCCTAGACATGAGGGTCTAGGTAGACCATATAACACTTAACCCAAGGAGCTAAATTAAATTTATTGATATATTTATTAGGAAAATGAATGTGATTTTGTACAGCAACTCAAATTATATTTGATTTCATGCTCACTTTAACTTCAACAAATATTGGCAGTTCAAAATGCAAAGAACAGAATTGCTAAAACATGAATTACAGTGGCTGAAATATCCAGGCTAGCCTATTCTGAAAGAATATGAATATATGTGGGACGCCTAGCCTTGAACACAAGTCTCCTTGGCAACTGCACACCTGTGGAGAGTCTAAAGAGAGAGAAAGACGGGGATTGAATCACTGCCAAGACAGTGAACAGTGATCTGGAAAGGGAGGATGCTATGCAGACAGAAACACAAAGGCTGTCCTTTAGTTTATTACATTTAGATGTAGATGTATTCAGAGGCAGGGAAAATTAAAGTCTAGGCTACATTTGACCAGAAGGTAGCATAAAAGAATGACTTCAGTATACTGTCATTATCACAATCATAATCACCAAGTGTTTATGGCACATGACGAATGTATCAAGGTTTTATGGCACTTTAGTAAACTCTTTAATCCCGCTGCGTACAAAATACTCTAACTCCTCGGTTAAACAATTGTTTTTTTAATTAATTTCAGTTAACTGGTAGTTTTATTAGATGATGGTGAACTGAGAAAACACTCTCAATTACAACAATCGCAACATGTGCTGATAGGGCTTGCTGGACACATACACTGCAACAAACACATACATGATTTCCATTGAGTTCTGACACAGATTTAAAACAATAAACATGAAATAGTCAAAAACCTTATGTTAAGTTCCATTTCTGTCATGACAACTCTCAGATTATATTGGCATGGTAATGAGTATGACAATGTAAGTATGGTTGGTGAAATAGATCTGCTAAGCTGCTAGAGCATGCGAGCTCATTGGCTACTGATACAGCAGGAACCAATCAGCTGTGCCCATAGATAACGATGTGATTGTAAACAGATTGAGTTAAAGGACCTATTAGCTTGTGCCATTCATGACAGAACCTTGTATTTTGTACTCCGAGGTCCAAAGGACCAGTAGAAACTTTTAACTGGAACCAGGGGTGGACTGGGACTCAAAAGATGTATTAGGGTGTAGATGTATTAACACAGACTGTTTACAAATGCATAAATAATGCAATAAGATTACTTTTTTTTATAAAAAATATATTGAATATATAAATATGAAATTTTGGGGGGAAAACTAAATTGTACCTTAAATATGAAAGTCACTAGCTGTGTCTGAAACCGCTCACTCGTTCACTCATTCACTAATCCCTACATAGTGAATGGCAGTTGAGTGCACTACATCAGCAAAGAGTGAACGAAAATGAGTGAGCGAATTCGGACGCTGACATAATTATCACGCGCCAGAGAGCTCGGACAATTTCGTCATAAACATTACCTACTCATCTTTAATATTTCCTTTTTTGTCTGTATGAATTTTATGTAACAATTGTATGTATGTATTTTTCACGTTCATTGCATTATTTAATAAAAAAATATGTAATAAAAACACTTGTCATATTTATTTACTTTTTACATTTATATGTGAAAATAAAAGAGAACAAAACACTACACAACACATTTGTTTATTCAAATATCTAGATAACGGTATATATATAAATAAATAACCAGGCGTCTGGTCTTATAAATGATTGTTTTCTATCTCGCGTGCGCCGTTGCCATGGTGACATTTTTGTTTATTTTTCATTCGCGCTCTATCGCCTTATTGTGTTGCATTGTGGGAAATAGTGTCTCAGCAAGTGTACATCGAATGTACACTCGATTTCAGAGAGGATTGTGGGTAAAAGTAGTGAACGAATGTAGGGAATGATGTCGTTCACTCAGAATTCGGACACCACTACAAAATGGCCGACACCCTAAATAGTGCACTATATAGTGGATAGGGACCGATTTCAGACACAGCTACTCTCTTAATTAAGTGAATCAAATAATTCAACCAATTGGTTTGGTTCAGGAACGATTGACTCGGCGATTTAAAAAATTCTGAATTAGGAACAAAACACCACTGTGTTGATCGGAGACGCAAACATTCTGCTGTGACTCTGTTTGAAACAATTTTTGGAGCAAAACACTCAATATTGACAATATTGTGTGTAAAATGTACGTCATGCAATGTTATCTTATAAGCTTAGCCTATGTTTTAATTTATTAACCATTTATTTTTTAATTATATACTATTGGATAAAGTATACAGTAGGGAAGATCTTAAAAGGAGGACAAATGAGTGTCCGGCTCAAGGCTGTGCCGGTAGACGATATGGTATTTTTATAACCAGACTGTCCGACCTAAAACCAGGCAGATGGCCACCATATTTAGCATTTTTATTTTGAATAGTTGGCAAATATTGCTGTATTCAGCCTCGTCATGTTCAGCTCCTTACATCTTCTTCTCTTCAAGCGTTAAAAAGCGCAGCAATGGAATTATTGCTTGGGTTCGACTTCTGTGAACAGTGAACACCGCCTTCTTTTATTTGATTGGCCATCTCAAACATTTTGACATTGACGAGCATCTGCTGCAATGAGCCAGAGCCAATCTGATGAATGACCAGACCTTTAGAACTAAGGGTTCTGGGTATCATGTTAAAGTCTAAATATGCTCAAAAAATAAGGTCTGTATCTGTGCGCTTAAAACCATTAAGGCCTGGTTTCACAGACAGAGCTTAGATTAAGCCAGGATTTTTTAGGCATTAGTTCAATTAGGACATTTAAGCAGCTTTTATAAATGTGTCTTAGAAAAAAACATTCCTGGTGTGCATCTTGAGATCTTGGCACTGGCATATCGTGGTCTTATTATCAAACATGATACACGCAGGTCCACTTTAGATTTTATTAACAGTGTTTTTTTTTTTTTTTGATTGACCACTATCACTTAAACAAAATGATCCAAAACAGGCTGTTTGGAAAGTCCTGTATTAGCTGCATTAGCTTATTGAATATGAAACCACATACCTGTAAACTGAACTGAAGTGGATGCCAAGAAGTCTCTTGAGAATTGCATTACATTTGAATTTTTATAAGTGCAGTCAGGCTTGCACAATCTTTCATCAGGCAGTTCTCTGGAAAAATGTTGAATTATAGTACAATGACTTATCTAAGTGTGTAATTCTCACTTAGGCAACCATTTTACTTCGAAAACCAAGCTTTGAATAGAGAAACGACAAAGCCTGAAGGGGGGAAAAAGCATTAGAGAAAAGAAATGCATCAACCGGAACACATTTCGATTTGCATTGTGTTAATGTGTCAAGTAATAAGAGAGGCAGTAAACAAACGTGCCCATTCACACAATGCTCTTTTCATTTATATAATTAATGACTAATTACAAAACAAAAGGCTTTCAGTATTCATTAGATAACAGCAGAGAGACTGTACGAAAGGTGACATACGGGGTTAAAATGCCCTGATAAGAAATTACAGCCAGCAATGCTAATTTTGAAAGCCCCGTGCGACGGCAAAAGTCTGGCTGCGATGTTGCCATGACAGCTAAAAGGCGAATGGAAGAACTAATTAATGAGCTCAACGGCCGAAAACCGTGATAAATTGCAAAGATGAATTACATCTCCTGAGGAGAAGACATATAGCAGCACTCACGGCATTGGAGAGCGCTGGCAGAAAATCTTGGAAACTTATGAATGCATAAAATGAAAGTGAGGAAAAATCAGTAATTAGGATTTAACCATTTTTTTTCCAATGATTCTTGGATGCTTTATGTATAAACATTGAGACTGGCGGTAAAGGATTCAACTGTTTTTCTTCTTTGTAGAAAATAAAGTATAAAAAATCCCCCATTTTCATTTCAAAAACCAGTGAGGTCAAAGAAACAGAAACTACAAAACAAGCAAAAGATTGAGGTGAATCTTCCACAAGTCCCTTTTTATCCGGGAGTGCAGTGTCAGTCAAACAAACCAAGACTTCAAATCCCCCATAAAACGCTTCAATTAAAAGTTACGTTGTGCTAAATTCGGTGAGGCACTTTATGTGGCATTTGCTGTAGGTGACATTGACAATAAATGCATCAATCATGTTGTTTTCTTCTTTTGTAATATTTAGGGTACAGCTGATGGAAAACAGAGCACAGCATTTTCTCTGAGTGTCTTCTCTGTTTTCTCTATTTATTTGATCCATTTGGAAGATGGAACGAAACAGTTTGCTTAAAAACTAGGGTCACTTTAACTATTGCCATCAACATTTTTCAATTAAGTCCGCATTTCCTAAACATGACATCATAATCATGTTTTAAAGGGACAGTTCACAAAAAAAGGGTTTTGCTCGCACTACTATGTTGTTTGAAAACGTTTTCCCTGTAAAACACAAAAGTAGATGTTTTGAGGAATGTTCACGCTGCTCTTCTGTACAATGAAAGCGGATGGGGACTTGGTCTGCTAAGCTACAAAATAGACAAGAGAGTACCATAAAAGTGTCTTAAATTTGGTCAATATGACTTGTGGCTGTAAAAATGACTACATGTGTGTAAGCAATCTCATATCTTTAATGAAAACATGGATTAGACAGCTGACTTGTTGCCTCGCTGCCCCATCAGGCAATTACTTTGCAGGCAGCGTTTGGCATTTGCACACAAAGGTACCTTATGAAACTGATTTCGGACAGACTTCTGAGGCAGCATGACAGTTTAATGTGATAATGGTGATAACTAAACAAATATTGAATTACTACAATGCGAATTTCTTGCTAGAAATGACACCGGAAGTGGAAAACGGTTGGTCAAAAACATGCATTTACACACAAACCGACCACACCAACCGCAATTTTTAGACGCCATCTTTGTTTTTTAGCTCAACCGTCACAGAATGGAACGCACAGAATTGTGGGATATCGAAGGCAGTGAAGGATACATCGATGCCACCTTCCTAGGAACGCGTCCTCGGAAGGCAGCATTTTTAAGCTTTCGGACGCAGTGTCACAAATGACGTCAATGGCAGGGAAAGAGAGAAAACTATAATTTACAGACTAAGTAGTGTCCTCACTTCAGCATGATGAGGACAGAACCGATGAAGGGTACGGGAAGCAGCACAGAATGACCCAATCCACAGGAAGCTAGTAGTCAAATAACAGCCTGCAGAGAGAGCGCGCGTGAAAGCAGATATGAGCTACACAGGCCCACTTAGGCTCTAAGATCATTCCTCTCAGGCGTTAGGGTTTTACCGATCTTGGCTAAATTGGGTCTTTCAGTTGCTCGCTGGAGAGCACTTCGATCTCTTGCAGTCTGATCTTAATTTAGCAACCAAAGAAAACAACAACGGAAAAGAGAAAGCAAGCAAGTGAGACCTCTGATAAGGGCACCACCTTCAGTGAAAGTGGATTTTAAAATAATTGGTTGTTACTATCACAATTGATAGTTTTGGTCTGGTTGAGTGGATTGCGAGTGAAGTTTGCACTAGGCCTGGGCGATATAACGGATATGTACGATATTTTGCTGTCTTAAAGGTACACTGTGTAATTTTTAGCGGCATCTAGTGGTGAGATTGCGAATTGCAACCAACAGAAGTTACGGTGGCCGACAGGAAAAGATGTCGTCATCTGAGACAACAGAAAGTATCCAGTTAAGCAACAAGGTTTCTTTACAAAGATAAATTAAGAAATTAGATTTACTTAATTTTTCAGTAAAACTATATGTTATTGCGAATGTTACTTGTTCATCATTGTGTCAGTGTTCAATTCGCTGACTTTAGCTAGCTTCTTTGCACGAAGAACAACATAGTGACGAAACGCGTTTGTCCGTTTAGGGCTACTGTAGAAACATGACGGCGTATTTCAATAAGGGGACCCGCGGTGTATGTAGATAGAAATGGCTCATTCTAAGGTAATAAAAACATAACGGTTCATTAAGGTCTTTATACACCACTGAAAACATAGTAATGTATATGATATTGCATTTCTGTCAGATCCTCCTAAATATTACACAATGCACCTTTAACTTAGTGTCACATTTTCATGTATTAAAAAAAAAAAAAAAAATTCTTACTGACCCAAAACCTTTAAAATGGAAGTATATATATATATATAAAACTTTTAAGCCATTTAACAGAAAATACAAATATGGGTTGCATATCGTTGAAAGGCAAAACTTTTTTTTTTTTACCAAAAACTCTCTAAGAAGTTTAGCAAGTTCTTTCCTTTTTTCCCCCACTAAACCCAACTTCTCACAAAGCTCAAAAGACAATATGGCTCTGAGAATTGGGGTTAATAAAAGCTGGGTGGATGAGATTTGAAGATATTTCCCTTATTTGAAGATATTTACCTTCCATCTGCTCTTGCTTCAACCATGGAGGGATACAGCCCAAGAATATTTGATTTAATTCGGGCCATTAATAGCATTACATCACATTACATTTCCTGCAGTGAGGCACAAGGAATCCATTACATGTGGAAACGAGTCGACTTATCTTTGAGTGCTCCCACTATACACTAATACACTCTGTGTGCAAGGACAGTTACTGTAGTAAGAAAAAATTTACTGTAGCTAATTTATTTTATGTTGCAATATCGGTGTAGACACAGTATGTTTAATTCCCCATGAAGCAAAACACACCATGCCTGAAAGAAACCAGATTTTGGACCCAAAGAGATGGGGAATCACATTAATTCACAATGAATAACAATGAGTGCCTTTCTTGGATTAAACATTTTGGACAAAATTGTATTAATACATATTAAACCGCTAAGAGGTGAGGGAGGTGTCAAATATGCTAAACTAAACCACAAAAAAATGCTATAATACAGCCATAAACTCAATGTCCAACTGTTTTGTACAATGGATTATTATGTTGTTAGACTGTAAGTCAGAAGTTTAGAATAAGACATTTATTTGGTTGCCAGGGTGTTGCTAAGCAGTTGCTAGGGTATTCAGGGTGGTGTGCTAAGGTTGCAAGTTCAAAATGTTATTTCAAAAGGCAAAAGAAAAAGAAATTAAGTTTTAGTTTCTTGGTGAGACCTCTGTAAGACTCGCTCACCTTCACATATACATACACCTACACAGAAGCAGTCAAGATAGATGTAAGTTCAGGGAGTGAGGAACATCAGCGCTCAGGTCGGGTAAGAAAATGGCCCCGGTTTGTTAGTCTTTGATATTGTCCTCGGCTGGTGGAAGTCTGAGGACACGACTGCCTTGAATTCAAGGATTAGTACTGTAAATAAAGTAAACGTGTAACCACGTACAGACTTTCAAAGATGGAACCACCTTCCTGCTGCTCTGAGACTGTCATTTGTGATACTCTGAGACTCAGCTTCCTATCATCTAAACTTTTGTGTACCCCAAAAGTGAGTTTCTAAACTATTAGCTAGTGCCCAGCTGGTGTCAGATGTGGACAGATGCTTTGATGCTACCAAAACGGCTCTTTGCGCTGAAGGAACATCATGCTCCATTATAACTAGATCCATTATTTTAAGCCAAGACTCTAGTTTTCTTTTCCCCCTCTCCTCTTTTCTCTCGTTTGTGGAACTGGATGTACTGTAGTAGACATCAATGTGAGGCAGAGTGATGGGAAATGCCTGATACGATCAGAGAGGAACTGCTGGATGTGATGTACAGGAGATATCAAGGCGAGGGAGAGAATTAGAGACAAAGAGAGTCAGAGAGACAGAGGGTGACCAATATATCCAACAGCAGATAACAGCGACAGGACAGGAATGAGATATTGGGAGCATTGATATTTAAGAAGAACAGGTTTTTAAGAAATCACTTACTTATATATAATATTCTTATATAAAAAAAATTCAATTACCATAGTAAAACAGGTTTGAATGGTGTTTCTTGTACTTTCTCATCTAGTGTTATTTTAGTATTATTTACACAATATACTGAAATAGTATTTATTATTATTTTCAATTAGCTTTTACTTTTACATTTTCTGTTTTTAATTTAATTTCAGTATCAATTTTAGTAATTTTGTCATTTTTATATTTCTATTTAGCTTTAATCTATATTTATTTCAATTGTAGCTGTAGTAATTCTAGTACTTCAACTTGAACTTATTTTAGTTACCATGGCAACATTTCTTACGTTTGTTTTTTTATCCAATACTTTATTCAATTAACGAAAATTGGTTATAATAGTTTAGTTTTAGTTAACAAAAACAACCCTGTTAAAATCAACATTAACGTTCTGTAGAAAAATGTCATTTGTCTTGATAATCTTTATCAAAATTGAACAACCTTCCAGTTCTGCTGATGTCACTGAGGCTGCCCAAACTATTGGATATTAATGTTAGCCAATAGCCAAAGAGCTATTTATGCTTTCGTTTTGACTTCAACCTGAAATGGCCGCTTTGTAAAATCCAATCCATTTCTATCCCACATTTTTCTTTTTAATATTCAGTATCACTCAAAAATACAGAAGGAAAAAATAGGTTGAAATGCATTTGAATGTTCTAAACGTGCTCATGTAAACTCTCATGTCACTCCAAATAACATTGAAAACTCAATCACATCTTAAAAATCGACTTATTAATATACAAACCGACTGTCTTTATGTCGTGCAAACAGAGATGTGCATGAATTTGCCCATATGCTGGTCTTTTTTCCTCACACCAAATGACAATTTTGTCTTGATCCCCTACGGCCTCCAAACCCCAATCAAATCTGCTCGCTGGCCGTAAGTCTCTCTTTCTCTCTGTTTAATTAAAACTGTGACAGGAACCAGTGACAGAGGAGGGAGGCTGCAATTTATAAAAGTGACATCTTTCTGCATGCGGCTGAAGGTTGACGCGTTTAGCACTTAGCATAATTAAAACCATGAACAGGTAGGAGAGCATTATGGGTGGTGAGGACACCAACTGCTGGGGTTATAGATTGAGACCTCATTCTCTCAGAAAGGCAGGAACGAGAACGAGCTTCACGAAAGGTCTCGTGAGGTGATAGCAGGCACAGAGCAAAACACAGCTTGATACTATGAAAACAATCTATGCTCCAAAAATTAGTGAGCTTCCACGCAGTTTGGCATTAGCATGATGCTAAGCTAATGCTGCAAAAATACTATAGGTTTTTGGAACGGTTATGTAATGTTATTACATTCTTTGCCTCTGAAATGAGTTTCCTTTTCTGCTTATGAAATCAATTGACTTACAACTGATTTTTCAATTGTCTGATATCAGTATGTTGCTAACCTAATGCTGCAAAAGTACTCGGTTTTTGAAAAGTGATGTAATGTAGGCTAATTACATTCTTTGCCTATGAAATGAATTTTCTTATTTAACCAAAACTCGACTTACATAGGATTTTCCAATAGTTTGACATTAACAGACGCTAAGCGAACGCTGACAAAAATAATGTTTCTATAAAAAGGTTGTGAAACAGTAATGTAGTGTAAATACATCTTTGTCTCTGGAAATGAGGAAATGGAAATGAGTTTCCTTTTCAGCTAATAGACCCCATAACTTGACTTACAAATTGATTTTCAATAGTTTGACTTTAACATGTTTGCTAAGATAACGTTGCAAAAAAATAGATTTTTATAAAAACTGCTTATGTGACTGAAACGAGACTTAAAACATTTTAATAGTTAGTATACGTTACCATATAGTTAATCTAATGTTGCAATTAGTGCTGTCAAATCGATTAATCGCGATTAAACGCATCTAACGTTAAAGTTTTTGTTTATATAATATGTGTGTGTATATATACACTCACCTAAAGGATTATTAGGAACACCATACTAATACTGTGTTTGACCCCCTTTCGCCTTCAGAACTGCCTTAATTCTACGTGGCATTGATTCAACAAGGTGCTGAAAGCATTCTTTAGAAATGTTGGCCCATATTGATAGGATAGCATCTTGCAGTTGATGGAGATTTGTGGGGTGCACATCCAGGGCACGAAGCTCCCGTTCCACCACATCCCAAAGATGCTCTATTGGGTTGAGACCTGGTGACTGTGGGGGCCATTTTAGTACAGTGAACTCATTGTCATGTTCAAGAAACCAATTTGTAATGATTCGAGCTTTGTGACATGGTGCATTATCCTGCTGGAAGTAGCCATCAGAGGATGGGTACATGGTGGTCATAAAGGGATGGACATGGTCAGAAACAATGCTCAGGTAGGCCGTGGCATTTAAACGATGCCCAATTGGCACTAAGGGGCCTAAAGTGTGCCAAGAAAACATCCCCCACACCATTACACCACCACCACCAGCCTGCACAGTGGTAACAAGGCATGATGGATCCATGTTCTCATTCTGTTTACGCCAAATTCTGACTCTACCATCTGAATGTCTCAACAGAAATCGAGACTCATCAGACCAGGCAACATTTTTCCAGTCTTCAACTGTCCAATTTTGGTGAGCTCGTGCAAATTGTAGCCTCTTTTTCCTATTTGTAGTGGAGATGAGTGGTACCCGATGGGATCTTCTGCTGTTGTAGCCCATCCGCCTCAAGGTTGTGCGTGTTGTGGCTTCACAAATGCTTTGCTGCATACCTCGGTTGTAACGAGTGGTTATTTCAGTCAAAGTTGTTCTTCTATCAGCTTGAATCAGTCGGCCCATTCTCCTCTGACCTCTAGAATCAACAAGGCATTTTCGCCCACAGGACTGCCGCATACTGGATGTTTTTCCCTTTTCACACCACTCTTTGTAAACCCTAGAAATGGTTGTGCGTGAAAATCCCAGTAACTGAGCAGATTGTGAAATACTCAGACCGGCCCGTCTGGCACCAACAACCATACCACGCTCAAAATTGCTTAAATCACCTTTCTTTCCCATTCTGACATTCAGTTTGGAGTTCAGGAGATTGTCTTGACCAGGACCACAACCCTAAATGCATTGAAGCAACTGCCATGTGATTGGTTGATTAGATAATTGCATGAATGAGAAATTGAACAGGTGTTCCTAATCCTTTAGGTGAGTGTGTGTATATATATATATATATATTAAAAAAAAACTTTTATGTCCGATGCAATGAATCGATTTGACACTCTAATCGGGATTAAAAACATTGAATACGCACATTGGGTGAAATAATCAATTTTCTTTTTGGATTTTCAACTTAACTTATTTCAATGCAATCTAATAAGGATACAAGCATTGCTTAGTATTTTGGAACAACCTTCATGATGGGAGCGTGTCGATGCCCTAAAATGCCATCTCTGCAGGCAGCTCACAAAAAAATACATCACATTATAGAAGTTAAATAAATGCTAATGCCATCTGATGTTGCCTTTAAGAAGGAAAACCGCACCGATATTAAAATCAACTGCTCTCTTTCTTGATTCAGGTCCCAGTGTGTCTTTTCGACAGTTTAAATAGGCTCCTGATGTGAAAAGCTGATGAACGTAATAATGGCAAATAATGATGCCTATCGACAATTTCAGACAAGCAATTAATCAAGAAAACATTGTGCAACTGTATTGCTGGGGAAGACTGATTTTGCTTTTCAAGGATGACATATCTGCAGTCGGCATCTCGCTTTAATCATCTATAAGACACAGTTTCTTAGTATTGATTTTGAGGGGGTGGCAGGAGGCAGATGTGGTGCAAACAAGCGAGACATTGAATAACTATCAAATAGAGCCGGACTGATAGAAGCGGAAACTAAAGAGGAGGAAGACTGCTTTTCTGGGCCGTCTCTTCCTCTCAGAAGAGAGCATCTGTTGCGGTATCAAAGGTTGAGAATCCTACTATCATCGGCTTTTTCATGCTGATTTTAACAGATGGGATTACTATTTAATTATGGCTTTTTTGGTCTGTCTTGACGGGGTGTTTCGAAGCTAAAATTCTGGTTATTACGGAGAATTCTGTCGATGTACTGCAAATTCCCAACAGTTTCAGACTCTCAGACTTTCAATTTGGAAACAGCCTGAAGACGGCATAAAGCCAAAGGTTATGTGCATTAAAGGCTACACAATGTAAACAAGTTCAATAGCATTTGTGGCATAATGTTGATTATATATATATTTTATTCTTTATATTTGAAAGCCGATAACCGATATATTGGCCGATAAATCTAAATCCAAATTTTTATATAATTTTTGAGAGCCTTATTACAAAAACAAAAGTCTCTCGATTAAAAGCCATGTCCCAAGCACACAATTATAATGTTCTCATTGTATTTTTATGTAGCCTATATGACAGACTTGCACTGCACATGTTGCACTTAACTGTATTTTCCTTTTTTGAATTGATTCCGATCATATTTCAAGCAATTCAAAACCATCATGAACTGAAGGAAATAATCCATTATTTATTGGCTTTAATATATTGGCAAAATTTTCTTATCGGGCCGATACCGATATGGTGGCCAATATATCGTGCATCCCTAATCACAATGTAAGTTAACAGAGCCAATTTTTTAAAGAATAAAAAGCACAAATGTAAATTTTATAAAAACATTTTTATATTTTACATTCAACTTGTGTTTGTTTTGCTGTAAAGCTGTTTAAATATTCATTTTTACAGTCGTTTTATGGGTTTAGGGTTTATGGCATTATATTTTCATGGCAGCAAAGTTAAATGGATTTAATTTTACACAGCAATTTTTCCCACACTAAAATCATTTTAACACACATAATGTTTGCTTTTTGTGGCTTTATTATTGAGTACAGCGACTATTTTAACGTTTACACAGTGCCTCATTTTTGCTTTTTTAAAGAAAACGAAGGACGAGTGGAAATTAATTTTGTGGTGATCAACATGAATGCTGTTGATTGAGCTTAACTTATACTGAACCCAGAACAGTCCTTTAAGAAGAACAAAGCAACAGTAGCCTAAAGACCCCAGGACATTTATATTTGACCTACAGATTCAAAGATGGACAAAAATTGATTGAGTTAAAACTCCAACCCTCAAACATAATCAGAAAGCAACGGAGACGTCTCGGCAACATTCTCTCCCACGTGCCTCCCGCTGTCCTGCCCTGATGAGCTCTCAGTGGTGGGGCCGAATAACACGGCATAAAACAGAGCACTGAGAAGGCATGTGTGCTTAAATATAACACTGCATGCGCTGGAGTGACAAGAGATAATAGTTTCCACTGACGATTTCTGTTCCTGTCACACTACGCTGCAGTCTGGATAACATTCATCACCATTTGCAGCATGCAGACAATAGACTGGATGATGTACTATGCATGCTTTAATAGAGTTATAATCCTCTACTGCCTTTGCAGTAGCATATTCTTACCGAGAATCACAAAAGACTAATGAGACACAAGCGAATCACTGGTTTACAGCCAAGATTTGTACATTTATTTTATATATATGTTTTTATACTGTACGTTATAATGTCGAGATGCCATAAATTCACATGTATTCACATGTAAATTCAAATTTAAAATGTCTGATTTGAGTGTTTTATTTAGTAGTAAAAATGTTTATTATTATTCCTTTTTGTCAAATGATCAGCCATAATATTATTTTTTTTATTTATTTAGACAAAACACTATTGACTTTAAATATCATCCATTAGTAATATATATTACTATTTTGTCTAAATAAATAAATAAATAAATAAATAAATAAATAAATAAATAAAATAACCCGACTAAACATATATATATATATATGTTTAGTCGGGTTATTTTTTTTATTTATTTAGACAAAATAGTGGGTTATGGGGTTATTGACCAAAACATTATTTTTTTTATTTATTTAGACAAAATAGTAATATATATTACTATTTTGTCTAAAAAAAAAAAAAATATATATATATATATATATATATATATATATATATATATATATATATATATATGTTTAGTCGGGTTATTTTTTTATTTTATTTAGACAAAATAGTAAAAAAAAAAGAAGAAAAAAAAGAAAAGAAAATTATATATATATATATATATATATATATAGTCCATTATTAGCCAAAACATTATATTTTTTATTTATTTAGACAAAATAGTATAGAAATTTCATACCATCCTTATGTCAAGTTATCGGTTATAACATTTAATTTTTAATTTGTTTAGACAAAATAGTATTGAATTATAATATCATCCTTATGTTGGGTTATCGGCTATAACACTTCATTTATAATTTATTTAGACAAAATACTGTTGTAATATTATCCATTTGTCGGTTTATCGGACATAACATTTAAAAAAAATCTGGACAAATTAGTATTATAGTGCTTAATGGTATTAGCCAGAATTTTTATATCGGTTCATCCTTCATTTAAACACTTTGAAAACTCTTACAAAGATAACAAACTGTTACATGTCATGTGTCCTAATTATAAGAAATTTACGATTCTTTTTAGCACAATATCAACAAAATGTTTTTTTTTTATAATATACAATTTATTTATTTTTTATTGTGAAAAATGTTTAAGTAAAAGTAAAAGGCTTAAGTAAAAAGAGCCCTAGATATGGCTCAATTCGTCCACCGGTGGAAATGGCAAGTCTTAGAAAAGTAACATCACACTTCTTAACAAGCCTCATGATTTGAGGCATCATTCACATCCGCAGCGCACATACACAAACCCAAGTATGAGCAATAGTAACAGAGATGCTTGCCTTAGCCTTAATAGGATCCAATTTAAAAACTGAACGAGGTCTCTCAAGAAAAAAAGTACAAAGGTTTTGGCGACAAAGCTTTATGAGCAATATCAGGATGGTCTACAATAAATCAGTTTTTCTGCTGTATTTCACACTCTGAGCTGTGAGAAAGTAAATCGACCTTTTCAATAAAATACGCCACTGCTAACATATAAAGGTCTACTAACTTTAATGTTTATGCCATTTTAAAAGAAACCTCCCGCAAACAACTGTACGCAGGGCCTGGAAATGCCTTAATGCTAATACTTATTAATCCATTATACGGCGAACCATTAACACTCCGACATTAAGCTTCAGAGGCTTTGCAGTCTGCGTCCTGCTCAATAGCTGTGGTTTATGATGGCACTTCATATCGATTTCAGAGGTGAAACCGGAGATTTAATTACAAAAAAATACATTAAGTGTCTTTTTCCAATAACCTCAAATGCGCGCTGGCCGTCAGAACTGCTGCCTTCCGTGGCCTTGTGGCGTTAACTATTATTGAGCTTATTACATCAATGTTTCCATTCTGTCCACTTCAGAAACACGCTGTGACTGGTTTACAGTTGGAAAGTTTCTAATCAGCGGCGTTCCAGAACTGACCTCCACAAGATGTGCGGAGTCAGGAGCGCAAGGGCCATCTTTCTTCCTCTGAGCTATTAGTCAAAGTCATGTTAGCCCATATTTCACCTTGGCTTCCACCAGCTGGCCTGAACAGCAGTCTTCTCTGGAAGAAAGAACGGATGAACGAGCGCAAATCAATTAGTTAATTAGCGAGGAAGGTCGGGCTGGATGTAATTGTGTTGAACGTCAGGTGTGGTTGGGAATAACGGCTGCTAAAGGGGAAACCCGTCACGGAAAAGTGGAAATGTAGCAGCAGAGTGAACAAATCTTCTCAGGTGTCTCTTTACTTGATGAAATCATACTAAAAAAGTTTACAACACTTTTACTCAACAATGAAATGGATACTGCTTTTTGTTAGAGATGCATTAATTAAAAGATCTGAATAAACAAATCAAACTTTTGCAATGAAATTAATAGAATTTATTAGTTTTACCAAGTTCACATTTATGAGATGTGTTAATATTATTATTTATTAATATTAATTATATTTTACTAATGTATTATAAATAAATTTTACTAATGTATTATAAATAAATAAATATCCAATTAATAAAAAGTGTGTGTTTATACATTTTATCATCTTTTAATAATTTTATTGCTATGCTATATATAACTTATTTATTAATTATTTTAATAATATACTATAAATAAATCATTCTAATTAATGTTAAAATGATGTTATATAATTATAATGTGCTGTTAAATCGATTAATCGCGATTAATCGATTATATATATATATATATATATATATATATGTGTATGTATGTATATATATAAAATGTTTTATATTAATTTAACATTATTTTATTATATTTTATTTTTATAATCGAAGGTCATATATGGACCCCCATTTATAATATTATATGGCTGATATTAAAATTCCATGCTATTTTGTCTATTTAAATAAAAAATAAAACCTTTTTATTATTGTATTTTATTATAATAATTTATTTTATTTTTGTAAATGGAGCCCCAGTCCATTAAAGTGATCAAAAACTGTAGTGCAACCTAAAATCTGAACATCTAAACTACACAATTAAATAAAATACAAAACATCAAGTCCGGAGTGTCAAACAGTAGAGTCTGCAAATATAAAAATGTGCATTTTACACTATAGTGTGTTGGAAGCTAATATATGTAAACTTACTTCTATCAAACTTACAACATACTATTCCACTATTACATAACCTACATCAAATCAAGAGTAGGAGCAATTCAGCCCTTATCAAATCTTTTAGCAAGTCGAAAAAGTAATAATGCAGCAGAGATGCCTGAGCTTAGCTTTTCACTCCAAACACACAAACCTCAGGCGGTGTGCAACTTTAACGTAATGAAGAGACTTTCTGTCCACAAAGATAATGCACTAATTAAATTCAACGCATGCAAAGTAATAACCATTTGAGATAATTCCATTGCCGAGGAAGACGTTTGGAGTCGAAAAATGGCAATAAATAAATTACCCACCATTAAATTTGTTGCGCATATTGACTAGAAATTAGGAAGTGCAGCGATCAAGACACATACTGCAGTACAGGCGTAAATGTTCTTGCCTTCCCTCAACAGGTTACCCTAGCAACAACCTGAGAGTTGAGACGGATGAATGTGGAGAGGGAAACAGTACAGACACACTAACACAAAACACTAATGATACACACACACATTACATATATATATATAAACACACAAAACTTTTTATACAATTACTTGTCACGCTGTAAAGAGTGCACAGCGATGGAGTAGCAAGCTAAACAGTATTTAATAGAAAATCCCAAACAAGGAAACACACAGGCACAACCACTTCAACACACTGTAAATGAGACAGGACAAAGAAATAAGGAGAACTCAGGGCTTATATACAAACTGGGTAATCGAAGTAGAAACAGAACAGGTGTGGGGAAATAATTAACAACCATAGAAACAAACTAGTGGCGGGAAAATGAGAACAAAGACGTGACTTTAATATCATTACAAATTATATTATTAGTTTCACGTCATTTTAAAAATGCACAATTTTTAAAACTCCCTACTCATTTCAGGTTTTAAGGCACAATATGTAACTTTTTTGCTTTAAAAATAGCAAAGATCACTATATCTATGTTATATTTTTTTTTTAGTTGTGTACTTACATTATCCCGACTGTTTCCAACAACTTTCAAACCAGGAGAAATTTGTAATTTAATTTGAAGACACGTCCCGTTTCTTTATTTCCGTTTTGTCGCCGTCAATGGCGTCATATCCGCGTTGTCCCTGGTTTCTGCTCGTACTGCCATAGCAACCAGAGCTATGAACCAGAGCCCTCTGATAGTAACCAAAGCGACAGACGTGGACAACTGTGTAGTTCGCAATGTCTATTTGCACGCTGTTGTTGTTTCGTTCAAACATTATGGACCATGGCAAGCAGACTTTGGATAAAAAAGGAGAACTAAAACGAGAATCAATATCAGCGCAGTGTTTTCGAGATGCCGAGAGCTCCCATAGACAGTATATAAACGAGAGCTCAACGTCCGAGACTTCGACCGCTCCTACATGTACTTTATTAAACAGGTGAGCACATTTACATAAAACTAATCAATGTTATATAGTTCAACAATGATAAAATGTTAGAATATGATCTGTATGTTATTCTAATGTTGATCTAGCTTACTGCTAGTCTCATACAGACAAACTAACACATACATTTCAACACATTCAAATGCAGTTTAGTGTGATAGTGTAATGTTAGACCAAGTGAAACAGCGCTGCGTTACCTCACAAGTTTAATTTGTCTAATAAACTGACCTGTGAGTTGTAATTCTGCACTTGCGTGTAGTTCGGTAGAATGAAATGTCCATATTCCTTTTATATCCGCGGGACTCGCGTCGTGTGTGGAGCTGATAGCTGTCTCTTAGCAATCCCGACCTGCTTCATATCAAAGTCATGATAAAAACATTTATGTATTTACTCATCCATAAACATTATTAGATCGGTCGGCTTGACGTTGACGACAAGATCCATAATTCTTAGCAAATGTTGCGTCATCAAACTACGCCTTTGTTATTGTAAGAGGTTAGCGACCCCTAGCGGCGAAAAATTCCATACTGTACGTTTAAATTAGGAAAGTGAATTCAAGATTGTCTTCCATTTCTTTCTGGATTAAGCCTGCCACAAATTGACAATTAAAAGAATATAATATAATATAATATAATATAATATAATATAATATAATATAATATAATATAATATAATATAATATAATATAATATAATATAATATAATACGGGGCTGTTAAATGCTTGAATCTGATTGGTTGACAAACATTATAAGGTGTGTAATTACTTTCAGGGAAACGCACGGCTAAAGTAGTTCCAGGCAGGTCTTGACCGCATTACAGTTTCATATCACTTCGCCAAATGATTTCAGTTATTTCAAAGGTCCCGCAACGACACTGACCAAGCAAATTAATATAGTAAACATATTTTTTTACATGTTTTTTGCCACAAAATTACGTTTTATAATGTAAGGAATGCACATATTCTCTTTCTCCCGCTCTCCCACTCAAACGCACACACATACAGTACAGACACACACTTTCAGATAAACGTGTTGTCAGCGCTGCTCTGATGATTTTATCAGTAAAATAGTTTAGCAAATTAAAAGCTACATGACATTTCTCACTAGCGAGGAAATAACGGCGCTGTTCTTGAAGCAGATAAACTTACAGATAAACTTACAGTCTCGCTTTAAGTAGTAGACGCTACTGCTGAACACTGTTGAGAGACGCACAGACTCCGATAATTCACATACGCTTAATCTCTCTCTCTCTCTAATAACTTCATTAATAACTGCATTAGTCTACTATCAATGGCTCAAGCCTCCGTTACTAGCTCTAAAATGACATTTTGTAATAAGCAACGGAGGAGTGGGATGAGATGCGTAAGAAATTAGTCTTACAAACAAGAGCGTTTTAAGGACAAAAACCTGACAAAAATAACCCTAGTATAAGTGGAATAATTGACTCCAGGCCATTCAATTATTGAAAACAATGCACACCCGAAGTGAAACGCTGTCGTTAATTATTCCTTACAAATAATATAATAATGATATCATAATAAACGATCATTTTTTAAAGTAGTGTTTTTGGAGATACACAGCTTCCGCCAGATAGCGACGATATAAAATCTTCAATGGAGCCTCAGTGTCATAAGGATAGTGGGAACCGCAATCTCTGCTAAAATGCATGATCTCTCATTTAGCTTTCCAAATGTTGACTCCTCTTCTCAGGCCTGTGCTAAATTTGGAAATGGGTTAGCTCTACCTGGGGGTGGGGGTGGGGGGGGGGGGGGGGGGGCATTGTCACTGCTTCAGGCATCCAAATTAGGATTGCAAGTTGGCTAAACGTTCACACCACTTGTGGATCTGATTGCGGGCATGATTGCATAATGGAGCAGGTGGATTCTGATTCCCTCATCCACTGTGGGTTGATTTGTTTCCATGGGGATCACCACTGCAAACAACACCATGAGCGAGATGAGCTGTCTTTAGTGTGGAGCCTCACGAGGCAAAGTGTGAATCACTGGCGCCGAGAAATGACACCTGCCACATTAGCCATAAGCAGAGACCACCTATAGACATAATGAATCCCAGAGGCCCACAGGTTTGTGTCAGCTAATAATGCTTTCTAAATATCTAGAGTCGAGACAGGAGAGCATTCTGCATTCTCAAGATGGCTTGAGTGTTGTATAGTTCATCCATCTCTCTCTCTCTCTCTCTCACACACACGGTCTTTTCAGTCAGGGCAGGATTGAAAAAAGGCTCCAAGCTATATTTGAGTGCAGTGAAAAATGTCTTTGGAAGTAAAAGAAACCTCAATCTTTATCCGAGTCTCTGGGTAGAGGGAGTGTTTTTTTCTGAGATAGCTGTGAGGTAATGACAGCAGAAGAGGGTGCAAGCTCACACCGATAGAAAGTCTGTTGATGCACAAGAAACACTCAATAAGAAGCGTGACTCAATGGCTGTACCTCTGAGATTAAAACCTTTTTTTCTAAGATGCTGTATGTCTGATGAAGGTCACGTGACCTAAATGTCACAGTTTCATTAAACCACAAGCTACACCAGTGCGCGGGTTTTCTTCTTCAGGGTTTAACAAGGTCAATAGTTCGGATTTTTGCTCAGTCGGACAAAATTTTCACTGTCCCCACTACAATTTTTTTATTTATAATATGAATAGAATTTAATTCATTGTATTGTATCAAACGGTATAATATTCTTCTGTTTTTTTGTGTTTTTATGTAGACAAAATAGTATAAACTTTAGGCCATATTTTTTATCAATATAGTAATAGATTAGCCTGGCTAACGTCAGACCTCTTTCTTATTGAGACGTGGTCTGGGAACCCCATGTTCATTTTCTCGTATTTGAGGCGTGGTTTACGAATGCCCAGAGCCGTTTATTGGGCATTAAACGCATATCAAATACTAATAAAATTGATATTGGGTATCAAATTTCAATTATACCAGATGACGTACACTGTAAAAAATGATCGTGATTTTAACGGTCAAATACTGTAAAAATGCTACAGTGAAAAACTGTTTATTGGTTAAGAGAAAGTTTCCTTACTATATACGGTAAACAACTGTGATAGATCCAACGGTACATTTAATGTAATTTTACTGTAAAATACCGTTAAATTTACAGTTTTTGGAAGTGAAAAAGAACAAGTCATTGTATAATTTACATTGAAAAAACGTAAATTGACATTCCCACAATTTCCTGCGTGACGCTTCACATTTAATGTATTTTTGTTGAAATAACTATGTTTCTTCATAGTTTTCTTAGTTTTTTCTAATCAGATATGACATTAGGGTTTTATGTTACGTTTAATGTTGTTAAATTAATGTTTATTGCATTTTTTAAATTTCACCTGTGTTACCATGATGGTGTTTAGTGTTTGTGTGAATGACACTGTGCAGCTTCTATATATTAGTATTAACTTTCTTGTGAAAGAGCTGCTTGTGATGAGCTTTAACTCATCATGTGGTTATCATCTCTCCACTGTGATTGGTGGTTGTCAATGTATTACTATGGTATAAAACAGATATAAATACTTCAATAGGTCAGTAAATTAACAGTAAATCAGATAATTAAATACGGTTTATTACTGTAAATTTAAGTAAAGTCTGTAAAATCTAAAATGTTGCTACTGTATTTTTTACAGTAAATTTCTGGCAACCACAGCTGCCGGTATTTTACCGTAAATGTAACAGATTTTTTTTTTTACAGTGTATGTAGAGCGACAGAAATTCGACGAGGAAGAAGACGAAATAATCTTGCGTTCTAAACTATTTAGAACACTATCTAAGGCTGCATCGAAAGGTTACTTCGCGTCTGCTGCCATGTTGGATCCATAGATATAAACAAACTGCTTCGGTGTGTCGCATAGACGTCGTCATCGTCTTGCTGCTCCCTCCCCGTTCTGTGATTGGTCCCCTCGCTGAGGCGAAAATCTGGTCCATGGTGTCCAGGCTGCCTAGCAGCGTGAATAAAATCACGCTGCGCTCAAGGCAGCATGGGGAAACCCAGGCTAGTAATAGAATAGAATATATGTAAAATATGAACAAAAATTATTTGAATTCTATGTCAAATCAAATTTTTCTTTATTTTTACATATTTTATTTTAGATTTTAAATAGTTCATGTAAATTTGATTAAAATGTCATTTATACTATATGTATCTGAACAAGATGTCCAGGACCTCTGGCCCACAGCATTAAAGCTACACGGTGTAATTTTTTAAGTTGATTCTTAGCAAAAAACACTTTGTTCTTTCAAAATGATATGTGCTCATTAATGTGTAATTACTTCTACCAACTAATCAAGTATTCTCGTAAGCGTAGAATCTGCCATTTAGAATACATACGAGCGAATTGCGGCAGCCATGTTGCGCCTCCATCTTGAAAATACATGTGCCAAAGAGGGACATACCTGGAAATTCAAGCTTCGCCTTTCGCGTTTTTACACGCAGTGGCGCCGTGACGAATGCGAGGGGGAGATTACTCGCGACTGCCGGCAGATTTGAAATAATACGGCCACCGTAGGAGTTAAAACGCCCTCGGAATGGGAGGAGCTAGAAAGTAATATTCAGTTGGTAGTCATAAACAATTTCACCGCTAGATGTGAGAAAATCCTACACAGTGTAGCTTTAAAGATACAGCAGAGTGTTTCATTTTACACATGGGGTACTTTTTTATCCCTGTATGAACCAAACCCATATTAAGTGTTTGCTGCCAAAAAGCTCTTTTTGTTTTGTTTCATCTGTTTAGCCATGTTGTAAATTATAATTAAAGCGGCACTATGGAGTTTTGGCAATTTCTTCACTGTTTTCTCGCTTTTTGCTCTCGGGTTTCTCTATAGAGCTCCCCCTAGAGCTTCGGAGTAGATATTTGACAACACTGTCGTAAAAACTCGTTGGCGACTCTCCCACCTCCCATCTTCTCCCTCTGGTCATGTGCATTTGTTTTCAAAGAAGCCGGCGAATGCACGGAGCCATGTATGATACACAGAAGGCTAGCATATAAATGTATGTGTGCAGTGCCGTAAAGCAATTGGTTACATCGCGAGACCTGATATCACGCGATACTTCCTGACGCCCGCCGGCCCAAAGTTGCAAGGGTGGTTTTTCCGATCACATGTGCTAGAGGGAAGCGAGACGGCCACCATTCAACCCGAAAAAAGTCATATAACCATTCCAATGACTCCGAGGCTGTTCAGTTAAGGTAAATTAAGCTAAAAAAAAACCTTATACTTCATAATTAACTGTAAATAAATCCATTCAATTTTGCTGGCAAACAAGTGCAAACATTAAAAAGGAATATTGATTTGTTTTATTCTTACAGGAGGATTTTCAACAAAATGTTTACGTAATATTAGTGACATTTAAATTGGCAAAATTCTGAGCAAAATTGTTCAATACACACACACAAAAAAAAAAGTGTTACATTTGGAAGGCATATATGTGATGATTGAACGTGTTTCAGATCAGGTCTCATTTTTCTCTCACACTGGCCCTGGACCATCCGACCACATTTACTGTCAAGCCCTCTTCTTCTTTCTTCGCATTATTCTCAGGGCTTATGAAAATATGAATCGTCTCTAAACGGCCCAAATTTTCCAAATCAAAAGGTCTGAAAAGCACGGAAATGAATTTCGGAATTCATTAAAATCCCCACTATCTCTTGGCCTTAACCTCTATTGTGAATGTGTAAGACCAGACAGTAATTCTCCTAAAGAATATCTTTCTTATTAGAAGCTTAGCATGTTGACACGTTGTCTTAATCTGCCATGGCCAGCTCCCCGTCTCCCTCACACTCATTACCATGACTCCACTAAAGCGCTGACCTCCCAAGTGTGACAGGGAATTTAATACCAGCCGCCATTGGGGAAATGAATTGTAACACTCCTGATACTGATAATAAAGTGAACAGTGGGTGAGCACAGGACCGCAAATGCCTGGACCGGAGTGAATCAGTGTGACCTGACTGTAATGAGAGTTCTCTAACTGCTGAGGGACAGAAATATGTTGCTGCCATGGCGACGGCTGCACCGTGCGTTGTGATGACACAGCTGTTTGTGTTCCGAAGAAAACGTGACTCGTGCGATTCGAGAAATAGTTTCACGAATAGCAATGAGTTGGCAAGGATGACAACCCAGGCATTTTTGTGCTGTTGGTTTTTTTTTTCACCTGAGCTTTGATATGCAAACTATTGAATAACAAAAAGGTGGAAATCTTAAAAAGATGAACAAGTCTTGAAATAACCTAGGGACATTTTCTGCAAAAAACAAACAAAAAAATTGGATTGTTTCAATAAATATTAAATAAAAGGTTATACTCAAAATTAAGAAATAAATGCTAAATAAAATATTATTAATATATAAGATATTATATTATTTAATACAAATAAATGCTAGGTATTAAAATTCTACTGATTAAAAAATACTATTTTGTCAACATAAACAAAATACAAAAAATAATATAATATAATATAATATAATATAATATAATATAATATAAAATTCAATGCTAATTGTCTACATAAATAAAAATATAACAATGTAAAATATAATATAATAATAAATGGCTGATATTAAAATAAAATAAAAATGTGTCTACATAAATTAAAAAATAAAACACTAAAAACTACAACAATAAAATAATGAATATAATATAATATAATAAATAATATGCTGTCAAATCGATTAATCACATCTAACATAAAAGTTTTTGTTTATATAATATATGTGCATATATATATATATATATATATATATATATTATGTGTGTGTGAATATATATATATGCATACATGCATAAATGGTGTGTACACACACATATACACAATATATATAAGTATAATAATAATAATATACGCATATATATTATATAAACGAAAACTTATGTTAGATGCGATTAATCGCAATCGTTCTGACAGCACTAAATTAATATAATATAATATAATATAATATAATATAATATAATATAATATAATAAATGGCTGATATAAAACTATATTTGACACTAAAAACTACAACAATAATATAATTTTAAATATATTATTATATATTATTAAAAATGATTACATGTAAAATATATGCATTAAAGAAGAGAAAAAAGTACGAATAGTAAGCTAGTTCAATACACCTTGACATCGGTAAGACAAATTTCCCATCTGGTACATCCAGATCTTCCAGCCTTATTATGTCCTGAATATGTCAAGGGACTAACATCTCCCACTGATGTGGGCAGAGCACAGTTCATGTAGGAGATGAGGGGAACGTACAATGCCAGCGGTAATTCATTTTATAGGACGGATCCTATTGGCAGAGAGTGCCAGGGAAGCCTCTTTGATGTTTGTCCAACAACTCGAGAAGGGAAAGAGATATCAGCTCCAATCGCACGCAAAATAACCAACAGCCCACTAACAGTTCACAACTATAGATATATGTACATGAGTGTGGCTAATGTAGTTTTCTGTTGAGATTAAAAAAATTATATAATAATCACATTAAATAGGGCACTGCAGAAGTCTCTGTATTGTTAACTGCAGCTCTTAGATGTAAAAACTGCAGCAGAGGAAGATTGTCTCCACAGCAACACAAGGTTTTTGATCATTATTACTTAAATGTAGAAGTCAGTGAAATAAAAATGTGGATGATTTATACAAAATAGTATAAAATTTCAATTTTTTGAATTTTAAAAGTATAATAATATTATATAATATATGTAATGTAATAAAAATAAATGTTAAATATATTTTTAAAAATGATTACATAATTATTATATATATATATACACACACACATATACACTTTTTTTTTTTTTGGAGGTTGAGTTGCTATACTGTTGTTATATTCCTTTACTTTTTTCATATTCTCTCAATTAATACGATTAATACTTATAAGAATAATAGACTACATGCATTGTATATTCAACAAAGATAACTACCACATCTAACGCAAATTTAACAAATGGAATAACTCATCTTTTACAAGTGAACCCACAGCGTTTACTGCTAAGGATGATGGACAGTTGACCTCAGATTTAATTGGCGAGGCTGTTCGGTGGAGAAAATGAGTAACAATGTTCCCTGGATGAATAAGTGGTGCTTGCCTAGAGCTTCTGCAAATTAAACATCTGCGAGCAATTCCTACACTGATAATTTCATTTTCTGACCAAAAGGGGAAGGTTCATCTTGCAGTTCAGACTAAAAGAAGAAAAATTACAATAACGGTGATCAACTTTCTAAATATTTATAAGATCTCGCTGCATAAGAAAGTAGTTTCGTGTTAAAGGAATTTCAAACTGTTTAAATTTGCCTGAAAAGGTCATTGCGCTCTGCTGTGACAGTCTGCATTTGAAGGCTGATTCACAAGCACATATAGCCTCACAGATTATAGCACTGGTGAAGCAACGATGAGTTAAAGCATCAAAAAACCCGAGGGCAATAAATGATACCAATCTTTATGTGACAAAATCAAGCTTCTCAGGGCCGGGCAATACATACAGCATGAGAATGATATTAAACCTCATGCTGAGGACAATACTGGGGGCTTGTGAAGAGGACATCCAGGACGTAAAGCAAGACAAAATGATGCTATCTATAAATGTAATATAGCTTATAGCTCAATGGGCCACATTTCTGCATGTATGGCCACATCTGGAATTTCATCTGGTAATATTGTTGTTTTATTGTTTTAACTGAACAAAACTGACAATTTTTTTAAAAATGAAAATGTAGGTTATTATTATTTCACCATTAATACAATTAGTAATATTAATAATAATAAAAAATGTAAATATATATATATATATATAATTTTATTTTTTCAAATTAATAATAATAATAATAATAATAATATCATCATCATCAAAACACTATTATGAAAATGTACGATTTCATCCATAATAGGTTAATATTATTATTATTATACCATTAATTCAATTCATAATATTCATATAATAACAATTATAATAATAAATCATTTTAAATAAAAAGTAGTTTTATTATTATTATTATTATTATCATCATCATCAAAATATTTTTACAATGTAATATTTTATTAACATGTGAAAGTTTAATAATTTTATAAGGCTTTAAATTGCCATAATATGTTATTATTATTATTATTATTATTATTATTATTCTATTTTACCATTAATTCAATTATTAATAATAATACAAATATCAAATTAAATATTTTTAAATAATTTTTAAAGCTAAAAAGAGGTAGCATAAATCTATTTACACAAGGACATATGCAACACTGGATTGTTATATAGATGATGATTATTATTATTGTTATTATCAAAACAATAATTAATTAACACAAAGTTATCATTTTATTAAGGTTTAATTTGATAATATAATGGGTTTTATAATAATAATAATAATAATAATTATTATTATTATTATTATTACCATTAATAATAATAATAATAATTTTAAATGTATTTATAGCAGGATTAATGCAACATTGGTCCGATTTAATGCTTGGCAGTCAACTTTCCCAAAGCTCCCTTGCTTCCTGGACCATCCTCATTGTCCTTTTTTATGGTTTCAGATGTTTCACATATTTTTCTGAACTCTGAGAAAAACAAAAACACTAGATTTCTGGTTCCTCAAGACTCAAGAGACCCCAAACATGACCCGCCTTCAGCACTCTTGTGTAACAGTGAGGCTGCCACCATCATGGCTCCCTGCCACCACATTAACAACCACACAGGTCGTCTATGAAAGCAGAAGCATGCACGCTGGTCCGAAAAACCCCTCAGAACCCTTAGTTCACCTCAGTTCACCTCATACTCTGAGCTGAATGCAAAATTCTCAGAAAACAGCCGTTTGACCGTATGAAACCTCTCTGAGGATGCATGAATTAAACTGGTTTCCATGTAGATGGCTAATTACACTCAACCCAGTCCAGCGAGATCCCATTTTCTGCCCAGCACACTTCAAAGTGGCTCGGAAAAGAGAGGGAAAACGGACATTGCATGTTGCGAATCAAAAGATATTTACAGTTTCTGTTCTTTTTCTCCACTTTCAATGCTCCTAGACAAAATAACTATCTTTATTTCCCAAGCTGCCTTTGCAAAATATGGTTATTTGGAAATTGTTTGGAAATTTTCAAAAAGACAATGTTTTAGCGCTCCAAATTTTGTGCCACTTTGTAACAGATTCATAACCTTCAAATGATGCTGTGGAAGAACCTTTCAGGAAGTGGTAATGTGTACAAATTGCAATTCGTAAAATCATCAAGTTTGTCCCTGTTTACACTGAAAGCATGACAAAATGTTTTCTGTGTGCATAAAACACCCTGACAGAACCATTTCCCCATCGACTGCTGTCTGAAGATGAGGAATGTTCTCTAAATAAGATATTACTCTGTGGGCTGAGAAATCTCCTTAGACAACGTTTGAATTGAGTCCCAATTACATCTGCATTTGATCCAAACAGGCAGAGGAAAACAAAACTCTTGCAATTGCATAAACACATTCAGATTCAACCGCACTCAGACACGTCAGATTTGAAACCTGGAGACTTGCTTCAAAATTTTGACTGATTTGTCCCAATTTAGATGGTCATGTGATCTAAATATGTAAAAATATGATAAATATGGTTAAGAAATAAATTCAAAAGTAAACATTCTGCCAATATATACTCTTGTGAAACACAAAAGGAGACATTTTGTAGTCTTTATGCAGCTTTTTTCTGAACAAAAACAAAACGACAAAAAGTATCACAGAGGTAGTCCTTATGAATTCTAAAATCTAATTTGTTGTAACAGAAGTCAACATTTACACTGAATAATGACCTAAATCTTGGTTGTGTGACTTGACATGAAAAACTACTTTTGTGGTTATGTTATGGTGGTTTTTTGGACACATGAGATCACACAAAAATGATATATTATGGGGCTGAGTAAATAATTACATTTTTAGTTTACTTTAAAATACAAGAGATATTGAATATATTGATATAAAAGGAAAGAATCTGATTTAAAAACAAGATACTATACATATATACATGATGTTTTATGGGGTCAGGAGTATTAGTATGCAAGGCTAGTTTCTTCCCACAGAATAGTTTAGTAAAGGATGAACATCATGTTCCCAGCGCAGTGAATTCCCAGCAGGGGAAGAGTGCCATCTTTGGGTAATGACAGAATGAATCTGCCTTACTCTCAACATTGTTTTGAATACAGGGATTTACACAAAACTAAAACAGTACAGTATGTTGAGTTAAAGCTGAAATGTATAGAAGCTTGTTTCTGCCACAGAATAAAAAAATTAAAAAAAGGTAATTGCGACTTTTTCTGTCCAATTGCGAGTTTGCTTCTCTTTTTTTTCTCAGAAATGCATGACATAAACTCGCAACCGTCAGTATTTTTCCCCCACAGAATTGGACTTTATAACTCGCAATTGCAACTTTATATCTCACAATTCAAAAAAAAAAAAGTCAAAATAAGTCAGAATTGCGAGATATAAACTCGCAAATGTGAGAAAAAAGTCAGAATTGCGAGTTATAAAGTCAGAATCGCGAGATATAAACTCGCAATTCTGACTTCATACTCACAACTGCAAGTTTATATCTCGCAATCCTGAGAAAAAAAGAATTGTGAGATAAAAAGCCGCAATTAAATAAAAATTAAAAAAATTCTGTGGTGGAAACAAGCTTCCATACTTTATAACTCGCAATTGTAGATCATTTATAGCATCAAATAAGCATGAATGAACATCAGAAGGAATGTTGTTTCAACCGCGGAAAGATGTCAGTACACACAGTTTTTCAAGTTCAAATCCACTGACGTTAATCTACTAATTTTGTCGGACAAAAATGGCGGATTCGGCGGATGGCGGATTATGATTGGTCAGATCGCCTGTCAATCAAACTCCCTGCGAAGGGTGAATTGCAAGTTTATATCTCACAATTTCGAGAAAAGAAGTCAGAATTGCGATATAAAAAAACTGCAATCGTGAGAAAAAAAAGAGAATTGCGAGAAAAATAGTCTGAATTGCTATACATCACGCAATTCTGACTTTATAACTCGCAATTGCGATTTTATATCACGCAAATCTGAGAAATAAAGTAAGAATTGTGAGGTAAATAATAGTCACAATTATCATTAAAAAAAATTTGTTCTGTGGCGGAAACAAGCTTCCATAGAAATGCATACTTTTTATATAAACAAAAAAAAAACATATATCCTAATCCAGCTTAATGCAGAGACAACTATAAATGAGATATTAAAAGGTAGATTTCCCTGAAAAACTCTGTAGCGTTTAGAAAACAACGTTTATTTGAAAATTCCGACCAACCTGACATAGCAACAGTGGCTCAAGCCAATGAGGTGAGTTTGGAGGCGGAGCTATTTGCTTGTTTAACCAATGACAAATGGAGGGAGTGTCATTATTTTTGATTCATTTGGTACTGCTAGAGGCACACAAAAATGTAATATAGTAACTGTTAATGAATTGTATGAAGCTTTCTGCTTCATTAATTCAATAACTCTCTGTTCAGAATTCCGGCCAACAGAGTAATTCTTTACTTGTGAAAAAACATCCTGTGGTGGCATTATATAATCATACACAAGTCTTTCAGTTTCACAGCATCAAAACCTCATTTGAACAGCCAAAGGCGCTCAACCATCTACTGGCCTATCAAACGTATAAAAGCCAAAGAACACCGCAGGGTGAGTGTTTGATCGAGAAGTTGGACGAAATAAATACTTTCTCCCCCCCCCCACGGTGCTTCAAAAAATAGACCATACATAAAAGTGAAGAGGAGTTACCTAACTAGAGTCTAGATGATAGGCTCTGCAGGGTCTAGGTCAAAAGGCTCTTGGTGTTGAGCACCGCATTAAAGCATATCAGAAGATTGCGTCCATGCCAATTACTTGCGATGACAGTAACCCTTAAGCCAGTAAGCCTTCTGACAGAGTGGGCTCATTATCCACAGGAGGATTCCCCTTGAGTTAGTGTACTCAGAGCAGCTGGGTTTAAGGTCAAGGAGATCGGTGGCAGATTAAAGAGGGACCAAAATTATCCAATTAGCAATTTTGAGCGCTACAGATGTCTTCGTCTGGATGGAGAACACCTCAATTTTCTGAATGAATGTGATATTTTTCGTCAAAGATTTGGATGCGAGGACTCAACATGACATCTGTGGAACAGCAGAGGTCTGCAGGCTCAACGGGTTGACATCAACATGATGTTCTGTCACAAAAACATCACATCTGACAAATTTCAGCTAATAAACGGACTTCTCCATCAAGGCCATTTTCAAGGATTTCACCAGAGCTGAGGGGCAAAGACTAAGCTTAATACTAAAAATGCACCGAAATACAATTTTGGTTGATATAATAAGCAATAATTATTTTGATATTAGTCAATAACTGATAAATGGCCAATATTAAAATATATTTGTATACAAAATTGTTTTTTATAATGTTAAGTGAATTTAGCATCACAACATCATCACTAAAATTGTGTCAAACAGATTTTCATTTTTAGGCTGAAGATTATATTGAATATTGTTAATAAATTATTAATAACAAAGTTATAAATAATTTGCAATCTTATCATATAAAATATGAATATTAGATAAAATTCATTTTGAGATTTGGTAAATATTACAATTGACAACATTTTTTTAATTATTAGCATCATTGAAGACTAAATTAGAATTACATTAAAAACCAAATACAAAAATCACTAATATAAGCCAACACCAATATTAAAATTCAGGTCGATACAGATAAGCCAATAATTATTGTAACGGATAGGGATGCCCGATATATCGGCAACCATATCAGTATCGGCCGATATATGTCCATTTTTAATGTCATTGTTATCAGCCCGTTAAGGAAATTTGGTCGATATAATAAATAATGGATTATTTCCTTCAGCTGAGACACTTCAGATGCGCACTGTTCGCCATTATGGTTTTGAATAGCTTGAAATATGATTGGAATCACTTCAAAAGAAGGAAAATACAGTTAATGCAACATGCAAGTCTGTCATATAGGCTACATAAAATGAGTGAGAACATTATTTCATTATTTTACCAGGTTAAAAACTCAAACTTTACAAGAGTGACCTGGCCAAGATAGCAGCTACAATAACATAGACATTCAAATACAGCAATTTACCAAAGGAAAAAACCAATAATTGTAAATTATTATAATTATGTGTTTGGGACATAGCTTTTAAATGGTGAGACTTTTGTATTTATATTCAGGCTCTCAAAAATTATATAAAATTTGGATTTAGATTTCTCAGCCACTATATCGGTTATCGGCTTACAAATATAAAGAATTATCGGTTATCTGTATCAGCCAAAATTTTCATATCGGTGCATCCCTAGTATTGGACGTTAACAAAAACCAATAGTAAAAACATAACCTCTGGTGTCTAAATAAATTAAAATCAATACACTAAAACCTAAAATTGTTTTAAACACTACTAGTTAATTTTGGCATAGCAAAATTATAATGTACAGTACAACAAAAACATTTTTATTTCGAGATTTGCTGTACATTTAACAGTGTTATTGAATTATTAGCGTTTCTTAAGATAACTTTAAAGACTTTAAGTGATTATCAGATGATGTTCAATATCATACCAATAAATAAAAGGCAGATGCTATAAGGACAGATGCTATTTACACTAAATTGGTGTAAATAGACATTGAAAATAAAATTATAAATCTCTAAAATTAACCGATATATCCTTCATCCCTAACTGTACCGATAAACAGCATCCCTACTTTACACCGTACCACAACAACTCACAATACATTTAAATGCAAAAAAAGTGTCGACCACCACATTAGCCAGCCATGATAAACAACAAAACATTATTTCAGTCACTTGATTTGCACAGTTTCCGCAGGGTCACGCTCGGTTGCTCCGCCCACAGCGAAACGTCGCATAATGGCTCACGCGTTTAGGACAAAATACAGCTTAAATACGGCTACTCACAGAACTGACACAACGTCCCCTCGCTGTACTTGGTAGTTCCTCACAGTCCAGCGGTTGAGCAGCACAACATCAGGTGACGACCCTCCATCTGGGTTCAAGGACGGCTGGGAAAGATTCAAACACTGAGTCTACAAGAGTCTCTAGAAGAGTTGTGACAGATTAGAAACTTTTAACTTTGATAATTTGTTCTTCTTGGTCTGTGATTTATTGCTTTAATCCTCCACTCCACAAAAAAACTTCCAAAACTACTGTAACTCTAAGAATAAACTCAGTGGCAGCGACTTCGCTTTAATTTTGTGCTGGAAAAGAATCGCTCTGTTCTTCATTCAGCCTTTCGACTGAAGGATAAAAATAACGTCTGCAAGTTGACTTCAAAAACAGAATTTGTTTTTCTCTTAACTCTTTTTGTGGTGGTATATCAAACAACTTGTGTGTGACGAACCTTCTCAAACAATCAAGTCGACGACTGACTTGATACACGGGCCTCCAATGAATCATTAAGGGAGATCTCGATGAGCCATTTCACGCTTGCTGGGATAATTGACAGAAATATCTCTTATCTGTCCTTCTAAAATAAATATCCCGACGAGCGTTCCCGCCTGGAGAATTTATCTGTCACAGCTGGGCGCTCTATCTTTTTTATTCAGACACATTTTCTCATTCTGTATTGGTGTCAGCTTTCAGCATTGTCCATGGAGTGACTTATTTGGATTCAAAGGCCATGGATGGACCGGGAAAAGCCATTAGCAAATTTATAACACTATGAACCGAGATAGAAAACCAAACTCCAAAAGGAAAACAACAACAACACCAGCATTTTGGTTAGTTAGTGTTCATTAGGTACATAATGAACCATTACTTCTGTTTGGCGAGGAAATGAGCATGGTGTATTCAGACGGGTTTCTCTCATTATTTTAGGTGTCTTTCATTGTGGTCTTAGTGCTATTAGTGCAATGTTTAGGACATTTGGTTTGATTGAGCCTTAATGCAAAGTCCTAATATAAAAGAAAAGGTTATTAATGTTTGAATAGAGAAGCTTGTTTAAGTAAAGTTCTCTTAGTATTTCATAGGGCTGGAAAATATATTGAATAGTCATAATATATTTGCAATTATTTGGATGGTATTATATAAATCAAACAACTGTGAACGTGGTCATGATTTTAATGTGCTTTTTATTGGGTATTCAGCTTCCTAAACTTTCGCAAAACTTTCTCGTAAACAAGCAGAGATGTTTTATTAGTGCCTTTGATTTAAACTTGTAAAAAATGGTGCTAAACTTGGTAAGTTTGATGTATTTCTATGATTTTAGTTTAAGCTGTTTGTCTCAATGAAACGATTCTAAGTTTTTCTTTGAGGCAAGATTTATCAATTTCCAAAATGTCGAACATATATCAAGATATATTAAGTCAAGTCAAGTCAAGTCAAGTATATTTGTATAGCGCTTTTCACAATACAGATTGTATCAAAGCAGCTTCACAGTATTAAATTAAAATAATACAACAAGGTTTGTTTCTAGTGGAATTTATTGATTGATAAAATCAAATTAAATATCCCCAGAATATCCCCAACTGAGCAAGCCAAAGGCAACAGTGGCAAGGAACCGAAAAACTCCATCAAGTGACCTAATGGTGTCCTAAAACTCCATCAGGTGACCCAATGGAGAAAAAAAAAAAAAACCTTGGGAGAACCCAGGCTCAGTCGGGGGCCAGTTCTCCTCTGGCATTTATTAACTAGAGGCCGGATTGTAATTTGAACTGTAAGATTAAAAATATTATATGAATGCCTGGCTGAAGAGATGCGACTTTAATCTAGTTTTAAACTGGGAGAGCGAGTCTGAGCAACGAACAGTATCAGGAAGGCTATTCCAGAGTTTTGGAGCTAAATGTGAAAATGCTCTCCCTCCTTTGGTGGATCTGGATATCCTAGGTATGACCAAAAGCCTTGAATTTAGTGATCTTAAAGAGCGCGATGGATTATAGGGCGATAGAAGATCCGTTAAATAGACTGGAGCTAAGCCGTTTAGGGCTTTATAAGTCAGTAGCAATACCTTGTAATTAATACGGAACTTTATAGGTAACCAATGCAGTGATGATAAAATCGGTGTTATATGATCATATTTTCTTGATCTAGTAAGAACTCTAGCAGCGGCATTTTGGACTAACTGTAGCTTGTTTATTGAGGATGCAGGACAACCAGCTAATAAAGATTTTCGAAAGACAGGTTGCAGTTGAGTATAACACCCAGGTCTTTTACTGTAGAGGATAAAGTAACAGGACATCCTACGATGTTAAAGTTGTATTGCGAGAGGTTTTGTGGGCGGTTTTTTGAGCCGATGATTAGTACCTCTGTTTTGTCTGGATTTAATAAAAGAAAATTACGCGTCATCCAATCTTTTATATCTTTAACACACTCTGTCAATTTGGATAATTTAGCGTTTTCATCTGGCCGTGATGAAATATATATTTGAGTGTCGTCAGCATAACAATGGAATCTAATTCCATGTTTCCTTATAATATTTCCAAGTGGCATCATATATACTGAGAATAACAGAGGGCCTAACACAGATCCCTGCGGCACTCCATAGTTTACTGGAGTTATGATCGATTTTTCTCCTTTCTCCGATTTTTTCTATTAAGTCCTATGACCATTTTTATTTATATAGAAATAGTGAAGATGGGGAAAGAAAATTACTATGGTGACAAATACAGTAAAGTGATAAAAAAAAAAGCCGGACTCAAACCTGCATCGCCCAAAAGAGTTACGCCCTTGAGTTACCTTGTAAGTTGTTTCATAAGAAATTCAGCAAAGCTAGACTAAACCAGATTCATCAAAACAACAATGTTACCAAGAAAAGTTTGATGAAATGGATAAAGGACAACTCACCTGCATTGAGGCACCTTCTACGCGTGCCACATAGGCAAGACGATCTAAAACCGTCACTGTCACCGGGACGGCTACAAAGAAGCCACTAACAAACGCTCTGAAGTATCTTCGCCCAAAGCCCGTCTGCGCCATTGCCTGAAGAGAGAGAAAATGACCTTGACTGGTTCAAAGAGTCTGGTAACATCTAAATGAAGAAACAACAAAAATGTTTTTGTTGAAGTCTTTCAGGCATGTTTCAATGATATGTTGGATGACTAGCCTCACAAAGAGAACAAAAGTACCAAAAGCAGGCCAGAAAACCACGCTTAAGCATGAACCATCTTGTTTTGAATCAAATTGTAAGTGACTAGTGAGGTCAAAAAGAAGAAAACACTCATAAAGCAACCATTTTATTAATGAATTAAGTAATTGCACCTATTTGTAGACCGTATTCGCAATGACAAAACTCTGTAGACCCAATGCATTAGGGTAGAAAACCCACTGAGGCATTGAAATTGAATCTGACAAGAGCACGCTTGCTCTAATGCCATTAAATGATAGTGTGATGCTTGATTTGGAGGTACACGGCATGCAATTATGCCTCTTGTTCATTATACAGAATTCACCATAGAAACAAAAAGACGAAGAGCGGCTTGTACTATTTTCCCAAAAAAGCCCTCAAGGTCTCCCACAGCAACTTTGCAGACTTAACTGGTAAGCACTTAAAGAAAGTCTTGAAGCCATTTGCTTGCAGGAGGGCATTCAAGAGGCTCAAAAATCAGAGACTACAACAACTTAGATGTGAGGGTAAAAAAAAAAAAAAATGCTGAGCGAATCACAACGCAGTGCAGGATTTGTCAGGTTTGCACTGCTGTGAGCCAGATACGGCTCAAACAGAGGAAATTACAAAAAACCCTTTTGTGGTGGGAAAAAAAGACACCTTCCTAACTCTCTTCTGAGTATGTAGGCTAGTCGAGGCAGCAACACTAATGTAATACAAACACTGAATATTTAAAATTTGCATGAAACGGCATTCGCAAACCACTTTACTTCTTTGTAGGCTTTCCTTTAGCTCAAACAGTAGATTGTGGTGCTAGCAACACCAAGGTCATGGGTTTGATTCCCATGAAAAGGACGAACTGATCAAATGTAAATGCGCACCTTGAATGCAATGTAAGTTTCTTTGGATAGAAACATACTTTTTTTAAAAATTGAGGAAACCAATTTCCTTAAAATGATTAAGTAAATAACCTCATGCATAATTGAAAAAATTAAGTTATGTGAACTTAATCTTTTAAATTACGCATGGTTTATTTACTTGTACTGTAAAAAACTAATATGATCAATAAGTTATGGCAACATGTTTTTACATTGCTTCAACTCATCTAAATCAGTTAAGCAATTTTCAACTTTTTTCTAAGTTATACAAGATTCAACTCATTTTTTTAAGTCAGTTTAATGTAATTTAAGTTGAAACCAACCGTAAACCGTAAACAACCAAGTTGACTGTACTTAATTTAAGGCAGCAACTTTTTTTTACAGTGTAATCATTTTAAGGCAAAGGAGTTTCCAACACAATCACTTTTTACAGTGTAGATGCACAGATTACTGATTATAAAAAGTCCTACAAGACCAACTGCACTGTATATCCAAGAAATATGTAATCTGAGCAAGCCTGAGGACCCTTCTTTTTTCCTTTTTTTACTTCTCTGATAAAACAATCACGTAAGTACAAATGTCAGAAGTCAGAAATTTCCTGCAAAAACTTCACAGCTCTGAAAATAAATCATTTAGTACTGTAGCAACTCATTTTTTTAACACTGTTTTGACTTTCTATGTTGAGACTTTCTAAAGCAAGAGAGTGAATGAGAGTGTACAACTGTCAACATTATAAAAAATGACCAGAAATATTATAAATGACTAAAATACATGATTATCAATATAAATTTTGACATATAAATTCAAGTAAGCCGTTGAACTGTTAGAAGGCAGGGTTTGATGAAATCACAAGTAAAATTGTGAAATATTATTACAATTTAAAATAACCGGTTTCCCTTTGAATATGTTTTAAAATATCATTTATTTCTGTGATGCAAAGCTGAATTTTCAGCATCTTTACTCCAGTCTTCAGTGTCACATGATCCTTCAGAAATCATTCTAATATGATGATTTGCTGCTCAAGAACTATTTCTTATTTTCATCAATGTTGAAAACTTGATATAAAACGGCTTGATATTTTGGAAACCGTGATACATTTGTTTCAGGATTCTCTAATAAATAGTAAGTTATGCCAAGTTAATGAATTTTGATTAAACATTTTTTTTTCTCTGGAAGACCTAGCAAGACTCAAACACAATAACATGTGTTAAAGGGACAGTTCACCCAAAAATTTAAATTCTGTTTCTCACCCTCAAGTTGTTCCAAACCTGTATACATTTCTTCCTTCTGCTGAACACAAAATAAGATATTTTGAAGAATATGGGTAACCAAACTGCGGTTTAAAAAACGCCATCAACTGTTTGGTTACCAACATTCTTAAAAATATCTTCTTTTGTGTTCAGCAGAAGAAAGAAATGTTTACAGGTTTGGAACAACTTGAGGGCGATTAAATGATGACAGAATTTTCATTTTTGGGTGAACTATCCCTTTAAGAAAGTAAACAGGGTCAATTTTGATTTCACATCTTCATCTAACAGATTCTCTGATGTGTCTTACCCTGCGCTGGAACTTCTTGTAGTGTTAAGTATTCATTCGCTTAGTTCGTGAGGAGATGCATCCATAGCACAAGAGTGCGACTAATGAACTATTATGACAACGAGCGGCTAAATTATCCATGGTGTTCTGGGCAGACCTGCCAAGTGCCAGCTGTCAGGTTGCTCTAACAATATTCCCTCACCAGCACATACAGTCAAAGATTTCCAATCACCCCGGAGCCACACAACACGTGTTATGACACACAGGCTAAAAAAAAAAAAGTATATTTTTGCTTGTCCCAAGCCACAATCCTATATTTTTCCTTCAGGCTACAAACAGAGAGCGACGTAATGGTGCAATGCCCAGGCCGAGGCTCTATATACAGTATATGGTTGGTGCATGGATCTCAAAGGTGCGTAAAGTGGAGCATCTAATAGTTTATTCTTAAAAACGGGCAGATGGGAGAATCTAGGACTGGTGCGCGGTGATCAAAAGAAAGCGTCAAGTTCATTTTTCATCAAAGGCCCCTTTCAGATTCAGAGTCGAGAACATTTTCCACCATTTTCCATGTGCTACGGACTGAAATAAAACCAGGGTTGGCACAGCAGGTGTGCAACATAGATGGATTTTTTGTAGCCGAACCCAATTAAAAATGTGTTTCTAGAGTTGAAAGCAAATGCCTCTGTAATATTAGGTGACCGCTCCACACAGCTTCGAAGCGGTGCATGGTGGTCTCCAGCAGAATCAATTTATCATATGCTTCCCGTTTAGAACTCCTAACCCATTTATCCTGCAAGTAATACTGTCAAATATGCCACCTGCATAAAGTAAGCCTGGTACCTTTGTTTATGCATACCTGAGCGTAACCATTTTAATTGCACTAGTCAACAAATATGTCGAAAAATGCTTAGTGAACTCGCTGCTTTAGGGTAATTTGAAACTGCAATGACAGATTTCCACACTTGACAAGGCAATTTTCGGTTTCCTTGATGCATGGGCATATTTTAACAGTGCATTTCACAACACGGTGCTGACAGGCGGAATCTGATTAAATTATCTCAATGTCTGCACCTGTATGATTTCAGCTGGAATGCTTGACCATTAGTCTGCATCACAGCAGCGCTGAGATTAATGTTGTGCTGCAGACAGAAAGAATTACACTGACTCACAGTATCCTATGGTAAAACGTTTGAAAACAGTAAATAATATACACTAGAAGTGAAATGTTGAATGATTTTAAGGTTTACATGCATCTTAAAAGCCTTTCTTTTTTATATATATATATTTTTTTTTAATTATAACATTTAGTTATATATACAGTGCAATGCATAAGTTAATACACCCATGCTAAAGTTGACTAAAAAGAGGAATAAAAAATCATATTTTGGAAATTGAACTTAATGCCTTAATTTAAAAAATTAGGAAAAATCCAACCTTTAAGGACACCAGTTTTCTTTGTGAATGAATAATGTATCATAAATAAATAAATGTTCTTCCTTAAAATACATGGTGTATAAGTTAGTACACCCCTATGTTAAATTCCCATAGAGGCAGGCAGATTTTTATTTTTAAAGGCCAGTTACTTCATGGATCCAGGATACTATGCATCCTGATAAAGTTCCCTTGGCCTTTGGAATTAAAATAGCCCCACATCATCACATAGCATTCACCATACCTAGAGACTGGCATGGTTTTATTTCAGTTAGCCTAAAAGCTAGTTTGATTTGCATTGCGCGACTTATGCACCATGTATTTTAAGGAAGAACATTTATTTATTTACGATACATTATTCATTCACAAAGAAAATTGGTGTCCTTAAAGGTTGGATTTTTCCTAATTTTTTTAATTAAGGCATTAAGTTCAATTTCCAAAATATGATTTTTTATTCCTCTTTTTAGTCAACTTTAGCATGGGTGTATTAACTTATGCATTGCACTGTATATATACATACATATATATATATATATATATATAGGGAATTTTTTTTTTATGGAAGTCAAAGGTTACTGACATTTTTCAAAATATCTTCTTTTGTGTTCAGCAGAAGAGAAATATTTATACAGGTTTGGAACAACTTGAGGGTGAGTAAATGATGACAGAATTTTCATTTTTGGGTAAACTTTACCTTTAAATAGTTTACATATTTAAAGCTGCAGTCCGTAACTTATTTTGTTTTAAAAATGTATACAATAAGCAAGTACATCATGAATCCATTTTCCAAACCGTGTTTTTGTCTTCTCCTGAATCACTACGGTACATCTATAATAAGTGTTTATATTCGGACTATTTTAGACTGGTTCGGGTCGTACCGTTGCCCAGTGCCTGCGTGACTCATCATAGATATAAACAGAGAGAAGTAGCTGCGGCTGCAATATTCTTCCGCAAGACGCATCCCAAACAGCAACATAATGTCGGCACAGATTCGGCCCACATCTGGTGTGTGTTGAATCCACGTGTACCAGATGTGGGCCGGATCTGGGCCGACATTATGTTGCTGTCTGGGATGCAGTTCTGTTTATTAACCGCTAGAGCGCCAAAAGATACGGACTGCAGCTGTGTATGTAGTTTAAATATGTAATAATATATACAACCATTTTATACTGCAAAGCCAATATGAAGTGACGTTTTCACAAGTTAGTGATTAAAAATTCAAAATAATCTTATTCATTAGGGCAGTTACACAGGGCAGCTTTAATTAATTAGCCTAGAATCTAAATCCAGCATTCATATGGGAGAATCTTTTTATATCAGCATATTCACGTGTTGGCAATATATTATGAGAGATATATATATATATCACAAAAAGAAAGAAAGAAAAGAGACTGATCTTTACTCCTGAACTGAGAGACTGTGATGAGCAACTGCCTATCATAAACTGCCTACCTAGAAAAAATTAACATTATTAGGACAATTAACATTTGGGCATCATAGGCCTGATCTCGAAGGAAACAGCGAATTAGTCTTCTGGTTCTGACGTCACACCTGCACCACTAAGTCTAGTGTCCTCTACATCTTTTCTTGTTTGAGAAAGCAAACTCGGATATACCTCAAAACTTAATTTAATGCTTTAAACGTTAAACAATAACTCAGTTAGGAATGGATTACTAACACACTGTTTACTGCACAGTACACACTGCATGATGTCTACTACTAAAAAAAAGACATGAAATAGTAATATACAACAACAAACAATTTAAATGTTATTACTATATCACCGTCACATGACCTTTTAACAAAGCATGTGTGTATATTCAGAAAGTGGCTTCCAGTTATCATTGCGGACATACAAACTATTATTTTGCATAACATTTCTTAACAGCTATCTCTTTAAATTACATTTTTTAAATCGTGTGTGATACAAGGTTCTTTTGTGATTCTGGAAATGGAAGGTCAAGTCGATTCAAGTGCATTGCATTGTGGGATATAGTATTCTGTGTAGTTAGTATACTGCACATTTGTATTACAAAATAATTACAGGTTTTGAGACACAGCCTCTGAGGTCAGTCTGTTCATGCAACACAACAACATTAGCAAATGTCGTCGTCTTATCTTACATCTCTCGTTTCATTTTGTTGTGTACTAAGTTAAAAACTGCAACACTAACTTACACTACATGAGTAAATCTACTATGGTTTAGCGTGAATGGCGACCACGCTGGATTGACAGGACATGCCGCTATTACTAGGCTACTGTAAACAAGATCAAACAATAAGCGTGTGATGAACTTTATCATGGATGGACGCAATTAAACCACAAAAGCAAAAGTGAAGCATAAACTCTTCAGCACTGGTAAGGTCTGAAGGATGAGTATCAATGGTTTCAGAGGTGTCAACACACTCACCTAATGTCTTTATGTATGTGCTGTACGTCGCTCCGTCAGTACGACACCACGCTCGCTGCTTCCCGGGTCCTAAAGCCCTCCGTGTCTGATTCATACATTTCCTGACAGGAAGATATTGTGGACACGCTGGAATAATATACGAGGAAAAGCCCTCACAAAAACTACTATACATTATTAAGTTCATATTCAATTTTAGCATAAGAAAACAAGGATATGAGTAAAACAAATATGGCGTCTACTTTATGAGGGCGCCAAATGATTGCCCATTGTATCATAACATTCACATAATACACCATATACCAAATATTATTGGTATACCTTGTTTTTAATGTATGTGTGGCAGATGTAAATGTTGGTCATTTAAAATTTACCACCAAATTGACCAATTATGGGAACTCTGTCAAACTGTAAACAATTAAATGATCAATAAGTTATGACAAAATGTTTTTACACTGCATTAACTCATCAAAATAAGTTAAGCCATTTTCAACTTTTTTTTATTAAGTTGTAGCCTACAAGATTCAACACATTTATGTCAGTTTGATGTAATTTAAGTTGAAATGACTTAAACATCCAAGTTGATTGTACTTATAAATTTAAGGCAGCAACTTAATTTTTTTTTAAAGATGCCGTGGTTAATGATTGTTGGCAGTCCTCGTGTTGGATCTATCTCAAGAGAAGCAACAATAAATGAAAACTCACACTTTACATCAATCAACCTTTATTTGTTTGATGGTTAATATTCAACATTTACAAATAAAAACTTTAGTTGCAACATTCAAAGCTATGAACTGGTTACATTTTCATATAAACACCTTTTGTACAAAATCTGTAACACAGGCTATATGGAATACTTTCATCCCATTGTATGATATAAAGTACAACTTTACAAGTTCAAAAAATTGAACAGAAAGAGTATAATCCATAAAAAGGAGAGTGAAAGGAGAGAAGAGGAGAGGAGAAATACAAGCGTCCTACGACTTGACCATTGGCAATCCATCGAAATTACAAAACATGATTGCCTGAAATGAGCAACTCTCGTAAAACATGGGAATATGAGAACATTTGCTGCAAAGCCGTTAATAAAATAGGGAACAAACGAATCGGTGCCCATCTGTAAGAATTGTGTCACTGTTCCAACTTTAGTTTGATTATTCGTGCTTCAAATGTTTTAGGTTGCCAAAAAAAAAAATACAGCACTTTGTACTTTGTATTTATCTACAAAAATGCAATAAAATAACAGGGGACATTTTTGCTATGAGCAATTTTTATAAAATGCAGACCATTTCAATTGTCCACGTGATTCGCGAAGGCTGTTGCGTGTTTTTGAAGTTGTATTGCCACAACTAAACACATCAAATTATCCATTATTTATTAAGAGAATTGTGGGCTTTCAAGCTGGCAGTGAAAAAGCTGTTAATTTGACATCAAAATGTGGCAACGTTTCTCTTTTCTTTTGAAACGCAACTTCTTAAAATCAGCCGTTTCATTGAACGTTTGCTGGCTTTGTTAAGCAAGATGAATGTTTTGATAATTTTCCATGGTAAAAATTACACATGAAATTAGTTATTTTAATGATTAAAAGAAATTTTCAATGAAAATATGGTGCAAAAATTACTCTTAAAAAAAAAAAAACCTATATAAAAGATAAACCAATATAAAAGAAAATCAATTCCACACAGCATTTCCTAAACTTTGTGTTTATCATCAATGACCTAAAGTCCAAATAAGAGGCCAAATTGAATTTCTGACCTCAGTGTGAAAAGTTCTGTCGGATTTAACATTTAAAGGAGAGAGAAACACAGATTTGATCTAGCCAATATTGTTCGGAAGAGACTGCGGCGACACAACCCGATTTGGGATCTGGCTGCTGGGAAAAGTCATCTCAGAACTAGACGATGTTTGTTTCTATCACTCTTTGCAAACTACAATGGTTATATTGCTTTGTACTGCTCATGCCCCATGCAGTCTTGATCTACGCCTCTGCACACGGTTTAAGAAGCACATTGTTGAGCACTAGCGGTCACGCTAACTTCAGGTAAACTTTCCTAACTACTCTCACTGACAAAGAAGTTAATACTGTTTGCATCTTTGGCACAAAACTCGGAGACCACACAATTTCATCACATGGCACATTTAAACGGTCAGGCAGTTTCGGTAGATACAAGGCTACATTAGAAAAAAACCAAACACTAAGAAATATGTAGCACCTTTTAGCCATTCCGGAAAGTACAAAGCGGTTAAAACGGGATGCAGGTCTAGCTGCACGCCTCGGTTCGTGTAAGACCAAAACAAAAAAACTGCCATAGTGTGGAAAGAAAAGCTGTACAACGCTGATTTCGTACTTCTATCAAAAATACCTTGCTAGCAATATGTCTCAGTGCACTCTAAATGGGATATGGACCTGCCAGATCTTCAGATTTTTGCTGTAAATTACATGCCGTTTCAAAAGCGTTCATAATCTCTTCAAGGCTTTTCCAGTACATTATCGTTTCCAGCTGTAACTGCATATCAGAAGGACCGTGTCCGGTTCAGTTCATCGGTGAAGAGCGTTTCTGAGCTGCACTTCCACAAAATAGTCACCAAATATGCAGCTGTAAAATGAAATTAAGATGATCTACTTAATATCAACGAACAAAAAAAAGGAAAACATTCATTATGGGTGCATTCCGATTTACTTTCATTTCGATTATAGAATATAAATCGCTAAATTAAAAACCAAAATGTATGGAGGACTAAGAGTGAGATGTAATAAATAAATCTTTAGCAAAAATGTCAATAAATCATGAAATGTATGTCAATGAATACATAGAAGTCCAAAGGATTTATTTATGTAATAAAATCAGTTCATAAATTAATGTTCTCATTTATTGATAAATAAATACAATTATATATATATATATAGCGTTAATACCATATCGGTATCGACCGATATATGTTAATTTTTTATTCTGTCGTTATTGACCCAATAAGAAAATTTACCCAATATATTTAAGCCGATAAATAATGGATTTGAATAGCTTGAAATATGATCGGAAAACTTCAAAAAGGAAAATAATTTCAAAAAGGAAAAGTCTGTCATATAATGAGAACATTATAATTGTGTGCTTGGGACATGGATTTTAATGGTGAGACTTTTGCTTTTGTAATCAGGCTTTCAAAAATTATATAAATATTTATTGACCTTATTTATTTAAAAGATTCAAAAGATAGTTATATAATTCTCTTTATTTATGAATTCTATAAATAAAGCATGAACTATGTCAATAAATTGATTCATTTATTACCTTTTTTTATTTGCAATTTCTTGATGTATGTATTGACATAGACTTATTTATTCATTGACACTCTTATTTAATAGATTTGAAAGATTTATTTATGAATATGCCACTCCCTGTCCTTCACATAAATGCACCTCCTTGCATTTGAAAACATTCCCAATTATGATACATAGCCTACAGTAATTTTACAGCAAACAACTGCTAAAAAAAATGCAGCTTAGTCCCAGTTTGCGGTTACCGCAGACACACTACAGCTGAGAGACCTTCCTCGGGGTGGGCCGGTGGCGCGGTTCGGAATTAATTCGCTGTGTGCGGTTCAGTTGGGGTTTCGCGGTCAGGCTGGGGTTGTCAGTACTGGGCGGCACTGATAGACTGTGAGGCAGTGGCGTCGCTCGCCGGGGATTGTTCCGTTCGTAGACGCTGTAGGGAGGAGGAGTCTTGCTGCCCCGCCGAATGGGCATGTCCATGGGAACGGCGGGGGGCAGAGGAGGGTCGGGCGGCGGGAGGTCGATCCCACACGTTTCAGAGACGCTGCAGCGGCTGAGGGACGAGATGCCGCTGCTGTAGCTGCCAGAGCGGGCAGGGGAGTGAGATGCCAGGCTCCCCATTGGCAAGCCATCGGTCGGGGAGGGCGTGAGGGGCGGCACCATTGACTGCAGAGCAAAATCAAGCACAGTCAACTCATCAACCCGTTCACACGTCAGTTTAAAATATCCCCGGCGACCATTATTTTTTACATTATTTCCATGTCAAGCTTGTCATGTGACACCGCAAGCCACAATAGAGTGCGGGTTGCGGGAGTAAAAGCTCCATTCATTTTCTCCATAGGAAAACTGATTTTAAACGACAACCCTACTGTGAGCTACGATGTTGTTAATCTATGGTTTTTGCTTCTGCTGAAGCCATCAGCCTGCATTATTTCAGCTTATTTCTTTTTTTACAATAATTGTGTTGAACATACATTACCCATGATGCTGTATAGAATCAGAGAGTCCCAGATTTCTCCCATGAAATTCGATTTATGCTGTTCGCAATGCTTCACGGGATTACAGTTCTTTCCCCCACTAAAGCCGTTAAGTACACTTTGTCTTTTTGTCTGATATTCAAAACCTTTTTTACTGTGTTGTGATTCACCTTGTAGCTGACTGGCTTGGTTCAGCGCCCATAACTCTTTAATAAAGACTTTTTGGGGGAAAAATGAATGGAAGAAAAACTTCCGGAAATATAGCGCCACTCTATAACGCTGTATGACTGATATATCAGTTTAATTACATTTAAGTATTTCATATTTATTACAAATAAATAACTAGAACATTTTAGTATTGTAATTTTACAGTTGTACTATAAAATAAAATAATTGTAATTTTATTATTAAATACTTTACAGTACGTTTACAATATTGCAATATATTTCTTATTTTGTTTAATATATTATTTAATAATAATAATAATAATTATTATTGTTTTATACTTAGTCAAAAACTGTGTTTTTTAATGTGCCTTTGCAAACTCAAGTGGAGAGATATTATTGTAAACTGTGTTAATTTCATGGTTACTGAAAGGGGTTTGAGTTAGTTATTGTAAAGACTAAACAAGTGTGAATGCCCAAATAAATAAATAAATCGTTCAGCCCTAAAAGGATGGTTCATATAGTAAAAACTAATATTCCAGCATTTAATTTTTTTTTTAAAAATCACCCCACTCATTCTAGAATGATTAATTCTTTCCAAATATAGTTATTCAGGTCATCTGGTAAACATTACAGTATTTTTTTACATCGCAATATACAGTATATCGCAGAAATAGAAAATATCGCAATGTGATTTTTCCCAATATTTAGCATAAAGGAATCACCTTCTGAGGGGAACGGGCGGTCGGCATGGGAGACAGTGACCTCACGTTCTTGCACAGAGATCCTATTCAGCACACACGCACACACACAGGAACAAAAGGACATGTCACTGAGCTGTACATAACCGATTCAAGTGTAACGGGTGTATTATATCTCACAGCAGAAAGCTGCATTACCTGTCTCAGGTGTGGGGAGATTGGCTTCACACCGTGGTAATGGTGAATCCACTGGTATTTGGAACGGAATCATCCTCTGCAAGGGATATAAAAGATATAAATCTCAGTGAATCCGCTACACCTTCTATGGGTCTTTCTCTCTGGACGTTTACTGAACACTGAGCGCTGGACTTTTAAAAACAACATGAAAGCAAAATGGACTTTACATTAATAATAAATCTAACAGATTTTACCGGTGTAACAGTGCACAGTACTTTAAAGATTTTTTTAAATATAATAAATGTAAGAATTTATACTTAATATTTATAGTTTAAATTTATAATCTTTACAAAAAATCTAAATTATAAATAAATCATACATAATAATATGACATAATATAATATACATCTATATAATTTTTTACATATAATGCATAAAGTAATTAATAATTACTATTTTTAATGCTTAATATAGTTTAAATGATTATTTATACTATTCACATACAAAAATGTATAAATTATAAATAAGTTATATATAATAATATATGACAATATAATATACATTTCTATTATTTTTACATTATATAATGCATAGTCATTTTTAATGACTATTTTCAATATTTAATTAAATAAAAATGTTCTTATTTTCTTATAAATAAGATATTGTGAACAGAACAAGTAATACACAGTATTTAATACATAATAAATGTTTAGAAAAAAAAACATAACTACCATTCAAAAGTATATATATTATTTCAAAAGTTTGGGGTTAAGTTTGATGATGAATATATATATATATATATATATATATATATATATATATATATATATATATATATATATATCTTAAAAATAAGAAAAAAATACATAAATTTATATATATAAAAAAAAATTTATATATATAAATTTTTTTTTAAATAAATAAATAAATAAATATATATATATATATATATATATATATATATATAATATTCCTACTGAATATTTTGGCTTGTACGGCCCCTCATAATATTGTGTTTGGCTTGTAATTGTTAAACCGTGCAGGCACAGCTGCACTGACCGGTGTGTGTTCCAGCGGGCTGGGGAAAATGCCGCTGCAGAGTCTGTCCCGCGGAGAGAGGCAGGCGTTCTCTCTGGAGTGCTTGTGCTTGTCAGACGGCAGTGGAGAAGCTAATGAAGGGGGATAAAGACACGTAGTGCGCGCGTTGAAAGGATACAAAATAACAGAGGAAATGAGGCAATGCTGCAAAATGATGCCAATTATGTTGTGAGGCACGGTAAGTACTGCTTGCTTTCGAGTGCCGTATTGCTTATAGTCTATTGAATTCACTCACCTCTATTGCTGGAGGGTGCAGAGCTGTTCACATTGTGTGAGCCAGAGTGATTTGAGCTGAGACTTGAGGTAGATGGACTAGGCTAGAAAAAAAAGACAACAGATACATCATGTGATTTAGTATTTTTTGTTGCAAGTAAAGGAGCTCATTTAAATAATAAAAATGAATAATAATATATCTCACTTGCATGTTGAAGACCTCATCCGAGCTCTCTGATTGGCCGGTGATGTTGCTCACTTCGTTTGAGGCCTGTGATGACAGTGAGGATGAGGAGTATCGGTTGATGGCTGGATAGCTGAGAGGACTGAAAGGGAATTGAAAGACACAAGAGAACGACTCAGGATAAATTTAGCAAACGTGTGGGTGTGTTCTCGCTGCCAATCTGTCAAACCTGATGCAAAACATTTGAATTGAGTTCAACTTCTCAAACTACAAAACTTCTCTGACCTTAAAGGGATATTTCACCGCTGGAAAGATGAATGTGTATTTAAATTGGGGCATTTATGTAGTAGAAATGTGATTTTTTTTTTTTTTTAGAAGTTGGTGCCTTCTAGACTGAGAAAAGCCAGAAAATGTATTTTTGGCTCATGTGGATGAAAGACAACAACTCCCAGAATGCACTTGCTTCACTGCCCTACGAGGCCACGCCCAAGCCACGCCTATCGGTTACAGAGGGCAGTATCGGAAGAAATAATACAACTAGGCTACTAGTTGACTCGAAACTGAAAAGACGCCGTTTTATCGTGAGATCCCACCCCCTATGGGCGGGTTGAAAACATGGACAACGAGCTCCTACTACTGGCTGTAGTCTCGAGCCTCTGGCCAAAAAAGCCTCCGATGACGCAAAATGACGATTTTTGGGCCATCTGAGTTTTTTTTCCAGACACACAATACAGAAATCTCTCGTCTCAGGGGGACATGAGGGAGGGAAGCACGGTCATTCGAAAATACTACCGGGTTTCTACTTCGGTGAAGTATCCCTTTAAAACCTTTTATCTTGTATACCCTAACCCTTACAAGAAACATGCGGGTAAGATGACACAAACCTGCGTCTTGCCACGATACGGCCTCCCTCTGGGCTGATGGCATTAGGTACGGGGGTCCTACATGTGCGCGGACTGCCATTGGCAAAATGCAGCGGACTAACTCGCACATAAGCGGGAAACTCTTGTGGCTGGATGACAAAATATAAACTGTTTTAGCGCTTGAGTCATTGGTTGAAATTAATACCACCATTTGAAGGTGAAGTGTGTAATTTCAGCGCCTCTAGTGGCACTAAGCAAATTAACTTTTCAAACGGGTTCCTCAAAACACTCCCTCCATCTGCTATTGGTCAGACAAACTCAGTAGCCCCGCCCCAAACTCATGCCATTGGTTGAGCCAGTGTTGCTATGTCAGACTGGTCTGGATTTTCAGACAAACATAAAAATGTACTAGAACTACAGGGACACAGTTAAACTAGTTTTCAGGGAAATCAAGCTACCTTACAGTTGCATATTAAGCTAGGATATGCATTTTAACATCTTTTTTTTTCTTTCACAATTAAGTTTTAAAGACCTGTGAATATGTTTCTATATGTGTAAAAGTAAACATACTTGAATTCCCAGACTGGAGCGCATTACATGAAATTGGTCAACAAGCTTTTTATGTAACGGCCTCATATCCTGCGGGACGAACTTTTCGTGGACGGCTAAACCAAATTCCAGAATATGAGCCTGTAAACAAGTCAGAGAGAAAATTGTATTATTCTTAGAACAAACTAAATATTTACATACGCAATAAAAAAAACAGGAAAAATCTCTTAGATATGTATACTCTTTGTATTAATGTTGGTTTCATATGGTTTAAACATTTTTTTTTACATAATTACTTTAAAACATTTCATTACTAAAAATCATGTGGAATAATTATCAAATAAAAAGTATAATATTATATATATTTTTTTGTATTTATTAGTGCTGTCAAATCGATTAATCGCGATTATTTGCACCTAACATAAAAGTTTTTGTTACATAATGTGTATGTGTGTGTGTGTGTATATATATATATATATATATATATATATATATATCACACACATATATTATGTAAACAAAAACTTTTGTTAAATGCGAATCTCAAGTATATACATGAATAAATATGTGTATATACTGTATATACACACACACACACACACACATAATATATAAAAATATAATATACACACACACACATTATGTAAAAAAAAAAATTATGTTAGATGTGATTAATCGATTTGACAGCACTAGTTTTTATATAAAATGTATTTTTCAAAATGAAACTGAATAATAATGAATTGTTAATGCATAAATATCATAATATTTTTGATGAGTTCCTTCTTTCAATGTATTCAAGTCATTGTACTGTATGTATAAATTGAATTTTTAATATATTTGTGAATAAATTAGCAGACAAACAAAATGAGTGTCACAATCATTGACCAAATTAATTATCGGTTTTGTACCTGTTCAAACATCAGTTCCCTAAGACGAGTAATTTTCTCTCCGTCCTCTGGATGATTTGCGATGTAATCTTTCGCGAAGAATGCCTGCGAGTGAAAGTACATAAAGAGATGCGTCCATCATTTGTATTCTGGCAAATTTTTATGAAAAGACGAGTTAATAAATAAACCCCCACATTGAAATCCACTGCATGTCTCACGGCCATTTCTCGCTGTAAACTAACCTGCACTCCTACTCATTTCTCAGAAACCATTACGCAACGTTACAATAATGCTGAGAATGTTTCTACGACTCTTGTTAAATCTATCATGCTAATTGTCATGTGTAAGTGACACTATGATCAAGCTTTCATAGAACTGCAGCCCTGTGCTCTGTGGTAAACTCATCATCTGTGGAGTGTGGTGCATGCTGGGATTCAGGAGGACCCCTGCAGTTAACTCTTCCCTTTTAATAGACTTAGTTGAAGCTTACGCTCACAAAAGGCCAGTGCTCAACATGCTGTTGCTTGGCAACTGTCAGAGATACATGCAGCAAACAGTCTTATGAAGTGTGAGGACATAGGGTAGTCATTAAACCTCCAGCGAATGCTCTTTCGGAGGGTCTTTCATCTTGCTAAAAGGAATAAGGTGAAACTGGAGTCTTAACACTCAGACCATTAAATCACTTCACAGACAATTCATGTTGTGAAGACCATGAGACAACAACAAAGTCAAGGCATTTTGGACTTCAACGGTTCAAATATTTCAACATTCTGACTGCATGTCATAAACTAAAGCATTGCTGAAATATTTTAATCTCTCGCTTGTAAGTGAAATTAACAATGGACCACATTATTTCCCCCCATTCTTTTCTACATTTTTTGATCCAAGTTTTAACCCAACCCAAAGTCCACCTCTAAACTAGCAGAACCAGACTGCCCCTGCTCTCCATCCAGTCCTGTACCTCCTGGTATCGAGCCAGTCCTCCATTGACAGCGGCATCGATGACTCCGTTCAGGCACATGGTGAGCGGGTTGATGTTCAGCATCTGCCTCATCTGACACTGGGCGATCAGCGTTCTCAACTGCAGCGTTTTATTTTCAATCACCTCGCTGGCGTTCTCCAAGGGACTCATCTCCACCTATATCGAAAGCACACTGAGGTTATGATTTCTCTGGTTATGTTTAAATTATTGTTTTGATGGTGGATGCGCCATCTTGGGAGTAGTTACTTTAAATTCATGATAGCGCCGAAGTGCTTGGAAAACCTTGCCTTGTACGTGATTGGCCATGTTCATGATTTATCAAGGGCTGAACTGAAGTCTACAAGTGTCTTGTAAAATGTTTTTTTTTTTTTTTTTACAAGTTATGACTCACCAATTCCCTTTTCTCAACCTCAAACCAGCGTGAAATGCCAGGTAAACTCTGAGCGAGGGTCAGTGTCGTCCGTTCAACCCACAGGCTCTACAACACAACACAAATAATAGACATCATAAAACTGATTTTCAAAAATGTAATCATTTCAGATTCAACCTGGTGCCCAAGCCTTTAAGCCCCTTTTTTTTTTTAAATGACAGAACACACACACACACACACAGGCAGACCGATAAAACGACAGACAGACAGACAGACAGATAGATAGATAGATAGATAGATAGATAGATAGATAGATAGATAGATAGATAGATAGATAGATAGATAGATAGATAGATAGATAGATAGATAGATAGATAGATAGATAGATAGATAGATAGATAGATAGATAGAACGACCGACGGATGGATGGATGGATGGATGGATAGACACAGACAGACAGATAAATAGATAGACAGACAGACAGACAGACAGACAGATAGATAGATAGATAGAGACAGATAGATAGAACGACAGACGGATGGATGGATGGATAGACACAGACAGACAGATAGATAGATAGATAGATAGATAGATAGATAGATAGATAGATAGATAGATAGATAGATAGATAGACAGACCGATAGAACAACCGATAGATAGATAGATAGAGAGAGAGAGAGAGAGAGAGAGAGACAGATAGATAGACAGATAGAGAGAGATAGATAGAGAGATATAGAGAAAGAAAGATAGATACAGACAGATAGAGAGAGATATAGAGAAAGATAGATAGATATATAGATACATAGATAGATAGAGACTGACAGACAGATAGATAGATGGATACAGACAGATAGATAGAGAGAGATAGAGAGAGCAAGACAGATAGAGATAGATAGATAGATAGATAGATAGATAGATAGATAGATAGATAGATAGATAGATAGATAGATAGATAGATAGATAGATACAGACAGACAGAGAGAGGAGAGAGATACAGATAGATAGAGAGATATAAAGAAAGATAGATAGATAGATAGATGGATAGATAGATAGATAAGGACAGATAGATAGAGAGAGAGATAGAGAGAGAGAAAGACAGATAGATAGATAGATAGATAGATAGATAGATAGACTGACAGACAGATAGATAGATAGATACAGAAAGAAAGATAGATAGACAGATAGATAGACAGACAGAGAGAGAGAAAGACAGATAGAGATAGATAGATAGATAGATAGAGATAGATAGATACAGACAGAGAGAGAGAGAGAGAGAGAGAGAGAGAGATACAGATAGATAGAGAGACAGATAGATAGAGAGATATAAAGATAGATAGATAGATAGATAGATAGATAGATAGATAGATAGATAGATAGATAGATAGATAGATAGATACAGACAGACAGATAGAGAGAGAGATAGATAGATAGATAAAGTCTACAACACCTTAAACTCATTCTCTTTGTCTTTGGTGCCCTTGTGAAAAGGCCTGTCATAGCGAAACCTCCAAATATGGTTCACTTTGTAGAAGCTCTTGATGTTGTTGGGCACCCCGTCTCTCTGCAGGACGTCCTGGTTTTCAGGGACAGGACTAACAGCATAGATCTGCAGATCTGAATCATGACCAGTTAAGGGACTTACAAAGCATTCAGTCTTCACACTACGGTCAGTTCACAACTACAAAAACACACTCACAGAGATATTCTCAATACTACTTTCCTTTGCGCTACTCATGAACTTATGCCACAGAAACACACAACTCTCAGATCATTATGAGTTGGTGAAGAGGAGAGGTCATGGAACAGCATGAACCCTGTTCAGATACACATCTGATTAGAAACTCCAGCAGTTTACACATCTAACAGCTGCACTATTAGCACTTCTCCACGCTTTAATTGCCCTTATCCTCACACCAGCTCTCATCTACGAACCCTTGAGGAGCAATTTGGTAATCTCAAGAAATTAATGTGAACTTGCACTTTACCGTTCTGAATAAACAAATCCAATTAATTACAGGACAAACTTTTTCAGAAATACAGAGACAGTGGTGTGCAAAGACTTTACAGCACTATTTTCATATTTTAAGATTGAAAATCTGGGACAACAAACTTTATAAGTACATTGTTTGGAATATTTAATAAAAAAAAAAATGTTTATGACTGTTTTAATGTGTCTCATAAAAAAAAAAAAAAAAGAGAAAATACGTAGGTTTTAAAGTGCCCCCATTGTGCTTTTTTAAAGGTTCGTAATTTAATTTTGAAGGTCTCCTACAATAGGTTTACATTCATCCAAGGTCAAAAAACACTTGAATTTTCTCATTATACACGTTGCAGCATCAACTCTTTTCTCACAGTGTCTGAAATGGTTCGATAAAGGATTCATTCTCTCTAAACCCCTCCTTTCCGAGAACCAACTCTGCTCTGATTGGCCAGACGGCCCAGTCTGTTGTGATTGGTCTACTCAGCTCTGATTGGTCAGATGGCCTAGTGGTCTGTTGTGATTGGTCTACTGTGCTCTGATTGGTCAGATGGCCTAGTGGTCTATTGTAATTGGTCTACTGTGCTCTGATTGGTCATATGGCCTAGTGGTCTGTTGTGATTGGTCCACTGTGCTCTGATTGGTCAGATGGCCTAGTGGTCTGTTGTGATTGGTCTACTGTGCTCTGAATGGTCAGATGGCCTAGTGGTCTATTGTAATTGGTCTACTCTGCTCTGATTGGTCAGATGGCCTAGTGGTCTGTTGTGATTGGTCTACTGTGCTCTGAATGGTCAGATGGCCTTGTGGTTTATTGTAATTGGTCTACTGTGCTCTGATTGGTCAGATGGCCCAGTCTGTTGTGATTGGTCTACTCTGCTCTGATTGGTCAGATGGCCTAGTGGTCTGTTGTGATTGGTCTACTGTGCTCTGAATGGTCAGATGGCCTAGTGGTCTATTGTAATTGGTGTACTGTGCTCTGATTGGTCAGACGGCCCAGTCTGTTGTGACTAGTCTACTCTGCTCTGATTGGTCAGATGGCCCAGTCTGTTGTGACTAGTCTACTCTGCTCTGATTGGTCAGATGGCCCAGTCTGTTGTGATTGGTCTACAGATTACAGTGCGAGTCAGAAACGAAACGGCCATTACCATATCTGAATTCTAGCTTCGGATCTTGTACACAGTGATTCTAACAGTAACAATGTCAGTTTTACCGTTTTAATTAGAGCCTGAGTCCTCATCCTTTGGAAGTGCATGCAAAGTGGATTTGCTTTCGCAGTGCAGAAAACAGCATCTTCTTGACATGTCGACAACACGAACCAAACTCTTCCAGGCCTCAGCTACAACTACAGTGTTTGAGGGCGGGTCCAAGTAGATGTTGCTTGCGAGCATACACTGAAGACCATAGGTGGCATTATACAAATTTGTTACAAACCTATGTAAGTTCGTGCAGGAAGTAAGACTGGAATTACTGACAACTCGTTTCAGGCAGTTCAAAATCGGTTCTTTCCATTTATCCTACACTTTGATCTTTGCAGACCGTTTACATACACAAACAGCTATACTTTAGTAAAATCAAGGATACACTGCGCGTCCGCTTGGTGGATGGTCTGGTCGGGCTGGTTGGCGTGCTGCATTGCGATGGCGTGAGGAAACTCGCTGAGCATCCGCTGCTGAAAGGCCTCCAGGCGCTCGTAATCGTTCCCTCGACACACAAACTCTTTATTCTGTTCGGCGGCAACACACACACAGACAGAAGTAATGAGGAAAATGGAAGACTGTGAATAGAATAAATCTTTCATAATTCAGTCCTAATTTATTCTCATTTTCCCCTTCATTGTCATTTAAAACATCTGGAGTGAATATACAAAGAATAGTATTTGGCAAACCAAATAGCTTAATAAAAAGAAAATGTTGCAAATCATAGATGAATAACAGTGAGATCTGGAAGAAAAGTGCCCCCTAGAGGACATGATGTTGAATTACAGGATAAAGATGACGACATTTTAATATTAGAGGGATAGTTCACCCCAAAATTGAAAAGTTGTCATTTTTTTGCTCACCCTCATATCATTCAAAACCTGCATGACTGTACGTGTTCCATAAACATGAAAGTAGACCTTCTGAAATAAATGTAATCCTACAACACTGTGAGCAAAGATTGTCAAGAATGAATTTTTGGGTGAACTATTGCTTAAAAAGTATATAACCAAGACAATGATATCTGTAAAATATTTACCTAAAATAATAATCCTTTATTATATTATATTTATATTATATTATATGTGCTAATTAATTTTTGAATAATTGCAATCATACAACATTGTGACCAGGTACTGTCAAGAACTAAAAAAAAAAAACTGCAAAAACATTTTATGAACAAGACAACACTATCTGAAAAATATTAACCTTCAATAATAAGCCTTTATAGAATAGGGGGGGGTGAGCTATTGCTTAAAAACATATTTAAAACAGTTAATTAACAAGACGACATCTGTAAAATATTTACCTAAAATAATAATCATTTATATTATATTATTAATAGTACATATGCTATATATATGAATATAATATAAACATGCTTAAAGAGTACCCTTAAAAAGAAGGGGAACTTCTTTCCGTAGAATCCGACTCTGAAGAACTCTGGCTCGAGACGCTGCTGGTTCATTATTTTGTCATAAAAAGAGGCTTCCATCATCTATCAAGAACGCAAATAAAACAGACCATTGAGCACAATGTAACACAAACAACTGTTAATATGACAAATCACTGCCACAATCTGTGAAGCAATCGACTGTGTAACAGAATAAACAAAAAACAAATGGGGAGGGTTAACAGTCGAAGCCAAACGCCTCATTAGGATAACAATTGGCCGTAAGTATAATGAACGTACTGTAATAACAACTCAATCTAGCTCAAATAATTGCTGTATTTAAAGCCACCGCAAACAAAAAGCAGACGTTTGAACTGCAGATTAGGGTGTAAAAAAATACGAAATAAATGCAAATCAAAGAAATGACATGCGTACTATAAACGGGAAATACTCACCCTCATTTTGCTGAGGTTCCTGTAGTCATAATACGTTTCGTACTGATTGGCCAGTTCTCGACACAGTATGATGCAGTTTTCCCAGCACTGGAAGGAAGAGTTCAGCTTGTAATTTCGACGTATTTTTGGTTGTATGTATTTGTTATTTTTATGTACAGGACTTTGGTACCCATTGTGGTTTTTGAAAGTGCTTAAATAACAATAATACTTCATACATTAAAGTATATTTTTAGTTATAAACAACGACCCCGGCTCTTTTCAAAGAGGTGAGTCATTGCAGCTATAAGTTTCGGCCACAAGATGGCAGTGTGTAGAAAGAAAAGAAAAACTCTCAGTAGCTGATCATCAGCCATTTGTTATTGGAAATATTCTAGTCACAATGTCTCTGCACATATCTGCCCAGATCCTTCAACATTCAGCATTATTAGCCACATGAATGCGGCTGGTTTATGGTAGGTGGGGTGCATCTTAAAATGAGAGATGGACTCACTTTCCCTCTGTCAAAATTGTGTATGATGGTGAGATGGAGGCATTCCTTCCTCTGCCACTCGCTCTGCATGGGGTACGTGAGAAACTCTCTGAGAGGCCTTTCAGTCCACTCCAACAGCTCGTCGTACAGCAGGAGGGTATACGACGCCTCTGCAACACATTTACACGCATCTTTTAAAACTGAATATTAAAAAAAAAAAAAAAGTATTATCAGTATTATTATGCAACACAGATCATAAAAATGGAAAATTAAAACATAATTTAACTAAACAATTTAAAAAATATTATGTATTATACAAATTATTATTAGTAATATTATTATTATTATTATTATTATGCAACAGTTACATATATCATAAAAAATTCATTTAAAAAGTATTTATGATACAAATTATTATTCTTGTTATTATGTAACAGTTACGCAGATCATATAAAATTGAAAAATAATTATATGATAATTAAAAATAATTATACAAATTATTATTACTATTATTATTATTATTCTGTAACAGTTACACAGATCCTACAAATATTTTAATTAAAACAATTATAATTATACAATCTATTATTATAAAAAAAGATTATGCAACAGTTGCACACATCATAAATACAGAAAATTAATATATTATTATTTTTTACAATAGAAAATATTATTATGCAAAATAGTTACACATCATTAAAAAAGTAAAAAAAAAATAAAAATCATTATGCAACAGTTACACAGATCATAACAAATTGAAAATTACAAAACATATTTGTAATATAAAATATTCTTCTTATTATTATTAAACAGTTGCAGAGTTCATAAAAAAAAAATATATATATATAATAGAAATTATTTAAAAATAAATAATATTAATTATAATTTTTTTTTAATAATTTAAAATTAATTGGAGCAGAAATTACCACATATTTTGATCAGAGGTAGGATACAGTGAAAAATTAACAATCAATATACTGTCAAATAAAAAGGATACAGATTAATACAAATATATTGAGCAATTATTACCGGTGTGATTTTGTGCCTTCAGGTGCAGCTCATAGAGCTTGTGAATATAACGGATGTACATTTCTTCTTTATTCAACTCAGTTTTGTAGAAGTTCTGAAAAGAACAGGGCAATGTGAGCAGAACATCCTTTTTTTCTGAAGCTCATCTCAATAAATACCAAACAACACTAATATATAAAAAGTACATGTCCTCTGATCTCAAGCAAAGTCACATATAAATGAAAATAAATGACAAAAATATCAGTAATATCCAAACTAACCAGAAGGTTGACTGTACATCCCATCGTTTTCCCGTCAACCTCTCCGATCTTCATGCAGTCCCTGAGAAGAGATGAAGAAACCCGAGTGTGTTTGAACTGTATAGTGTGTGCGGTCTGTGTTTGTGCACGTGTGTCTGCTTTACCTGTAATCTAGCAATCTTTCCATCAACCGCGTGACGGTAGCGATGTGGGAAACGCCACTTTCTCTCCAGGTCTCTCTCTCGATCTTCTTCAGCAGACTAAAATCACAGACATGCAGTATTCAGATATACTCGAAGAACTAAACTCATTTAAAACAACGACTGTAGTTCATAGTATTTAATGATGGTCTCACCTCGGATATGGACCAAACAACGGAATTCTAATGCAGAAAAACAGAAAAAAATGGACAATATTTTAGTATATTTTAATAGAATATATATTTTAAATTATATTTTGAAGTATTTTGTGATATTTTGTATTTTTTCAAATCATAATTGGTTAAAAAAAAATTCTATTTGAATATATTTTTAAACAAATTCAAAAGGAGAACAGCATTTTTTAGTATTATAAATGTCTTTACTGTCACTTTTGATCAATTTAATACATCCTTCCTAAATAAAAGTATTAATTTCTTAAGAATTAGGACTCACATGTTGTTAAAGAGCTCTCTGTAAGTCTCATCTCCTTTGCCCTCTGACATCAGACCTTCTAGTTTGTCTATTAGTTTGGCCTCCACCTTTAGAGACCAATCAAAAATGTTATTTTTCCTTCTTAAAGCATTAAATCATAAATAAGTCCACTTCTAAAGTTAGTCAAGGTTTCCAGCACCAAAAACATCATCATGTATAAATCATGCATGACCATTCCAGGCTATATTTGCAATTTTTAGCATTATATAAAAGGGCTTTCTGCGAGATAATTGAAGACATCAATGAAAAACCCAGACTTGCTGTAAATTGCATTTAAATTATATATTAAATTTGACATCCGGCTCAAAATCTTGCTGACAATCCTTTTCAAATTATGATTCCATTCAAAAAGCGTCACGATCTTAGTAAACAAGCTAGATTTCCTGGCATCCGCAGCGTTTCATAATTCACTGTGGCATGAACATCACGCTGCTCTCGCGCGCTGAAACATGTTCGTGTCACTGCGATTCCAGCACCTGTTTGAAGTTGCCGCTCCGTTGCTGTTCGCAGTCCATCATATCGTGAAAAACGGGGATGAGGACGTTCCGCAGATCCATCTGTGGCACCAGAGTCACCTCCATGAACGGGCCGATTAGGGTAGGGATGAGATTTAACTTATAGTCACCTGGAAGACACCATCATACATTCACGTTCATGTGATCATCCATAAATGATCAATGCTGATTTGTACCGAAAGACGTACCCAAATGCTGCCACATGCTGAAAATCTCACAACCGATCATCACTCTCATGTCACCATACCTTTAAAAACACAAATATAGTCATAATAATTCTGCAGTGATAGAAAGGATATTGGCTGCGTCCAAAATCGCATACTTCCCTACTATATAATAGGCAAAAAACAGTATGTGATACAATACACACTACCTGGATGACCTACTACTTACAGTGAGATTCTGAAGTGTGCATACGATGGACACTTTACTATCCCATGAGGCCACGGGAGAGGATTTATGAATGGAAGTGAAGCGATGTAACTGACGCTGGTAGGTCACATGATAACGACAACATGGCGAATGTAGTTCGTCCAGATTACATTCATACTATATAGAATATACTTTCTTTAATTACTTATTCAAAATATGTACCTACTCAAGAGAGTGTGAGATTTCGGACACAGCCAATGTAATATTACAACGGTTTTCCCATGATGCAACAGTATAAAACTAATTAGCCAATGTACAATAAATCAGCTGCTAGTAATGGCGTGTCATTACGCAGAATGTGTTATTTTACACTATTAATCTTTCAATCTCATTGTCAGTAGGATTCTGATCAAATAAAAGAAAGGAACAGGAAGGGGTCTCACTTCTCCAGGACTTTTTTCCTCTTGGAGGGCGGGAACATTTCCAGTTGGAGGCAAGGCTGGTTGATGAATATTATACAGAGATAAAAATAGGACTCCCATACCTACAGATAAAGAGACAGCTAATTAAAATGCTGACTATGATTCAACATTTTAACGTGCATCATGTTCCCAGGATGCACCAGTCATTTTTGATGTCATACAGCACACTGTAAAGAATGATAATGTGCAGTCGTTAGCCTGAGGAAATATTTCTACGGCATCTGACCTTTAAAAAAAGTATTTTTCCTGGTGTGACCTTATGAATTCAAGTTGATTCTGTCATATGAAATATTTTATTTAATTTAGATGTAATTTTTAGGGTACTTGATCAAACATTTTTATAGTGTAGAATGAGAGATCTACTGCAGTGCTTTCACACGTACACAGTGTACCAGAGACGTCCGAATATATTAACATCTTTAATCAAATAGTTAAAGTGACAGGCAATCATTAGTGAATATAATATAGTATATGCAAATTTTTCTCCAAAGAGTATTCCAGTACTCTGGAGAGCAGAAAATTCATTAATAATCTGTAGTATTTAAAGTATTTTTTTACTTTCTTTAAAAGGTAAGAATGAAGATTTTGTGCAGATGTTTCAGAGTTTCATTATATTAATTATATAAACTGTAAAAATATTAAATTTGAGAACTTTTGCTGTTCCCTGTGTTCGATTCCCTGGCAAAAGTGTTAGGTGGGATCATTTTTGTCTCGTGTTCATTAATGCTGCTTTTTTTTTTGACACAGTAATATTGTGAAATATTATAACAATTTAAAACTTAATGTTGAAAACAGCTTCATATTTTGGTGAAAACCGTGATCATTTTTTTCTTTGCTGAATAGAAAGATCAAAAGAACAGCATTTATTTTGAAATAGAAGGCTTTTGAAACATTATAAATATCTTCATGACTCTACTGAATCCATAAATGGAAAATCTCCTTACCTTGAAGTCAAATTTCTCATTAAGGAAGTTGTTGCGCAGGGTATCAGAGAGATACAAGATGGTGGTAATAATGACGCTAAACACAAACAAACAGAAACGTCAAGCAATTAAACATTTCTATGGTTGAATGAGATTACATATGAATTGTTTCAAGCCTGGTTTTCCAAGCCCTTACTTATTAGCGACCAGTCGCATGACAGTCCAGTCTTTTGGGAACATATCCTGTCGGATAAGTATTCTGAAGACGGTGAATAACTGCAGGATGAAACTCTGGGAAACCAGTGTGAGAGATCGTACAGTTAGACTACAGCAATCGCTATTATCACAGCTGTGCTCAGGTAATGTTTAGAAAATGATTTTACCGTTAGTTCATCTTTAGTGGGAAATCTGCTGAGAAGCTGTTGGTATTCTTGATCTTTTAACTGCCGTAGCAACGCGAGTAAACAAGCAACAAATTCACCCTGAAACACGAACACATCTGAGTGTTATTCACTATACTGAAATACTTCCCCCCCCCAAGTAAATATAAAAGGTCAATAGAAAGGTCAGACGCACGGTCACATCCTGGTACTGCAGGCGCAGGGAGGAGGCAGCGGGCTGAGGCCGGTTGGTCACTTCCAGTATAGTTCTGAGTAAGACTCCAGACAGACTCTCCATGACCAGATTCACCTCCTCAGACACTCCACACTCCTACACACATCAACAAAAATATTTCATTTCATTTATTTTAAATTAATTGTGATATATACAAATGAATATTAAAAAAAATATTTAATATCATCACCTTCCTAAAATAATTGCCTAAGTCATTTATTGACAAAAATGATTTACTTTTTGCATAAGTCATCTCCTCATGATGCTGGCCACCTCTGGTAAAAATCGCCCACATCCTCAGTTGAACAGATCATGCAATTCTACCCCTGTAGTATAATGGCCTATGACAAGAGTGTGACTTTTTAGAGCCGTTTTATTTTGCCTAAGTCAAAAGACAATGGCCCTCATTTATCATTCTTGCGTAGAAACGGGCGTATATATTGGCGTAAGATTATGCTTACACTCCTCTCATCGCCTGATTTATGAAGCTGTGCGTACCTTTGAAATCCAGGTGTACGCAATACCTCCCCTTGATAAATGCCGCGGCTGAAAACGAGCGTCATTAGAATAACACGCCCCTATATATTCAAGTCTCCGCTCCCCCCACACCCTCATTTTACGCCATGGACACACGGAAGACGGCAAAGAGAAACTTCTTTGAGAAAGAGAAAGCGAAACCAGGGAAGTGGAAAGAAACAAAATTGATTTCTAGATTTTTATTATTAATGACGCTTATTGATATTTAGAAGAAGAATGTCGTTATTATTATTATTTGTATTATTATTATTATTATTTAAAAGAAGAAGAATGTCATTTTTATTATTTTGTCAGTCTGAATTATTTTTTTGGTCATTGAAAACCTTTCATTACTAAACCCAGTCCGTGCACATCTGCCGGGCCTAACCCTGGCCTAACCATCGTTTTAAAGAATATACAACGGAGCGCGTCGAGTGTAAACGCCTCGTCCGTTTGGGGAGGTGCGCGCGCAGTCTGCGGAGATTCGCGCTGCGGAGCCAGGCGAAAGTATAAACAAGGCTTGAAACGTCAGGTAAAGCGCACAGGCTCGCAACTTAAGGAATACATATGCCTACAATTCAAATGCTTTGGTAAAGTCACACAATTTAAACATTGAAGTCCATGTTGCACAAAAATAAACACTGAAGTTTATAATTACTATGTTGGTGTTTTTTTACAGTGGGTCATAATATATCATATCTTTTAGTTTGTCAGTGCGTTTTGTGGTGTTAGGAATTGTTTTTCTGCGCATTCCCGCACTCAAAACGTGCGTACACCACCTCCTGAGCTGGCGTAGGATTTTAGCGTGCCGTACGCCAACGTCCATATTGATAAATCTCAAAGTCACCGTGGTTTTGGGTGTACGCCAGGTGTACGCTGGAAATTTGGTGTACGCACTTTTGATAAATGAGGGCCAATGAGACTTAGGCAATTTTACAAGCTTTTCAAGATGGCAGCTGCATCAAGAAGAACGAAAATCTACTCAACCTCTCAATTATTGGTTCAGTTTTTTGTGTTTTCTGAGAAACCTGAAAAAAGGGCTTGGGAAATTATTTTAGGAAGGTGATGATATTTAAAAAAAACAAAAAAAAATGATTATATGATATTAGATTTCAGATTTACATTTTTTTTATAATATTTTTAGGGCTGTCAATTGATTTAAATGTTTACATAAAAAATTATTTGAGGAATAATATTCCCTTACTGCGAAATTTACATAGGCCTACAGGTCAGGAGGTAACGATTCAATTAAATTTCTAAAGCTTATTTGTTTAGATAAAATAAATATATAAAAAAAAAATTCAGTAACTAAAATATGTACTAAATCTCACCAGCCATTTTAACTCAATTTAACTCAAAACTCAAATTATAAATATATATAAATATATAAATACATACATTTAAATATTAATTATATGATATTTAATTTTTGTATATTTATTTAATTATTTATATAAATTTATATAAATATACTAGACCTGCTTTTTATTGAATTATTTTTATAATATGTTGACTTAATTAATCTAATTAAATTACAATTAATTAAATACAATATTTAAATGGTTACTATATTGTGAAATTTACATACAGGTAATGATTAAATTTGTATATATATATATATATATATATATATATATATATATATATATTTTATATAAATATATATTTTTAGATAATTATATTATTAATAATAATAAGCCCTACTTTTCTCCATACGAAATCAGCAACTAAAATGAGTACCAAATCTCATCAGCAATTCTAAAGGGGAAAAACAGAAATTAAAAAAGGACACGAGCTAGAAACGAACTAATAAATAGAGATGCGAGTGAATCGAACAGTAAGGAAATGACTGTAGCAGCGGTTTCTGACCGTGGCGGGTGTGTTGAGCGCCAGCATGCTGGTGAGGATGTTGGCGCACAGAACCAGCTCCTTCTGCTCCTGCAGGTGTGTGTGCAGCAGACGCAGAACTACAGGTAACAGCACACACCTCGACTCTGACAACACACAAACACACGTAAGATTCAAGCATCTTTTAACCCTAGAAAGAGTACTGCGTCAAAGTGTTGCACACAATCTGCTACATGCCTTCTGTCGTCTGATTGATAGTTTATGCTTTTTAGCAAGTAAAATACTTTTTAATATAACTGTAAAAACGTTCACCAACAGGTTTAAAGGGTTAAACGGCATAGACGCAGTGTACTCTAGCATTTAGGTGGCCTCTAATAGATCTAAACTGGTGTTTTCAGCAATATTTGTTTAATTTTTAAATGCTTTAAATCAGAAAAACTGAGTGATCCTTTACCCGGGTTGATGTAGAGAGGGCTCTCCACGGTCTTGGCCATGCACTGCAGTTTGACGGCCTGTAGGGGGCAGTCGTTGTGCGTGAGGGCGGGCAGACTGCTCAGCGTGTCACGGGCCAGATTTGCCACCTCTCTCATGCTGAAGATCTTTAGCAGCTCGCAGCACACAGTCGGGAACGATCTCAGGAACACGGCCTGAGAAAATGCCAGTAAACACATCGTTAAGTGTTTGTTTAGTACAAAAAAACCCAGTCAAGCTCATTAGATGGTGCCCAAGAGATAACTTTAAAGTCACCATGAAATCAAAATAGACAATTCTTGTTATTTTTTTATGTAATATTGCATAAATACTGCAGTATTTATAATCAATTATTTATCTGTGCACATCAATATTTAAAAAATTCATGTACCCTCGTAATCTTTAATCAAAATAACTTCTCCCTCTTTTTTGCAGCATCATCTCTTCTCTTCTCTGATGATGTGTTTACCGGAGCGAGGGCGGGATCAACCTGTCACTCAACATGAGATCGACCAATAGCAAACCACAACCATCCAATCAATTTCTGATGGACAAAATCAAGTCCCACCCTACATTTTTTCTTTTTCGGGAAGCAGTTTCACTCAAATATACACTCACCTAAAGGATTATTAGGAACACCATACTAATACTGTGTTTGACCCCCTTTCGCCTTTAGAACTGCCTTAATTCTACGTGGCATTGATTCAACAAGGTGCTGAAAGCATTCTTTAGAAATGTTGGCCCATATTGATAGGATAGCATCTTGCAGTTGATGGAGATTTGTGGGATGCACATCCAGGGCACGAAGCTCCCGTTCCACCACATCCCAAAGATGCTCTATTGGGTTGAGATCTGGTGACTGTGGGGGCCATTTTAGTACAGTGAACTCATTGTCATGTTCAAGAAACCAATTTGAAATGATTCGAGCTTTGTGACATGGTGCATTATCCTGCTGGAAGTAGCCATCAGAGGATGGGTACATGGTGGTCATAAAGGGATGGACATGGTCAGAAACAATGCTCAGGTAGGCCGTGGCATTTAAACGATGCCCAATTGGTACTAAGGGGCCTAAAGTGTGCCAAGAAAACATCCCCCACACCATTACACCACCACCACCAGCCTGCACAGTGGTAACAAGGCATGATGGATCCATGTTCTCATTCTGTTTACGCCAAATTCTGACTCTACCATCTGAATGTCTCAACAGAAATCGAGACTCATCAGACCAGGCAACATTTTTCCAGTCTTCAACTGTCCAATTTTGGTGAGCTCGTGCAAATTGTAGCATCTTTTTCCTATTTGTAGTGGAGATGAGTGGTACCCGGTGGGGTCTTCTGCTGTTGTAGCCCATCCGCCTCAAGGTTGTGCGTGTTGTGGCTTCACAAATGCTTTGCTGCATACCTCGGTTGTAACGAGTGGTTATTTCAGTCAAAGTTGCTCTTCTATCAGCTTGAATCAGTCGGCCCATTCTCCTCTGACCTCTAGCATCAACAAGGCATTTTCGCCCACAGGACTGCCGCATACTGGATGTTTTTCCCTTTTCACACCATTCTTTGTAAACCCTAGAAATGGTTGTGTGTGAAAATCCCAGTAACTGAGCAGATTGTGAAATACCCGTCTGGCACCAACAACCATGCCACGCTCAAAATTGCTTAAATCACCTTTCTTTCCCATTCTGACATTCAGTTTGGAGTTCAGGAGATTGTCTTGACCAGGACCACACCCCTAAATGCATTGAAGCAACTGCCATGTGATTGGTTGATTAGATAATTGCATTAATGAGAAATTGAACAGGTGTTCCTAATAATCCTTTAGGTGAGTGTATGCCACAATAGGGAAGACCATCGCAACTCGTTTCATGCCGACTTTAATAATATGTGTAATGTGCTGCGGTATGTGTGTATTTTGTGCATTTGTGTCACTGTAATACAACCGCTATCATCTTCCTCCAAACACATTTGCACATTGATTTAGTGGGAAAATGTTCCTCTGGTGCGGTAGGGGACGTCAAACAACAGATGTAAGCAAAGGCACTTATTCACACACACAAATATTGTGGTGACACGAATCTGGCACAGATCCAGTCGCCTGCATGTGCTTTGGATTATGCCACGGTGTCCAAAGACGCTTTGTTTTCTTGGCTGTGTTAATTGAAATCTGCTCTCTTGCTGGGCTGCCATAACAAGAACAGACTTGTGTGCGAGTTCAGTGTGAGTGAATGTGCGAATGTGAGCGCGCGTCCCCACTGTGCCACCGTTAACGCTCGTCGGAACGAAACGAATCTCTGAAAGAACGGGGAGCAGGTCTCTCTGCCCGACGGACACACATGGCTCTGCTGACTCCAAGCTCGCGGGCCGTGACAGTGTGTGGCAGGCTTTTAGCACGCACAGCATGCGTCTCTGTTTGTGTATATCAAGACTGGATTAACTCTCCATGGGCTGACTGAGCTTTGAACGCTGCGATGCTAGCAGAACAAATGTGGGTGGGGCTGAAAAAAAGTACAGTACTCAATAAACACTTCTAACTTCCTGCTAACTGTCTTCCTAATGTTCATCTCAGCGGGTTCATCTCAAATCTCACGACGCATACGCATCTATAATATGGTTTGTTGAAAATAACAACGTGTAAAACAGAGACTTATGTATGTTTCTGTCGATGGATACGCATTCCGACTTCCCCTAAACGTATATGACCAGTCGTGTACACCGTCATCACCTGGGTTTTGAACCTGAAGAGCACATGTTGCTATCTGTTTTAAACTAAACTCATTTAAGCCTTGCCAATTTAAACATTCAAGTGCAAGTAGACTCGAAAGAAAACTCGCTGCGAGAAGATGTATGCGCACTCATCCGATCCGAAGCGCGCACATGGATAGCCGTGGCTCAGACAACGTGCAAATATTGAGTTCTCTTGCGCTTGAAAGGACAAAAATGATGTCAACATGCCCGCTTTGGCAAGTATCCTAGCAAACAAAGTAGGTTATGTCTTAAGTGAACGCAAACCGTCGAGAAAGACGACGCATGTGTATCAGTATCAGTGCACTGGATCCACGCATTCATTATGTCTTAAAGTGACAGCAGTGTTTTTCATCAAACAATAAATAACAAGGAAATCACTTACTGCTCTTGACTGAATAGCTTCTATAACTTTAACAATTATTCATCTTTATTTCATTTCTGCAGTGAAATCATATGGAATGTTTACATTTGATTACTTGATTCAATTTCTGTACCTGAAAAGCACTGTTTATTTTATTTGTATATTTGCTCTATTCTGTATTTATTTGTGCTGTTGCTTGTGGTTTGATGATTTGTTGTTATTTTCTTTATTTTTATTTGACAGTAGTCCTTTTTTCCCTGAACATAGCACATACCGAACCGTACCGAAACAGCGACCCTAAAATCGTGATAAAAACCGAACCGTGAGTAATCTGACTGACTATACCCTATATCATAATTTAATTCCCTGACATATGAAGTCCAGTTTACAGGTAAGCGATAACCAGATTAGTGCATTCCAAATCATAAATACACTGAAAATATGTCTGGATCAAAGGTGTCTGGATGGTGTTTCGGCTAACATTTTCCACAGCCTCTTCCTCTAGGTCAGAGGTCACCAATTAATAGACCATAATCCACAAATCGTTTTAATGCAAACTATTTTTAAAGCAGCATGTGAAACAGGAATTACAATTGCCAGAAACAATAATTTATGTTGGTCCAATTGCTAAAATGTGATTGTTCAGATCTTTGCTGAGAAAAAATAATAAAAGAAACCGGATCTCTTGAAACTGAGCCACTTCAGGTTGTAAAGATGTAATTTTATGATGGTAGATTATGCTCAAATGCTGGAATACCAGCTTACTACACAGTAAGTACATACTTTCTCATCACTCAGTGCAGTGCATACTTTTTGTATAAGAAGTGTGTGAACTTGAACCCAGTGTAGGCGTACAGGCGTGTGTGTCTCACCTGTGTGTGTGTGATGGGGCTGATGCCCTTACTCTCGTGAGACAGGAACAGGTGGATGGATTTGAAGAGCTCATGAACAGAGCAGCGGAATTCCTCCTCGTTCTGGCCTCCGGTGGCCGCCGCGTACAGACGCCGGGACTGCACAATGTACTTAAACAAGTACTCTGACGCCTGTGGGCCATATGACATCAAACTATTGTTATTGAAATTTATATTTAAAATCACATTAAAAAAAAAATCCTAACTAAAAATCCAAAACATGTTTAAAATGATTTCTTAACCCTGTTAAAGGCACACTATGCAGTTTCCGCTTTTCTCAAACAGCGACCCCTAGAGTCGCTGTGGAGTACTTGTATTTAACGTTACTGTCGTAAATACCGCTCACGCAGAGCCGTCTCTGCACTCTTCCAACCGCGCTTTCTTCGCTTTCTTCGTCGACGCTGCCATGATTCACGTCTGAAACGCGTGCTAGTGTCTTCCATAGAGGCTGCTTCATATGTTGTTGACGTATGTGACGTCGTGACGTAAAGCAAGTCGTGATTCTCGCGAGATTTGTCGGAGCGCCACCTCTCAAACCTGCATTGCTGGTTTTGCAGGATGATTCGCCCTACTACGAGTTCGTTTGCCATCGAAATGATTTCAAAGCTGTTATATTAAGGTACAAATCTTGCATAGTGTGCCTTTAAAGCCTGACATATAAAATAATAGTCAGTAAAATCTATTATTTATATGGAACAGTTTATTGAACCTTTAGACAAAATATAAACAAAATCTAAAGAAAAGACTTTGCATGTTTATGCTGAGCATCATATTTGATACATTAAAGCTTTTATGACTATATAGTATGATATAGTGAGAATATGAAGCTCACACTAGTGAAGAAAAAACACCTCAGTTTTATTCAGAGGCCCAAACTGAGCAGAAATATGCAATTTGGTCAAAAAAAAAAAGCTTGTAATGTAAATCAATCAGATTTTTATAGCAGTATAACAGACTACTTACATAAAATGCATACAGTATATAAATATCAGATGTCACTCTTTATCTCCCAATAATAAGTCTTAGTAAGATGATATTTAAATGCTTATTTGTATGATCAAAGCTCTGTAGATTCTTATTGTGAGGGCAAAATATATAATGCAATTTAAATGATGATGATTGAGAGATGAACAAATAAATGTTCCTCAAAAGCCTGATGGATCATATTTGATACTCGCATTTTAACATGGTTTTTGCTTCAGTCCGACGATTAATCAGACGACAGAAAGCATGTAGTAGATTGTGTAGAAACAGTTTTTTCAGAAATGTTTTGATCATGTTGATCATTTAGAGGCTTTAGAAATGTGCATATCAAATATGGTGGAGAAGGCTTTACAGGGTTAATTTTATATATATATATATATATATATATATATATATATATATATATATATATACAATTTTATATATTGAACATATTGGAATGCATTATCTGTTTCTTTATTACTTTTTGAAGAAGAAAAAAAAAAATCTGTAAACATAGTGTGAAGAGCATTTTCTGTTTTTAAACATTTCAATCAGAAAGAGCAAAAATACCACAAGATGAACCCAAAGAGGTTTGAAAGGTTCAAGGTAAGAAAGTGGGAATTGCTTTCAAACAACACCTTTGAAGGGTGAAAACGAGTGTGGATGCATTTGGAGAATGTGCCTGGTGGTCCCACGGCGGGTCATAAAAGCAGAACGGGCAAATGAAGAAAGAAAAGACTGAATGTTTGTAGCTTAATTGCATGATGGGTAAGAAAAGAAGTTCCTGTGGGTGAGAGAGGCTGGAGAGGTAGAACAGATGCATCAAGGGTATTCATAGCTGCTGGGGAGAAAGCTTAGACGATCAGGACAGAGAACCAGCAGGGGGTGAGGGTTTATTCATGATAGACCGACAGAGAGACAGAGACAGAGAGAGAGAGAGAGAGATAGAGATATAGGGTGCATATGTTTCCTCATAGATTTGCATACATACTATACTGTGACATATGAAGCGCATGTTAGCGTTCTCACCTTCAAAACCTGCTGGATCTGTTCCTGGTGCTCGGCATCAATGATACGATCCACATACCACTTCAACACACGGATCAGATCCCTGCAAGCACAAGCCGTGAATATCAGACATCAGGAGCAAAAAAAAAAAAAAAAGCAGTTAGCTAAAACTTGCCATTTATGTATGAATGTTGTACGTTTCTGTTTGTCCTGCAGGGAACATGCATAATATCGCAAATTATTCATAGGCAGTGCTCAAGATTTTACAGAGCCTCTAAAGTGACATCTGCAGGGAAAAGAAAAATGTTGGCATGCTCATTTAGTCTGTTCGGTACCTTTACATCCTTTTTTTTAATTTTTTTTAATTTAGTTATATATTTTAGATTTTAAATTCAGTTTATTTTTTAATGGCGAATAAACAGGTTTAAACTACCTTTCAAAAGTTTTTGTTTTTTAATGATGTCTCTTCTGCTGACAAGGCTGAATTTATTTGACTAAAAATACATTAAAAACAGTAATATTGTGAAATATCATTACAATTTAAATTAACTGTTTCTATTTGAATATATTTTAAAAGGTCATTTATTCCTGTGATGCAAAGCTGAATTTTCAGCGTCATTACTGGATTACTTCAGTGTCACATGATCCTTCAGAAATCATTCTAATATGCTGATTTGCTGCTCAATTGTTAATATAGTTTTAAATTTTAAATCTAAAAAAAGATTTCACTGCTAGTTTTTGTCTTCATAATATTATAAATATTTGTCCATCAACAATCATAACCTTGATAAGATTACAAATTAAATCTGACTGGTAGACGTTATTCCAAGACTCCTCATCGAGTATATGAAGTAAATCTGACGCATATCTTAAAATTTGCTCATGCACCTAACAGGTTTTGTAAAGTTTAGGAACCGACCCCCAGAATCAGAGGGCTCTGACAGGTTGAATGCTGTTCTAAGGAGAGTAAAGGTCCTTAACGGTCCAGTGTATCCCTTGAGAAGTCTTAAACACTCAAGCGATGAAACGTCTGAGATGTTTCAAGTGATGGTAACAATGAATCAGTGGAGTTAGAGTGCACAGGTCTTCATGAATACTTAATACAGCTGCCATGAAACTTTGTAAATAAACTCCGGTTTAATGGACTCTTTTGCCAGTCAGAACCCATTACAATGGTTTAAAACGTCCTTCGGGTCCAATCCATCAAGATCTGTGTGAGAAGGACGGTGTGTGTAAAGGTGTACATATATTCACAGTCTGTGGACTACAGTGGGTCAAAATCTTGGAAAACCTGGAAAAAATACTTGAGGAAATAACAGTGAGAATAGTTTACTTTTGGTCAAACTTTTCTATTTGGCTATGTTGTTTTAAGGATGTTGTGATTAATTACAAATGGGGGAATAATTGGAGGCTCTTTATGAGCCTCTTGTTGATTTTGGAGGCCCATGAGAGTAATTTGGCCATAAGGAGAACATTTTTAACATTCCCAGCATGGGATTGCAATTAATGTCAGCCACAGTGTACTACTAGCTTTCATTCCCCCTAAAGATTTGACTTGAAATCCAATTAGATCTTAATTAAACACACTGTAGCACACTGATAAAATCAACTGCCTTAAAAATAGTCTTATCATAGTCTTTAACCATATCAAGATTAATCTTTATATATTATTTATCCTATTTATATTCACCAAGATCTGACAACACAGTTCAGTTCAGTTTGATCAGATTCAATTTGATTGGAAATGGTTTAGTTCAGTTCAGCTTTCTATTTTGTTTTGTATGATTCAATTCAATTCAGCTTTCTTCAGATAGATTCGATTCAGTTTAGTTTTGCTTGATTCATTTCAGCTTGGTTCAGATCAGTTAAATTCAGTTCTTTTCAGTTCAGCCTGTTGTCAATTAAAAAACCTTTTCAGTTGTGTTGTTTGTTCAGTCAGATTCAATGTGATATAAATCGGTTCAGTTTTGTTTGTTTGCTTTTTTCATTTAATTCAGCTTTGTTAAGACAGAATCAATACAGTTCGATTTAGTTTTGTTTGATAAAAGGCACACTACGCACTTTCCGTTTTTCTCAAACAGCGACCCCTAGAGTCGCTGTGGAGTACTTGTATTTAACGCTACTGTCGTAAATACCGCTCACGCAGAGCCGTCTCTGCACTCTTCCGACCACGCTTTCTTCGTCGCCATGATTCACGTCTGAAATGTCTTCCATAGAGGCTGCTTCATATGTTGTTGATGTATGTGACGTTGTGCCGTAAAGCAAGTCGTGATTCTTGCGAGATTTGGCAGGGCGCCACCTCTCAAACCTGCATTGCTGGTTTTGCCAGCGGCGTCCCCCTTCCCCTTGCTATCGGGATGATTCGCCCTACAACGAGTTCATTTACCATCGTAATTATTTTGAAACTGTTATATTAAGGTACAAATCTTGCATAGTGTGCCTTTAAGTTCAGCTCTGTTCAGTTCAGTCTGTTCTGTTACATCAAATCAAATCTGTTCCGTTAGATCCGATTCAATTCATGAGCAAATTGTGCCATAAATGGCTAAAGTAATACGGACCTCTTATTTCACACTACTTAGCATTGGAAATTTAAACACTATAATGTGACTCAACTGTTTATTCTCTAGCGATAACAGCAGTAAATGCCCTAGCAGCATCAGCTACATTTACTTTAGATACTTCAGGATTATTGACACTCAGTTTGAACCCAGCGACTCTGTTTTTCACAACCCTGAGACAAATCACCAATTCGCCGCCGCATCCATCCTGACTATAGATTAACCTTAGTGTGTCTTTGAGCATGCTGGGAAACACAGCGCAGTGTGAAAATGTATGTGTGTGTGAGTGTGGTTACAAAGCACATAACATTAACCTGAAAACAGGCTGTGAAAAAAACAACAGTCTGAAAGTGGGATTTTCCTGTCTCTTGTGAAATATAACAATTAAATATAATACTATGTAAACATAGGCCTAACGCACACGATGCAAAATAAAATAAAAAAACAATATGTTAACACACTTAATGTGCACTGCAAAATAAAATAAATTAATAAATTAAAAAATTAAAAAATAAATTAAAAAATTAATTTAGGCATCACAAAATTGTGAGAAATGTAAATATACACCTAATGCATACAATGCAAAATAAATAAAATAAAATAAATGTTTGAATGTAGGCATCACAACATAATAGGAATTGTAAAAATGCACTTAACACATAATGCAAAATGAAATAAAATAAAAGAAGAAAAAATAATAACAAAGAAACAGCATTACACGGGACACGGGACAGAAACACAGCACAGCATCATGGGAACTGGGTGACGGGAACAGTGTGAGAGTGAGTTTTTTGCAAGCCGCCCACATCCACCTCAGCTCTGACACTGATGCTCCACACTTCAGTGCGTTACAGAAGAAAGACCACATCTACTGCCCACACACACACACACAACAACACAACCACAACGCCTCATTACTGACAGACAGCACGGCCAGAACACACCGCACACACACACACACACACACACACACACACACACACACACACACTGCTTTCATTCAGAGAGCTTGAGCTACGAAACTATTCCAAAGTTTTGTTTCCTTTTTCTCTTAACACAAAATTTTGCATTGTACAAGCATTTTTGAAAGGCGAATACCTAGAGCACGTGTCTCGGGATACACATTTTAAAAGTTGACTTGACTGGCATCTTAAAAACGTGTGCTGCATTTTCTGTGTGAGACGCCACAAAAGACGAGAACACAACGGTCTTCAGAAAGTTTTTTCATCAGTTACAATTAAATTTTAAACAAAACGTATGTCTTAAGAATCGCGATTTTTAACAGAATCGTTTTTCCCCGCCCCTAATGTTTACCTGTAGGACAGAGCACCAGCGAAGTGGTTCTCGATGTAGTTGTCCATTACGGGCTTGAAGAGCTGGAATTTGCTGTCCTGCAGCAGATTTATAACGTGCACCTGAGGAGAAAACAAAAATCGTCACCTCAGTAAGGTCGTAAGCTAACTTTAGCAAAAATATGAACATAATTTGGTTTATTTTCCAATACTGATCAGCAGAATCAACAACTGCCGAATCAGTTTCCGAATCACCTCCTAGTGTAACAATCTTTGGTGAATCAACCATTTGTGAATCAACTGTTTGGCAGATCCATTAAATCCATTGTCAGATCAAACACTGACGAATCAACCATTTCATATTGACAGCTGATGAATCAACCACTAAGGAATTAAAAATTACTGTACATCAAACATCAACAAATTAACCACTGGTGAATCAATCATTGATGAATCAACCAGTGATAAATCAACCGCTAAATCAACGGTTAATAAACATTATCTGGTGTATAATTCCAAATTAAATATATTGATTTCAGTTTAAACTATATTATTATGTGAAAAGGAGGCAGCTGAGGAATGATATGAGACTTGAAACTAGCACCGCTTTGTAGGAAATCAATTGCCCAAGAATGGGCCGCAGAATGCAGCAATTGACCAATCAGAATAAAATATTCCAGAGAGCCAAGTAAAAAGTAAAGTTATTATATAAAACAATTCCCATGAAGCCTAAGAGAACACTCAATCATGCAGAATTTATTTAAAATGTGCTTTAATGTGCTAGAAGTACTTTGTTCTGCCTGAAATAAAGAGGATATGAGGACAGGAGTTGGATTATAGCAAGAGAAGTCTAAAATGGATTTTACGAGTTGCCATATTTGGCACGTAACCGTGGTTACACAGTCGAGGAGAGATGAGGAAAGCATCTTGTACTCATTAACAGCAAGAAACTGTCTCCTTGCGGAGGAGATGGATGAGTTTGTATGAGTTTGCAGTCAAAACATGTAGAGTATCTGTGGAAACTAGAAACTTGAGAGCAATGCATTGTCTACATTTTATACATTCACATTCACGTTTAAACAAAACATCACTCACCAGGCAGTCAAACACCTTTAGTCCATACCGCTGGGGACTCTCGTCTAAAATCCCAAACAAGGTGTCTAGAGTGTCCTGTAAAAACTGTACAGAGAGAATCAAAATGTTAGAGAGTCAAAAAATATTCTATGCTATTTCTGCAGTTTCAGTGGTAAAAGTTGCTGTATGTTGCTTATACCTTAACAATTTCAGTGCCATCAATGTCCTTGAGTTTGGAGAGGCAGTCAAGGATTCTGTCCAGATTGATTCTCCATTTCAGCAGGTCCAACATGTCACCTGAAAACAACACAAGAAACATGCACTTCTGAAGGTTAACCATTTAAATTGGGTTTCATTAATAAAATGGCTGAGTCAACAATTGTCAAATCACCTGTTTGTGTTTCAACCTTTAGTGAATCAACCATTGATGAGTCCGTTAAATCCCTTTGCGGATCAAATGTTGCCAAATCAACCACTAGTGAATTAACAACTATTTAATCAAACACTGGCCAATAACCTGTTTTCATATCAGCAGTTGGCAAATCAACAGCTGAAAAATTAATAACAGGCAAATCAACTGTCAACATATAAACCAGTGGTGAATCATTGATGAATCACCTGCTGACAAATCAACTGTTGGGTGAATAAACCATCGACAAATCCAAATAAATCACTGATGAATCAATCATTGGTTAATATGTTGGCAATTGATTTGCAGACAGTTGATTTGCCAATTGTTAATTCTTTAGTGGTTGATTCGCCAATTTCTGATATTCAGTGGTGAATCATTGACGAATCTAAATCAATCATTGATGAATCACATGTGAATCAACTGTTGGTGAATTAACCATTGGCAAATCAACAGCTGATGAATCAACCAGTACCAAATCAACCACTGGCGAATCAACTGCTGGTGAATCAACCAGTACCAAATCAACCACTGGCGAATCAACTGCTGGTGAATCAACCAGACCCAAATCAACCACTGGCGAATCAACTGCTGGTGAATCAACCAGTACCAAATCAACCATTGGCGAATCAACTGCTGGTGAATCAACCAGTACCAAATCAACCATTGGCGAATCAACAGCTGGTGAATCAACCAGTACCAAATAAAGCACTGGTGAATCAACCGTCATCAATGGCATCAACCAGTACAAAACCAACCATTCACGAATCAGCTGTAGGTGAATCAGCCAGTACCAAATCAACCATTGGTGAATCAAGCACTGGTGAATCAACCGTCATCATAGGTGTCAACCGCTGGCGAATCAACCAGTACAAAACCAACCATTCGCGAATCAACCGTTGTCATATCAACAATTGGTGAATCAACCACTGGTTAATCAACCGGTAGTAAATCTTAGGCGAATCAACCTAAGGTGAATCAACCATCATCATCGGTGTCAAGTGTCAACCACTGGCAAATCAACCTGTACAAAACCGACCATTGGTGAATCAACTCTAGGCGAATTAACCAGCATCATATGAACCATTGGTGAATCAACCGCTGGCGAATCAACTGGTCAAATGATCTATGAACCTTTAAAGGTGCCTTTTAAAACATTTACATGTGATGGGACAATGCAAGAATAACAAAGAAATAAAGACATGATTCACCTTAAGGTAACATTTAAGGTTAATTTTAAGGTGACGTAGTTACACATTACAACATGAACAAGTAACTAACCCTAAACCAAACACTAACCGTAACTCTATAGTAAGTACTTGCAGTTAATTCATATTACTCAGTACTTGTTTGAGTAAGTACAATGTAACTAATAAAGTGTAACCCAACTTAATATTTATGCAAGTGGTTTTGTCTATAGTTCATTATAGCTCAAAGGTCAGGATGAATATAATCAGTCTCAAGCTTCAGGCTTTTTAAAGTTTAGCCGAGTATAGATGCAATATAAACTGAATCTAACTTGGGATCAGTGCCTTCGTTAAATAACAGCCAGATGGCAGTTAATAAGTGTGCAGTTGGGCGAAGGCACGGCAGAGCCGCAGAGACACTGGGCGATCTTCCAAGGTCAACAGAGGCAGGTGTGGGCTCAGCCCGCTGTGATCTCTGCTCCAAACGCAGACCTCACGGTTCTCTGCCACTGTTACCATGACATTCACCTGCTGAAGGGCTCAGATCAATATATCACAATATCAAGGTCGTGATGCAGAGACGGGGCCATATGGCACAAAGACAAGCGGTATTTCTGAAATCACCGCTTTCCAACAGCCTGGATGGGACAGATTTGAGATCATATGGAACAGCTGACCGAGATGTTAATTTCCAGTACAATAGACTATTTACTTACTGGAAATTTGATTCTTGATGCGTTTATCCCAGATCAGATTTAACTTAATTGCAAATTTTAAATCTACAAAAATTTGGTTTTATGGCATACTGTGAGGAGGAACTTTGTCTCACCATTCTGAGTGAGTTTAGTGGAGCAGAGAGACGACTGGATCCAGAAGGACTCTTTGCTGTTCTTTATTGTCTGGTTGTTGGCCGGCTGGAGGCTGGCTTTGGAAAACGGCAGTTTGAGGTACCGAGCAGGATCCTGAAGATCAGCTGTCTCTTCACACTGTTATGAGAGAGAAGTTCAAAGGCATGAGATGTTGATAACACACACACACAATGAGACCATCGGATAGATTGTGTATTAACCCTCTGGTGCTGTTTTACGGTTTGTTTTTTTACGTCATCGGAATGGTTCGAAACTTGGTAAAGGTTTTGCCACTTGCTATGTGATTGTGAACACGCACAAAAAAATCATGGACATGATTTGAGAAGGTTAAATGGTTCAGAAAAAAATAGTCACACTTCAACTGTTTGCGGCCAATAATGACTACATTGGAAACGAAATGGAAGTGAATTTCATCTCTGAAAGCACATTTTTGGAGATATCAACCTCAAATTTGGACCACAACTTGTTTAGATTTATGGCTTTGATTTAAAATAGTATTTTATGCATTTTTCATAATGACAAATTTAAACGTCTGTAACTTTTTTTCACTTTTAATTTTTTTTTTTTACTTCAGCTAAAAAGAGACCAAACTTAAATCGGTGTTTCAAAGCATTCAATATTTATGACAGTTTAAGTTGGAGATTTCATTTTCAGGTCTATGCTCAAAAAGTGGTTAAAAGGTAATGAATGGATCATAATAATTTAATTTACTACCATAAAATCCCCTAAAAATAAAAAATATTAAACAAAAACATTATCAAACTAAAATATAGTGCATTTATTTAATTAAAATACAAAATCGCCACATGAGCAGCACCAGAGGGTCAAATAAGGAAAAAATGGAGCCAGAACAATTCATTTTTGATCGTGTGGCTGGGATTTTGACCTCACAAACATTCAAAAGGCATAGTTTTTCAAAGGTTTCAAACTTTTTGATGCCACGGACCCCTAAATATGATGTTCATTTTGCGAGGTACTCCTTTCCTAACTAATCACATGTAATGTTAATGTGTAATGCTAATGTTAATGCTAATGTGTGTTAATGCGTGTACAATATTATCTGGAAAATATTTATATATATGTATATATCTGTACCCTTTTTTCTACCCACAATTAGTGTACTGTAAAATGTATAAACCTGAGGAGAAACATTAAATATAACATAAAATATAGCAAAGTAACTGTCATTAATCTCATGATTAACCAGTCAGGACAAATCGGTAATGGCAAATTCTCTCAGTTTATTACAATCTATTATATTATTTATTTACACATAAATATTTTAATAATTTGGATTCAATGTATTAATACATTTAATTTTATTTATATATTTCTTTTTCCCAGACCCCCCTGACTTAAATTTTGCTCAAATATTTTATAAAAAATTCTAAATGTACTGATTCAGAGATCGGTTTGAGTCTGAATTGATAAAATCTGAATTAATACTGAATTATTTTTAATAACATTATTAGATAAGCATTATTATATTATGGCATATTATATCATATTAAATTAATAATAGCCTTTTTGTTTTTCAGAATTTTGCAGAACTTGAGGTCCATTTCAGTTGCTTTCAAATGTACTAATTTCAAATGTGCCAATTACATTTTGACTTCACTGTTAATAAAACACAATGATCATTATTTATATATTTTATATATAATAATAAGATTCGTATACTTAGAGAAAGATTCACAGACACACAGTACCTTATGGACAATGAGCTCATGCGTCCCATCAGGCAGCGGTCTCCCATTGTCCTGCATCAGAGGGACAAAAGAGAAGCCAAAAAGCTTCTTCTCACCTTTCTCCTTTGCTGCATGAACAGAGAGAACAGTGGTTATGTGAAATGAGTCAATATTGGGAACGTCTAAAATCTCAGAGGGTGGAATAACAAGTGGACGTAAAATCAATGTTCAAGAAAAAAGTGCATGTGAAGCATAGCGCAGTCTTACTGGAGCAGTGCCTGAGCTCGAAGCGCAAGTGTGTGCCATGAAACATCTCCAGAGGAATGGGCAGTTTGATCTGTTCGGCCCAGCGAGGGCTGTTACTGTGATACAGGACAAAAGAGCGGTGCTCATCTACCCCTGGCTCCCCGGAACCGCAACAAACCAGACCCTGAGAGACAGAGACATAGAGAACATGAAACTGACCCTAACATTTTTAATATTTCATATTGTGAACCGTTCAACAGTGCATAATATCATTGAAGTAATCATGAATGGAAAATTATATGATGATTTTGTACATTTTGGGCAAAAAGTTGAAAACCCAAAATGCTCTTTTAAGTAATTAATTAATTAATTAATTTATAATAAAATAAATATTATTTATTTATTTAAAGTTATTTTTTACAATAACCCAAAAAAATATTTTGAAAAAAAAAAAAATAGAAAAACAACTATAAATAAATAAATAAATAAATACAGTTGTGGTCAGAATTAATGGCACCCCTGGTAAATATGATCAAAAATGGCTGTAAAAAATAAATCTGCATTGTTTATCCTTTTGATCTTTCATTCAAAAGTTTTGCAAAAATCTCACCTTTCATTGAAGTAAAATAATTGAAAGTGTGTGTGTGGGGGGGATTATTTCACATTATGAAATAAATGTTTTTCTCCAAAACGTGTTGGCCACAAATATTGGCAGCCTTTTATTAAATACTTATTTAAAGATAACAGCTCTGAGTTTTCTTCTATAATGCCTGATGAGTTTGGAGAACAACTGACAGGAGATCAGAGACCATTCCTCCATACAGAATCTCTCCAGATCCTTCAGATTCCCAGATCCATGTTGCTGCTTCTTCTCTTCAGTTCAGCCCACTCATCAGGTCAGGGACTGGGACGGCCATGGCAAAAGCTTCATTTTGTGTTCTGTAACACATTTTTGTGCTGATTTTGATGTTTGTTTTGGACCGTTGTCCTGATGGAAGATCCAACCACGGCCCATTATAAGCCCGTAACGTTTAGATTTTTTATCTGTTGGTATTTGTTAGAATCCATAATACCATCTGAACAAAAAGTCCAGGACCTCCAGCAAAAAAAAGGCCCACAACATATAAGATCCAGCTGTATATTTAACCGTAGGCATGGGGTACTCTTCATCCCTGTTTGCACCAAACACATCTGGTGGCTTTGCTGCCAAAAAGCTCTTTTTTTGTTTTATCTGACCACAGAATCCAGTTCTTTTTGAAGATCCAGTCGTGTCTGACAACTGAATATGCTGGAGTTTATTTCTGGAGGAGCGAGGAGGATTTTTCTTGAAACCCTCCCAAACAACATGTGGGGATGTAGGGGTTGTTGTTGTTTTTTTTAATAGGCTTTCTGACCCCAAGACTCAACTAATCTCTGCAATTCTCCATCTGTGATCCTTGGAGAATCTTTGGCCACTCAAACTTTCCTCCTCACCGTGCATTAAGACAATATAGACACACGTCCTCTTCCTGGCAGATTCGTAACATCTTTAGTTGATTGGAACTTCTTAATTATTGCCCTGATGGTGGAAATGGCTTTAGCTATTTTCTTACAGCCACTTTCTATTTTGTGAAGTTCAACAATCTTTTGATGCACATCAGAACTATATTCTTTGGTTTTACTCATTGTGATGGATGATTAAGGGAATTTGGCCTTTGTGTTTCCTCATATTTAAACTCCTGTGAAACAAGAAGTCATAGCTAGACAATTTCATATTCCTAGTCACCCTGGTGTGCTAAAAAAAAAAAAAAAAAAAAGGTAAATATTAATGGGAATATACTTCAGAGATATTTTTCTCGTAACCAATTCTAGGGGTGCCAATATTTGTGGCCAACGTGTTTTGGAGAAAAACATTTATTTCATAATGTGATTTCCCCCCCACTTTCAATTCTTTTACTTCAATGAAAGTTTTTTTTTTAATGAAAGATCAAAAGGATAAACAATGCAGATTTACTTTTTACAGCCATTTTTTATCATATTTACCAGGGGTGCCATTAATTCTGACCACAACTGTATATGCATTTTTATATTATTTATTCAGTTAATTTTACAATAACAAAAACTTTTGAAAACTGCAACTGTATAAAAAGAAAAAAATAGCATGATTATGTGTCATTGTTGGTCAACATAATATTGACTTTAAAATCTATTTCAGAACAAAGTAAAAAAAAAAAAATGAAACCATTAAATATAAAAAAAACTAAATTACTTCTCTGCTGATGTTATCAAGAACTTATGGGCCTTTATAAATACAATTATTATTCATATTTATAATATATATTATTGTTAAAAAAACAACTAAATATTCTCTTTTATTAAGAAAAAAATTATCATTACTGAAGTTTAATATTTTTAATTATGGTTCACGTTTTTAAAGTTCAATGCTTAAAACTCTGCTAAAATACACTTCTACTTCAAGACAAGAGTTGAACTCAAGTTAATAATATTGATGAAAAGATTGAAATAAAATATCTAAAATCTAAAAGTGAGAGAGACATATTTATTCATTTATACGCAGGACACAAATGACACGGTTCTCACCTTCAGCAGCTGCCCATCACCTCCCAGCAGATACACGGTGACTTCCACATTACGTGCCACGCTCTTTCCACCTTTCTCAAATTCACCCCTCTCAATGGTCACATACAGATCATTTCTTATTTCACCTGCAGAAGGAAGATAACAGTATCTCGTAAATCTTTTTCAACCAGCACAGCACTTTCAGGCGGTTATCGGGTGTTGAAATCACCCTATCAGGAGAGGTTGCTGAAAATGGATTTGGATTTTATTCTATTGTGTGCTGATACATTGAAAAGTGACCATGAACACTTTGTTTACAATGTATTTCAATACAATATTGTTGTATGTATTTATGTAAGGCATATACCTGTATACATACAGTCTATCTATACAATCTAGGGAGGACAACAAAAATGTTTCTTTTGGCAACCCACACTTTTTAGTCAATACATTTCAGCTCCTCAGAGATGTTAGAAACACCACAAAACATTTCTAATTAGTCTGTCAACACATATGGCTCAAAGGTGCTTCATCGCCAACTGAGGGTGTGAAAGCTAATGTCATATAAAATGTGGCCAAACCAATGCATTATGTAAAAAGAGAACAGAAAACAAGCCATTTTTGCCATGAATAACTCCCACTGCTTTTGTCCTTTAGTTGTGTACGTATGTACATTATGTGACAGTGAGCAAAACAAGAACATCCTGTAAACATCTGATTTTGCACAACATCGCCATTATTTTTCAGACTGCACTATCTTTAGTTATATTATTGTATAAATGACACTGTTATATAATCTTAAAGTTCATGGTAATTCAATAAAATAAATAAAAATCTCCTGTAAAGCCTGTATTCACACTGCAAAGCAATTAATTTACTGCATAATGACATGATTAAGCCATTACAACAGAGGCCACCGAGCGGCCACATTACCATGATGTCGTTGAATGACAAAAGATACTGTAAAGCTAGAGCTTTAATTTGTATAAACATAAATTCAATGGTAGTGGGATGTAAAATAAGCAGCATAATGACAATAAAACGTGATTATCCCACCTGGAATGATGATATCAGAGAAACCCAGCCTCTTCGTAATGGAGACGTTCCGGGTGAAAAGACGCATGTAATCCTTACGAATCTGCTCCATATCCCCGTGTAGGAGCTGAAGAGAGACATTAAGGCCTAGAAAATAAACACAAGCGCATTTTAATGAACTTTTGCGGTAACATCTGACAATACTGTAACATGAGAGTCTGCCAACAAAAACAGCTGTACTTCCTGGTTAGTGAAGCATGTCTGGAACATTAGAACATAATCCTAACGGAATGTGTACTATTCAATCACACTTTATTGGGTCTATTATAAATAGCTCCACAGCTGAGTAAATAGTTTCACTACTTATAAACCAGCATTTTATTATGAAATAGAACGCAAATCTCACAACAAAATATTTTTCACATTAGGGGAAAAAAACATTGTGTATTGTCAATAGTGTAGCGATGTATAAAGCACCGCTCACACAGAAGTCACTTTTAAACCAAGGAGCCATCTATTGGTCAACGTGGCAAATTCATGTGAAAAATCTTGAATCAGTCAGAAAATCTGCATGGGTAAATGTTTCGCCCTCTCAGAAAATTCCAGTTTGCGTGGATTCCTATTGAAATGACTAGATTTGCAGAGCATAAATATCACTGCACTTTTCATTTTTCTATATTTTTCCCTGTGTCTTCAATATCACTTCCACCCTGTTACTTTCACACAATCACTTTAACTAGTTAACTACATCATCCACCAGGAAGTGACATACTTTTTGTTGGGAAAGCAACCGCACACACATCAGTAAGTATCAGCAATGAATTTGATAAATGTTGTAATGTTTTGTGGTTTGACTCTCTTTGAAACATTCCACCCAGTTTGCAGACATTATCTGTTAAATCCAGCAGCTGGAGCGCCCTTGATTTCCACTAGAGGGCACTCTTCCCGTATCCTTGAACTACACTTCCCATAACCCATTGCCTGGGCTCATTGTTTGATTACTTCCACCTGTGTGTCATTAGCCTTGTTAAAGTGTAACTAAACCCCTGGTCAGAGCCTGACTCCACCCACTGGCAATATTTGAAAAATGCTGAAAAAGTGGGCAGACCCCAGTGGAGATAGAGGGGACGATCCGAGGGCGGGGCTGAGCGAGGGGGCCTACACCTGAGTACACCAGACTCTAAAATGGAGAGTGACTCACAGGGTCGCAAGACGACGTAAAGTACATGCATCTGATGAGTTTTAACGAGTTGATGTCAATAGCGCGCGCTCTCTGTAGGCATATTCATATTTTGCCGCTATGCGGAAAAAATCCAGCAAAATGCGCCGGCGCGTTTGTCGACCCCAGAGGATTAACTTTAGCCTAACCATAAATTGTGATTAAAATATATGTGATCACTCACATCAAGATTGCTGCGGTGGTGGAGTCCATGCAGGAGGAGCAGCGTTTGGCACTGCGTCGCTATTCAGCGCGAGCTGTGTGGAGAAGCCCATTTCCACCTCTATTGCGCTGGAGAAGCAATCCCGCGTAAAATGCAGGTTGCACACTTGAGCTCTAGGCGGGAACTCACGGTCTTCCAGGCCAAGTGCATGCAACCACTGGCGCCTAATTTCCAAGTCTGCTGGAAAGCTAATGCTATGCAGTCCAGCAGTGCTGTTGCAACCAGCAACACTACACCTACATACGCTCCTGACCACTGTACTAAATATAGATAAATCTACACTAACTCGTTCCAAGGATGTGGTGAGCTCGTACCAAGGGTGTGGTGAGCTGGAACCTGCTTACGTCACGTAGTACCGCAAACATCCAGTAGGAAAATTCAACTCCAGTAGCCACCGTTCAACCTGAAGAGGGCAGCACTCAGACGTTTTTACACCATATATTGTAGAATTAAAACACTTTATACCCAAATGTCAAAAAAGTTACTCGAATCAATGAACAGCACTAATAAAGCCCCATTCTTACAGATCATTAAAGGAGTCATAATGTTGTGTTACCTTGGATACCCAATGCTCTATTATAGTCTTTCAGGCACTTCTAAAAAAGAAAAGTGGAAAAAAAATAAACACAGAGCTCCTCAGACCCTTATTTCTAAAGGCATTATTGTCTCGCGAGATCTGATGCGATGTTTTGGCTGTCGTGGACGGTCATTATAATAATGCAAATGAGGGGCGCGTTGATTGGTCGTAGAAAAAATACACCATTTCCAGATACATTCTTACAGAAGCCCCACTAACTGAAAGCTATTTTCAAACTGCATGTTTTGCATGAGTTTGGCTAATAATGTTTAGTGGTATATTGTTTTCATACTTGCATTTAAACAGTTTTAGCCACTGAGCATGGACTCCTGTACCGTCACTACTGTAGCTGCTAGTGTAAAACAAAGTGGAAAGATGTGGCTAGCATTCGTAGAGTCCATTCCCCTTGTTTACCTCGAAGGTAACGTTACATACAATAGCCGCATTAGCAGTTAGCTGCTATTTGTTAACCACAGTAGAGCAATAAAAACACAGTTTTACCTTTTCAATTTCTGGCAAGTCCCTGATGGTTGGGATGGCACCTTTTCCCAAACGGAGCTTCGAGGCCAAGTTCGCCTGATATTGCCCCAAATTTGTAAATGATTCCGGTGTAAAATGTTTAGCGCACACACCTAACGATACGCCACTTGAAAGAGTTGTTGGGACAGCGTCATTAAAAATGAATTTCCTCCACTGTTCCCTGATAGTTTCGTCCGTTTTTGGTAGATAAAACACATTTGCATGTTGTTTGTGGCAGTCACCCACAGAGCATCTCAGGTGTGCACTCGGTTTCTCCATCTTTCGCGAGTCGACTAAACTGAATCTGAGGGGGAGAGGGGGAGAGGGGCGGGCTTCCCGCGGCATAGGTTTGCTGTGTCCATATTTGGTATATCCTCCCCCGTCTTGACGTCAAGAAGGGGAAGAAATCAAAATCTCGTTTTTTCGTGCGCGTGCACGTGGCCTATTTTACAAACCCTGAGGTAAACAAACGCTTCACTTTTAAATATCGGCTTCCCGGCCAGTGTACAATCATTATGCAATCATAACATACATTGATTCTCGTGGAAAAGTGAAATTTCTACATTATGACTCCTTTAACTAAAAAAAGTTGGTTTAGGGTTTAGTTACCCTTTAACGCGGCCTATACCAGCCCTGTTTATTCAGTCACTCGTTGCGAAGTCTTGTACGTGTCACACTGCATTTTTGAGCGCTATCCCGATTTTCTGGATTCCCGTTTGCCCGTGCTTTCCACCCCTAATAAAAGCAGCGTTTGGATCCTCAACCCGTGTTTCAGAGCAGTTTGTGACAGAATCACCATCCTATTATTAAAATTTAATACAAATTTCAGACACGCGTAACATAACTCTCAATCCTTCTAAACAACAGCCTCATTTTGTTTTATTTCCACCCTGTGAAAGTTTCATCTGAAGTTACAATGAAAAAGTTATAAAAAAAACTGTTTTTTTTTTTAAAGTTACAGAGTTCAAAAGGTCCAGCATAACAGGAATGAGCCGACTGCCTCTTGAGTAAATGAATTATGGGTAACCCGGTGCCTTAATTCCCATTTGTAACATTTGTGCTAGTTACCATTACGGCTCCATCGAATCAGTGATATTTTATTGTGTCCCAACACACTTAATGACACGCATTTCTCTGCCTCCCTCATTTATACTTCTGATGAAAGCCAATGATTCTGACATCCGTGCACTAGATTTACACTTTAAAGTCCCAAGTCTCTTTGAAGAAACTCTTTTTCTTTTCTTTTTTCTTTTTTTGAGTAATTTAATCACAAAGCCAAGCTAGATGTTGAGTTCTTACAGATGGAAATTTCGCCCATTCCCATTCCTTCATTTGTCTGAATGACTTTCATCTCAAGAGTAACCCTTCTGTACATCTGCTGAGGGACACGGCCTACGGTTTAGACTGACACGAAAGAAACTGCATAATCTACTTCCTGCTAGATTGGCTTTTTTGACTATCTCAGTTTTTTTTTGTTTTTTTTGGCCCTCTTCCTCCTGCTTCCTCAGGTTCCTTGATTTTTCCATTCTGCAGGAAATTCATCACAAACAACAGACATCACAAGTGCATTCTGGGTAATGTTTAAGGTTTGGGTTGCATAGATTAGGTTTGATGTGTTTATAAGCTCTGGAAGCATCATGGCTTCATTATGGTTTGGTAATGTATTCAGAGTAAGCTGCCCACACGAGTGAAATCGCCAGCAGTCCATTCATTTTGAAACCACTTGCGAGATGATGCACACCAAGATTGCATAACTACTACTCCACCACCTCCACAAAACATGGCATCAACAACACAACACAATGCGCTTTCATCTGTTTGCCTTTTTAAACCTAAAGCGAACATTGTTGTTTCTTTTTTTTCTGTTAGCCTTTTAACCCAGCAATAAAATCAATAACAGTAATTAGGCTTTTATACAAGCGATTAGTGAGGAAGCACTGGCGATTTGCTCATTCAAAACATCTCAAGGGACAACAATGACAGACAATGAAAAGGGTCAACTGCTGCTCTCTGTGCACGCGATCAATATGGCGTTCTAGTTCACACTGATAGCCGATCTGTGTGTGACTGATTAGTACTAATGGTCATCCACAATCATTAACTGAATTACTGCAGATGACTGGATCACATTTACCAGCTGATAAAGATCTAGCTGAATTAATTAAAGGTCTGTTTTTTGGATTCGACTAATTTTAAAGCTGAAGTGTGTAATTCCCATCCTATCCTGTTTCAATGTGCGTCAGTCATTGGAAGGTGGATTCTCCCATAAGAAAGGACCTGTAGACCAAAAGTTAACCAGAAGCCACAAGATTTTCTTAGGTAGTCAACATTGTCAATTAGAGAACAAAAAACAATTTTGGCTAAATAATAAATTGTGTTACGACACAAAACGGAAAAAAACCAAATGCTATATAAACAAATCAAAGAAAACATTATTAAAAATAAAACAAAATAATGAATACAATATAAATACAGTTTACAATTTTTTTTTTAATTATACTAAATAAAATAGATGATCATTTACACATATATAATTTATACAATATATAGTACAAGTCAATTTATGTCAATTTATATGAAATATTATACAAAATCTGAATCAGTGCAGCTACTTGCTTCTTTAAAGAACTTGCTTCTTGCTTGATTTTGGGGTCTACTAGAGTAGTTTTGCTTGAATATTTAAAAAAAAACATTATTTTACATTGTTGCAGCACCTCTCTTCCCAGTCTGTCAGTAACGCTCTGTTTAGTTACGGTCTCTATGAAGCCCCTCCTTCTGAAAAGTGCAATGAGCTCTGATTGGTCGGCTGGATCAGTTTGTTGTGATTAGTCAACCGCTTAACCGTTTCGTAAATGTAACGCCCCCTAACAATAACCGCGAGTTTCAACACACTACTAACACAACTCAACCAGGCCTCGCCTATTTCACGTTTGACTTGGGTGGGAATTATTTAAATAAGAATTATTGTGACGTGTTCGTTCCCAGAAGAAAACTCAAGACTACAATCGAGGCGTTTTAGGGAGTTCGGAAACAGTGCGCACTGACATAGAGAATAATTCCCTTTGGAGTGACTTTGGAGCAACATTACACACTAAAGAAAGCTGATATGTATAAAAAAGCATAATAGGTCCTCTTTAATTCTGTCTGATTTGACACAAGGCTGACCTTAATGATTATAAATTTTTACCTGGTGAATGGTAAAACTACTGAAAAAAATCCAATATACAGTACTTACATTGAAGTAGAGGCTTGAGCCATATCTAAAGATCAGAATATCACAGAGACTCAGAGGTGCGCTCTTTTGATTTGAGCCAGTAAACAATTTCCAAACAAACATCGTAGCCACCACATACTGAAACAACATGCTTAAAACTGCAGCTCTTTGAGTCACACAGACGTCATAAAAACAAAAGCGCCTGAATAACAGCTCTGCTCGGTCTCTCTATTGAATACATATGGATGCTTTGACTGCAGGCTTCTTCTGCTGTTCAGAACCTGTTGCTAGGAGAAAACCCGGCATTTCACTGTAAAGAGTTCTGCTATTTATATCTTAAGAGCAAGAAGAAAAGAAATTCTGCAGCATGATTTGGTACGATTTGAATACTTCAATTAAATGGATCAATTGGTTTAGAAAAACACTGTTGCTATGACAGACAAAATGTTCTTTAAAGGGGCAGTTCACCAAAAAATGGAAATTGTGTGAAAACTGTGCGAGGAACAGACCATCATTTTGAAATTTGTCCTTGTCAGCATTTTAAAAACAGTGTTTTAGGCCAAACAGAGGGGAAAAACTGACAGTTCCACTCAAAGCAAAACACTGTCACGTACAGGTAAGAAAACTGTTGCCATAGTGTTTCATTTTTACCATAATGCTGTAAAGTACGATACAATTTTCTGTTCATGAAACTATGATTGACTATCCATGAAAAACCTGTAGAAAACCTTGAAGTCTGCCAAATAAATGTGCCAAATAATAGGGATGTCCCGATCCGATCAAGTGATCGGAAATCGGGCCCGATCACGTGTTTTCAGACTCGATCGGAATCGGACGCTACCTCCCGATCAGGACTCGGATATATATGTATATATATTCTCATTATTTTTTAACACATATATTGTTATGCGGTGGCACAGAGTTACGCTGGTTTCACACTGCACGCGTTAGCAGAGCGTAAGCAGCGCAGGAGCAGTGCATATGGTGAGCAGGAGCAGGACACGCGCGTTTTGCTTTCACACTGGCAGCGTTTGTCACGCGCGCCTGAACCGCGGGTTGGGTAGGCTACAGACAGAGTATTTCGTTTTCAAATACATTTAAGAGAAAAGACTTGTCAAGAAGCTTATTTTATTAATAATTTCATATAACTTTTGGTTCATCTTTGTTTTTATTGTTATGGCAACAAGTTTGTTTTTGGACATTTGTTTTCTTTTTAAATTGCTGTTGGTCATTTGATTGACTGTTTAAAACACAATAGATATCATCAATGCACTTTTTGGATAAAACTGCGGTGTATTTAAAATTAGACTCGGCGCCGAAACGATCGCGGCACTTCTGCTCTGCTACGCACGGCCGCGCCTCCTCTGCGCACGGTGTGAATGCTGTAAAGACTAGTTTAATCTGTTGTTAACATGGGCGGCGAAAAAAATACGCGCTGCACGCTCTGCTAACAGTGCAGAGTGAAACCGGCGTAAGAGTTAGGAGTGCAGTTCCTAAAAGCACATTACTGGCTTTGCAAACACTGTGGCACTTTTATTTTTTATTTGTTTACATGCCTACCGGGTATTTTAAGTTGAGGTGCTATTTGTTTATATATTAGACTTTTTTTATATTTACTGTTGCACTAAAGTCCAAAAGTGAAGAATTAATTTATTACTTGATTGTTCAAGCTACCTCACAGAAGTGCTCTGTTGTTAACAGAGTTGTTGAATGTTAAAATAAGGTGAATTAAATAAAAAATAAGGAACATCCTGGATCTGTTTTTTCGCTCTTCTTTATTCTTTTTTTTTATGTATTAAGTATCGGATCGGGACTCGGTATCGGCAGATACTCAAAATCAAATGACTCGGACTCGAGGGGCAAAAAAACCTGATCGGGACATCCCTACCAAATAACATGGACAAAGAGTAAACATTGTTCATTTACATACACCACAGACATTGTAACAATACAAAGCTGGTTGAAAATCAGCAAAGTTACACTTTAAAGTATTTTTATGGGTTGTTGAACTATCCCTTTAGCAAGACAAGTGAAATTAAAATTGAACTTACCTGTATTTGAGCCAATATGGCTGTATCGTGAGCTGACCTTCCTGATAATACTGTCATGGATTTGGTACCACTCGCTCTCTGTGTTACATCTGTGAATGTAATGCACCACAAGTTTACTATGAATTTCAACCACTTACAGTGAGGGCTGTGTGATACATTTGAAAATGATTTTCATTTAGAGATGGCACATTTAATTCTTTTTAGTTAATTAATTCAAAGTTTCAATTCGGATAAAGAAATTAAATTATTAAAAATAGAACAAAGCAAAAACCCAAGAAATTAAAAGTTAAAATAATACAAATAATATAAATAATAATTTACAGTATGAAAAAAATTTATTGGTGCATCGGTGCATCAATTTGCTTCTTTAATTCTGTCTAAGCTGTTGTAAATCGGCTAGAGATTGTAAATTCAATTCATTTAATCAATTTTAAATTATTTAAATCGATTCAATATTATTGAATGAATCAATTCAAAACTATATTTTATAAAAATGTATGTAGGCAAATTTTCTGTAATTTAGTTCTAGGATAAAACATTTTAAATATGATTGCCTAAATAAGGGGTCTGGTCTAAATTATATATATATATATATATATATATATATATATATAAACACGTTTGAAGCCCTTAATATTTCAGAAATTTCAGAGCAAATACATAAATATGCAGATGCATATCGTCAATAGGGTGAAATATATATATACTGTACATATTTATATATAAAGAAAATCGCTATATCACCCAGTCCTAAAAAATGGATTGTACATTAATTAGATTCAAAAAGTTAGGGTGTGATACTCACGAGTAGATCTTTAACAAGTGATCGTCCTTGAAGTCAGCCGTTAACAGGTCGGCCACACTAATCACGGCACATCCGTATGGACGTTTGTACTGTGTGTTACTCACACTCTTCTTCTCTCCTGCGACCATTCGCCCTGCAAACACACACATTGTGGATCACACACTGCTTGTCTGAGAATAAATACATATGCGATTGCAACATAAAAAGAGACGTTTTCTTATTCTGCCTCAAAGAACACATAGCACTGTCACAAGATATAATGCGTCATGCGACACTTAAGCATTATAGCCGTGTCTTACCCAGAAACTCTAGCTGACTTGTCAGTTTTATGTAGCTCTTATGGCAGAATTATTAACACACAACTTTATAATGACGCTTGAAACACAAAAAGACATACCAACAACCGTTACACAACAAACACTTCCCAGTCCACAGTGACATGAATAACATACATGCAAATGAGCATTAATCTATACTGTAACGTCAGTTTCTGTACCGATGCAGGCCATGCATGTAGCAACGACTGCTACACAGACACAAAGGTGACGTTTACAGACAAAGACACCATCTTGGTCACATTTGACCTGTGGCCTGTCATTTAGCCATAATAATACTGCCACAACTATTGACGTAATTTGATGTAATCTGTCACTTTTTCAAATCTTAAAGCATCAGGAAGTGCACTATCAAGTTGTGAGATCCATATGACTCCTATGATAGGGTATCTAAGGCATTATGACAGGTCACACGACGAGAAGAGTGATAAGCATCCAGCAGCTCTTACCTATTCTAAAAATATGAGCTACAACATACACATCTTTGCGAAGATCGCTACTTCCCAAATCCTTAAAAAAAGACAAACGTTTCATTGAGCAACATTTACTAGATTCCATGTACCAAACATTTCTCTAAACCTTCTCTGTTTAAAAGTTACTATTTAATTGATCAAATAAAAATCTAGATTAGGGCTGTGAGTTTAATGTAATTTACTGCTATTAAAAACAATACAATGCAACAAAACAATAGTGATAAAATAAAAGAACTAACAAAACAAAACCGAACAAAAGATAAAGAACTAACAAGCAAAAGATAAAGAACTAACAACCACAGGAGCACAACAAATTAAATATTTGGGTGTTCATGACATGATATCCTGATAAACAGCAAAACAAAACAATATTTTTAAAGCCTTTTTGTAATGTTAATTTAATGTCTTGCCACAAAAATACAATTTCTTAAATTATATAAATTTGGCAGCAAATGTGGCAGCAAACTGTTGAGAAATACATCTAAAAAATTTATTTTCTACAATATTCACAATTAAATAAAAAAAATCTCTCACATTTTCAAAAATAATGATCAGTCGAGGATATGCGTTTCACTCAGGAAACTATTTATCGACAATAGTCCCAGATCCATTTAATGCCAAAGCAACCAAAAAAGGACCAAGGACACGCCCTTGGTGCACCTCGAAAAAGTCCATACTTACAACAAAGAGTGTGCACTGCCTCTCAGTCTTCTCTGGAGACTTAGGTAGCCCTTGCTTATTGAGGCGCACAAAGAACCTCTCACTGCACACAGAGAAAGAGAGAGACGGTCAGGCTCACCACAGACACGCCATGAAGCATAAGGAATCACAGCAAGACTGGTGTGAGCGTGAGTGTGTACATGTCCGTCCACAACTGCATGTGTTAGTGGGTTTCCTCTAACACTTGTTCTAGGTAATTACAAGGAGAGGCCCATTGAGGCTCAATATCTCCTCGATTCTCCTTCACTTTCACTAAGTGCCCTGGGGCATCACTCGTTCTGAATAATTTACAACGAGGAGGGGTGTCTGAACAGTACACTCCCTAACATGAGTGGCGAGAGAGAAGGAGAGAAAAAGAGACAGAAACCAATGAAAAATTCAACAAACACATCATGGCCGTAGTTCCATCATGGATGTGGAACTGAAATATCCCTCAGGCTGATATATAGTGGTAAACAGATGCATTGACGTCGCAGTCGAATTGAATTCCAGAAATTAGTTCCCAGTAGCGGCACGATCGACGTAATCGTCTGATAGCGTCATAAAAATATACTCAAGGTACACGCTCTGATGGACGACTGGTTGGGGTTGAAGACATCTTTCAGACAGCTGGAAGGAATACAGCGATTCATAATTAATGAAATCGAGGTCAGACTGAATTTTACCTGTTTTTTTGCTAGATCTGGTGGAATTTAGTGAGGAGCCAACAGTGGCAGACTTATGTTGCACTCAAACTTACAACCTTTTGATTACTGACTCAAATGTTTAACAACTAAGCAAGAAGATATTTTGAAGAATGTTTCAGCTGTTTTTGTTCATTCAATGAACGTAAATGGGGTCCAATGTTATCTTGTTTTTGGACCCCATTTACGTTCATTGTATGAACAAAAACATTCTTCAAAATATCTTCTTGCATAGTTGCTAAACATTTGAGTTAGTAATCAAAAGGTTGTCATCGTAAGGAAAGTGAGCATGATTAAATAATGACAGAATTTTTATTTGTGGGTGAATTAATCATACTTTAGTCAATAAAAAAAAACTTGAGATTGGGTGTCTAGGGTCAGTGATGGCACCTGATTGGTCGCATTTCCCTGCTGTCATAGACAGAGAAGAAGACTTCCAACTCCTCCCCCAGGTTTGAACTCATCATGCTCTTCATCTGAAGGAACAGGTGGTGCATGCTGGCCTGCGGGGGAGCCTCGCGTCTACGATGACGTCTCTCCATCTATTTAAAAGAAAATATGATTACAATGACAAAGACATTTACAACAACAAGATCACTCAAAATTTCCATTAATTATCTAACAGTACCCCATCCCTACCACGCCTGCACATGCATCTTTATGTAAGATGCTAAATTTGTTGTTAAAAAAAATCAATCAATTTCTTTGCTATAAACCATAGATTTCAAATTATAATAACTTTTATAAACGTTATTATGTTATATAAGGTAAAAACAGACCATTAGAACCCCAGCACTGTGGTTTTATATTTAAGCTTTGGACCTTTCCTTTATTCTTCTGAAGAACATGTTGCTGAAAGATCCTTCAAAAAGGCACTTAACCCTTGGGACGCCACATTGGTGTCTTTTTTCTTGCGCCCTCACTTCCTACTCTTTAAATGCTCTCTCTAGTCTAGTACATCCACACCCACATCTTTTTCTCTTTTGTTTCTTTCCTTCTTCCTTTAACCCCTACCCCCACACCTCTGCCCACCCATGGACCAGTGAAAACTGGGACACGTGTGGTCAGGGCTGCAGCTGAGAGAAAAAGAAAGAGAATTTTGTGAATTCTGACTACACTGAAGTTGTTTCTCTAGCTCTCTTCTAAAAACCTAGTAAGCTAGGCAGCATTTTAAGGCATTTTAGAATTCTCCTGATACAAAAGCTTAACTTAATAATGCAGCCTACTAAGATACTTTCTTCTAACGGAATTCAAATGCAGAACAGTATGTTTCCTTTGCAGAGAATTCAATAATGCAATAATATTAATAATAATAAGAAGAAAAATATTTAATTTTATCATAAGATTATTAATTTAATACTGAGAAGTATAGACTTAAAAATAGTTTAAAATAATAATAAAATAAAACGTTTTACCCCAAATTTGTGTATGTAATTTTTTGGCATTTAATTCTGAGAAGTATATTATAGTTATAAAAACAATAGTATTTAAACTATTTAAAACAAATAACAAATGAATTAATAGTGATGATTTTATTTATAGTATTTTAAATAATCTATAATAAATTAAAATAGAAAATAAATACATAAATCAAAATAATAAGATAAAAATGTTAAACAAATTAAATAAAAATGGTGTGTGCTATGTATATTTAATACTGAGAAGTAAACAATAGAATTTTAATAAAACAACAGTATTTATAGTATTTTAAATAATTAATAAAAATAATGTATTTTATTAAAAATATTTCATAATAAATACATTAAAATAAATAAATAAATAAAAAGTTATAACTTTTACTTAATCAAATAAAAAAAATGCTATTTATATTTAATTCTGAGAAGCCTAGTTTAAAAACACCGTTTTATAGTATATAAAAATTTTTTTTTTTTTATAAAATAAAAGGATAGGATGTCAGTTAGGATGCTCCATTAGATGACAACTGCTTATGTAGGCAGTAGGCAGCTCAGTAGGTTTTGGAACAGATATTATATTCCAAAGGTTGGTACACAGGCACTGTTGTGGCTATGAGAGATTTGAACCAATTGTGCCAACGATGCTGCATGTATGCCAAATTATAAGGGCAGGAAACTTTATGCGTGAAGTGTCTCTGCAGTTTGCAAACAGCCTGTTAATGTGCCATTTAGCATTTCTCTCTTGTTCTTAATTACTATCATTTCCCTATGCACAAGCGATTGGAGGTGTGTGTGTGTCTCTTTGTTAAAACAGAGGACGAAGCACTCGAGAGAGAGCCTTGGCGTCAGGTCGAGCTGCAGTTGCCATAGTAACACAGCAAAGAATATGGGCGGCAGAGGAGGGAGGTGAGGTGACTCATGGGTAATGGGAATGTGTGTGTGTGTGTGTATGCATGTATGTGAGCATGAATGTATGACTACCCACCAGCCGATAGAGCTCTGTGATGCTGAGCTCATCAGGGTCCACCATGCCGAAGTCCCTCCTGGGGACCAGATCCAAACCCAGCTGCCTGTAACACACAAAAATACATATTTTTATTCTACCCTTCAAAACTCACCATGGTTATTATAGATTTGCATTTGCCATTGTTTATTTCAATACTATTTTCAGATATACTTTTAATTTTAGTTTAGTTTATCACTGGATTTGTTATTTCATGGACACATTTTTATATTATACTGTATAAATACATACATAATATTGATAGATAGGGTTTTCATATTTTTTTTTATAAAATAGTAATTCAATTAACAATTACATGATATTAAATGTATCTTATTAATTGCAATTAATTACTATTGGCTGAGAAAAGCAGTCAAACGTGCCATAACTGCAGGAATGTTTATTTTTAATTTTGGGTTTTTTTTTTATGAAACTGCTATTAAATCAATAGTTTATTCAATCCTTTATTCTAATCAACTGAATTCATAAAACTAACAATTTAATAATTTATAAAAAAAATTCTGGATTGTATGTTTTATGATCTAATACATATTTATTATCAGAAATGGTGTTAATGAAATGAATGCATAAAACCATAATTTAATGAATATTTTAAAATGTAATCAAATTAAATCTGAAACATTCCTTACATTTTTGGCAAAGTGCTGCACAACAGAAGTTTTCTGTTCAAATTAAACTAATTTTAACTTAATACTAAATACTTTAACTTTAATTTAAACTAAAATTAAATAAATTTTAAAGAAGTACAATACTAAAACATTTCTGTCATAATTTCTTCAAGTTAAACCAAACTTTTATTTTGACAGGTTGTCGTAAAGGCCTTTGAGTTTCTGTGTGTGTATAGCTCAGACGGGATTTGTTTTCTAATCGACGTTTACGTTACAAATCTTATCACTTGACGTCTGTGATTTCATGTGCCGATTAAGACGGAGAAAAAAATCTCTGTGTTTATTTCAGAGGTGGGAGTGTGCGTTTTCTAGTGTGTGACGTATATGACTTTTTATTTATTATACGTTGATATAATTTTAATTTATTATAAAAACCCTATTTAACGAGTTAATAGCAACATAAACTTGCATAAGTGAGCAGAGAAAGCTAGACAATAATAGAAAATAATAGTAATATTACAACGTTATTTTTTCGTCGGATTCCAGCAATATTTAAACTAAATGAAAGCATGCCGAAGATTGGTAAGCAAACGGTAGGTCAAAAAACACACGAGGAGAAGCGTTAGGATACTACAGAGCCCCTAAAAAGGCCCCTAAAGCAAACGCAAAGTTTCATGGGGAAACGCAAAGGTTTTGGAAGCGAATGAAACGCAAAAGCATTGATTTTTCCCCACCAGCATGTGTCTTTAGGGGCTCTATAGGATACAACACCAGCAATCACAGACATTCGCATTCGGATGGGATTAGATTTCTCAGAGGACTGTTGAGTTTGCCCGATAAACAGTAGGTCATATTTTTCTGGAAATTTTACAGAGGTTGAGTGAGAAAAACACAGACTTGGCAGATTCAGACGTGATTAAAATCGCCAAAGTACGTCTGTGAAACATGAATTTCTCTAACGTCCCCCTGGAAAACTTATGATGCTGATGATAATAGCTTTATCAAATGATGTTTTTGTTTTCATGTACTCATGTAGTGAGACGGCAGACACCGAAACACCACGAGTGTGTGTCACGCGTGCTTCAGTGTGTGTGCAGTAGACGAAACTGCAGCGCTCATTCACACAGACACGCAGACTTCAGATTTAAATAGCAGCGTTTCGGTTTAATATTTACAGACACTAGTCCATTTGGCAACTTGAAGTGTACATCCGTAATTTTTTGCCAAATTCCATGACATTCGTTATATATGACACAAAACCAGTCACATGTGTCAATTTTTTTAAATTGAGATTTATACATCACATGAAAGCGGAACAAATAAGCTGTATGGATGCAATGTATGGTTTGTTATGATAGGAAAATATTTGGCCGAGATGCAACTATTTGAAAATCTGGAATTTGAGGGTGCAAAAAAATCTAAACATTGAGAAAAATCGCCTTTAAAGTTCCATTTATGTTCCCGATTGTGCTGCATTCACTCACAAAAATAAATGTTTTATATATTTACGGTAGGAAATATACAAAATATCTTCATGGAACATGATCTTTACTTAATATCCTAATGATTTTTGGCATAAAAACAAAAAAAATCTATAATTTTGACCCATACAATGTATTGTTGGATAATGCCACAAATATACCTGTGCGACTTAGGACTGGTTTTGTAATCCAAATTGAATCGTGGAAATAATAAGGCCCTATTTACGACAATAACCCAAGTCATTATCAAACAACAATCTGCAATAACTTTCACAAAGCATGAATCAAATGGAATTATCCGTTTCATTGTAAACCCTTTAAAAATTGCAATATACGTACTGAGAGACATAAAAAAAAAACATACGTAACACGTCCCACTCGTTACTACCATCTGCGACTTATTTTTTTGGAGAAAAACAGCATATAAGCATTCGCGCACATGGCTGACAGATTGCCCAACATTTGCCGGCAGTTCATCATGGCCGTCCCCGCCACTGCGTTCCACCCACTGTTTTTATGTACAATATATTTGCAATCACTGAAAAAAACAAACATAATGTGGCAACGACAGGAAAGCAAAACTCAAATTGCATAAATGAATCAAACTGAATGATTATGCATGGCATTAAACTTGTCACACAATACCCAAAATGTCAGACGTCGATAGCATGATAATGACAGAATTTGTATTTTGGGGCACCACTAGCTCTCGAGGTGTAACTCACTCATTGCCCCAGTCAAGCCGTGCCGTGATGTGCTGTTTGATGTCACTCAAGCGGTCGTGAGTGAGGTGACCCACTAAGACCTGCTGCCGCAGCTCCAATATCTCATTCATCACATGCCACAGTCTGTGAAAGAGATCCCCTTCATTTCTCTGAGAGAGACAGAAACAACATGAGTGGGTGACAGAGATGTTTACCTTTATTAAATCAGATTAGCTCAATCTATCTATCTATCCTATTTAAAATAACTGTTAAGTTAAAATGTCATTTATTCTTTGTGAAACTGAATTTTTCCAGTTTTACCATTCCTCCAGTCAAACGATCTTTCAAATTTGTTGCTTTGATGCTCAAGACACATTTCAACGATTTTTCCAGGCCTGGAGTTCACAATTTTTTAATTCCATTACATTTCCTGGTATGTAAAATATCTATTCTTAATAAATTCACTCATGATTGACAGTTAAATCAACTCTATTTGTTCAGCGTAACACAAAGAGAGATATTTTACCATGTAGAGCTGCTTCCACATGGTGCCCCAGTCTCTCAAGGTCATAGTTATCTCTGTAATAACCGAGTCCTCGGTGGGTATGACGGTCTCAAACTGCCTGCAGGGCAAGACACACAAACACACATTCACACACTCGTCTGCACAAGCTCAGGATGGAAAGCAGTGACCTCACATGACCATAAGGAGTAACACTGACTCATGAGGACATGTCCGCAAATACATTAGCAATGGCTTGTGGGATAGTGAAGGCTCCTGTCACTTCAATACAGCGGACGTGTCATTTTGCAAATGCATTTTATCCAAAGCAGAAAGACGGTCCCTAGTAGTAGTTGAGTGTTTTTCTCAAGGACACTGGTGGCAGGTCAAAGGTGAGATTTCATTAGCCGTCCAGTTCATCAGGTCAACCCATTATCCCTTACTTTAACAGATTCTAAACTGTCTTTCTTTCAAATAAATGCAATGATCATTTTTAAGTGTGGCTTAATTGTCCAAATATGAGTTTAATGTAGGAATTACCATTATTTACAGTATGTATGTTTTTTTTCCATACCCTTTGTTCTTGACGTGGGCATTCTTGAGGTGAATATAGGAGCTTGGGAATATTCCCTGGGGAGAAACCACAGAAAAGTTATTTAATGAGCCTGTAAAACACATAAGAGTGAGTAAACATACATGCGCTACCATCTGTAAATAAATGTGCCGAGATTCAAAGCAGAGGAAATAGATACAGATAAATCAAAAAAAGAACAGGAATCGTTTAAATGTTGTACACTGTTACTGTGTCAACCGTGCAGCGGCGTAGGATTGCTCTCACCTTTACATTTGGATTCTTTGTGATGAATCCTCTGTACCATCCTACAAAATGCCATTTAGAATTATTTCACACTTTCACACTTCAACAGCACGATGGATTATGTATTAAACATTTTCAACCATTTTAACTTTAAAGGGGAACTTGGCAACTATTTCAACTTAATAAAAACGTTTAGAAATCATTTGGATGGTTAAATAACTTGTTCAGGTGAAACACGAACTGCGTTACGGCAATTCGACATAAACACACATGCCCCCCTCAATAACATACATAGCTCCACATGATAAAGTTGGCCGGCTCCGATAATAAAATGTTGTGAAATATACGCCCCACAGCTGTAGGGGGAGCTCGCTGAGAAAACATGCGACAACAAAAGTGAAAATCAGCAAAGAAATGGCTAGAGTTGCCAAGTTCCCCTTTAAGTATGCGATGCTAAAATATACTGGGTTCACTAAGAGTGTTTCTTCAACTCTGGGCACTTTTGACCCTGTGGACTTATATACAAAATATACTAGAGAATAGGACTGCATCTAACACAAAAGTGTTTGTTTATATAGGCTGTGTGTGTGTGTGTGTGTGTGTGTATTATATATATATAAAACATTCAAAATCTTACCGATCCCAAACATTTGAACGGCAGTGTATATGTGTGTGTGTGTTTGTGTGTGTGTGTGTGTGTGTGTGTGTGTGTGTGTGTGTGTGTGTGTGTGTGTGTGTGTTTGTGTGTATGTATGTATGTATGTATGTATGTATGTATGTATGTATGTATGTATGTATGTATTATATATATAAAACATTAAAAAGCTTACCGATCCCAAACATTTGAACGGCAGTGTATATGTATATGTGTGTGTTTGTGTGTGTGTGTGTGTGTGTGTGTGTGTGTGTGTATTATATATATATAAAACATTCAAAAGCTTACCGATCCCAAACATTTGAACGGCAGTGTATATGTGTGTGTTTGTGTGTGTGTGTGTGTGTGTGTGTGTGTGTGTGTGTTTGTGTGTATGTATGTATGTATGTATGTATGTATGTATGTATGTATGTATGTATGTATGTATTATATATATAAAACATTAAAAAGCTTACCGATCCCAAACATTTGAACGGCAGTGTATATGTATATGTGTGTGTTGTGTGTGTGTGTGTGTGTGTGTGTGTGTGTGTGTGTGTGTGTGTGTGTGTGTGTGTGTGTGTGTGTGTGTGTGTGTGTGTGTGTGTGTGTGTGTGTGTGTATGTATGTATGCATGTATGTATGTATTATATATATAAAACATTAAAAAGCTTACCGATCCCAAACATTTGAACGGCAGTATATATGTATATGTGTGTGCGCGTGTGTGTGTGTGCGTGTGTATGCATGCATGCATGTATGTATGTATGTATGTATGTATGTATGTATGTATGTATGTATTATATATATAAAACATTAAAAATCTTACCGATCCCAAACATTTGAACGGCAGTGTATGTGTGTGTTTGTGTATGTGTGTGTGTGTGTGTGTGTGTGTGTGTGTGTGTGTGTGTGTGTGTGTGTGTGTGTGTGTGAGTGAGTGTGTGTGTGTGTGTGATATATTTATAAATATATATATATATATATATATATATATATATATAAATAAACACATATTATATAAAACAAAAACTTTTGTTAGATGCGATTTGACAGCACTAATTTTAAGTTATTTAAAAAAGAATCAACTGGAAAGAGTTATAATCTGTTTATAATCTCGTTTATAATCTACAAACGACTGACTGCATATCAACAAATAAATTCGACAGAATCCGTGTCCATATCTGAGGATCTACAGTTCGTAAGAATTTGATTGTCAGCAACACGACAACATTGACTACCTTCGCATTTCTCCAGAATCTGCACTGTGTCCCCGATCTCCAGCGGGAGTCCATGCTGAAGCATTCCTCGAAAATTTGCCAGCACTGAGGGAAAAACAAGCAAATGTGACGCATGAGTAAAGTTACAGTTCTGACAGACAACAACGTGACAAAACCATCTGTCTTCACAAAATCTGCATGGAAACCATCTTTACTTCGGTGATGTAAACATTAAATTCAATATTCACTGCAAATTCAGGAACAATTCCCTTCTGAATAACACCCAACCCAACACACATTTCCTTATGAAAAATAAACCATACTATGCTTAGATCTGCACTTCTAACATTATCTCACTTCTCTCTTAAATAAACCCTGAGTCACCTCCCAAAGCACAAGTTACATAACAAGTACAAGATCTCTCCACACAGGAGCACATGGGCTCAACCTATCAAACACTTTCTGCATCCAAATGCCTACACTCTTTATGCACAAATACGTTAATTTTGAGGGCTCATTTGCATATCAAGTGGGTTAGGAAACTATCTGACGTGGAAATAAATAAATAATCACTTGCATAAACAGAACCGACAGAGTTCTGACACTGCTCAGAGGTTAAGCAGGCTGCCAGAGCAGCCGTGTCAGCTTTTAAACACGAGATGTGTTGTTGTGCTCGCTGCCTGTCAGAGACGTGAAGCAAACACACAGCATTCGTCCTGAATCCACCAGAGATGTTGTGAGTAAGGATGGGCAACCATAGATATATATACGTAGATTCCGCATTCGACCGCTCAAGACACGACGGAGCGTCCGCCATCTTGGAAGAATCAATGATGCCACAACATTGCGTTATGATATGAACTCAATATTAACAGAGTACAATACTATGGCAACTTTTTAATGTTGTGTTAGCTGACGCCTTCGTCTTGTTGTATCGTGTTAGTTTAGCAAAATAATCTGTTGAAGACTATTGCATAAATAGATATTCATAAGTACAGTTGGAGATCCTCAGTTAACTTCTTCTCGAAAGTTCATGGACCGTTTCAATATGGCGAAAGGCTTACGTATGGCCCATAAAAACAGCCACTAATGAGGCATCTGTGTATATATACAGTGCAATGCATAAGTGAATACACCCATGCTAAAGTTGACTAAAAAGAGGAATAAAAAATTATATTTTGGAAATTGAACTTAATGCCTTAATTTAAAAAATTAGGAAAAATTAGGAAGGCAGATTTTTATTTTTAAGTATTTTTGTAAATTTTTGTTTAGGATACTATGCATCCTGATAAAGTTCCCTTGGCCTTTGGAATTAAAATAGCCCCACATCATCACATAGCCTTCACCATACCTAGAGATTGGCATGGTTTTATTTCAGTTAGCCTAAAAGCTAGTTTGATTTGCATTGAGAGATGATCTTATGGAAAGTACCCCATGCCAATCTCTAGGTATGGTGAAGGCTATGTGATGATGTGGGGCTATTTTAATTCCAAAGGCCAAGGGAACTTTATCAGGATGCATAGTATCCTAAACAAAAATTTAAAAAAATACTTAAAAATAAAAATCTGCCTGCCTCTATGGGAATTTAACATAGGGGTGTCCAAACTTATGCACCCTGTATTTTAAGGAAGAACATTTATTTATTTACGATACATTATTCATTCACAAAGAAAATTGGTGTCCTTAAAGGTTGGATTTTTCCAAATTTTTTAAATTAAGGCATTAAGTTCAATTTCCAAAATATGATTTTTTTATTCCTCTTTTTAGTCAACTTTAGCATGGGTGTATTCACTTATGCATTGCACTGTATATATGTATATATATACATATATATATATATATATATATATATATATATATATATATATTAAGGGTGGAACGGTACATGTATTCGTATTGAACCGAAACGGTACGGGCATCACGGTTCGGTGCATGAATACACACGGAGAATACACGGTATAAAAATAAATAAAACTCGCGTGCAAATGAATTAATGTAATGCGGAACTATTGAGAGAGGCGCGGGCGCGATCGAACAGTGGAAACATAAAAACATACTCCGTCATTTTGTTCATAGGACATCATTCAAACTGCAAAGTGTTTACTTATATTTGTGTGCACTCGCAATAAAACACAACATTGTGCTTTTGTCAAACTGTAAACTCTTGTCATACTGTAACCTACAACTGTCACCCAACACAGTGAGTAAGTTACACATTCTACATTGATTAAAAGAAAATCTAATTTGTTTTTAATGGTAGTATTATTTTATACAGAAATAAATTATTTATAATTCAGATGAGAATAATTTAGTTACTGTTACTATTGTGGAAAACAAATATATTGATCTGAAATATAGCTAATTAATTTTAAATTCATTCAGGTACAATTACCAAACATATCTCAAGGCCTTTTTGTCTTTTTATTAATTTAATTAATAAACTAATTATATAAAACTATTGTCAGTGCACTACAAATAAACTGGTTCTATGCTTTTACTTTATTAATAAAACTTATTTAAAAAATACAAGGCTTAAGACATTTTTTTTCCTTTGGTGGTACAGCCTACAGACATGCACAATAAATAAAAAATTGCCTTCTACATTTTTGTTTTGCTTTTCCCTCCATTGTACCGAACTCGTACCGAACCGTGATGTCTGAACCGAGGTATGAACCGAACCGTGACTTCTGTGTACCGTTCCACCCCTAATATATATATATATAAATCTATGTAGGCAACATCACTTTTTTCCAATCAAATACAAAGTGATCAAGGTCAATATCAACAATATCAATATTGATACTTCTATGAAATATATTTTGTCTAATTTCCAAGCACAAAATGGGTATTACAGCCACTTAAAAAAGCTATTATCAATATCAAATAGGTCCAAACTGTAAATTATTAGACTACTTTTTGTTGTTTTACATTTATTAACAAAAATTTTAGAACAATCAACCTTTATTGATTCAAAAAATTATCAACTTTAGATATCAAATAATTGAATAAATGGCTGCATGTTAGAGTGCTCACATTTTACTCATTTAAAGAAAGTTCTTATCAACTTTTTCCAAACAAAAAGTAAAAAAAAAAAATGCGTTTAAACATTTTCAAATATTTTTAAGCAATTTTGTTAAAGTATTAAAAACATTTATTTTTTAATTGAGGCTTTTTTTTTCTTCATTATGATATCCGGGCAGTTGATATTTCTGACTTAAAAAAATCTAAATTATTTTTTAAATGATTAAGCATTTTTGAATAAATTAACTGATAGAACAAAAACTGAGTGTCACGTCATTGGCCCAAATATAACTATCTTATTTAACCAATGAATTCACAATCTTTTCCATGACCAATCATATGCGATTACTGGATTAAGGACTTTTAATAATCATTTTGATTCAGATGAATCTAATCTAATGACTAATGACTCGTGAACCAGTTTTGAGTGATTAACTGAAAAAAAAAAAAACGCTACTCACAAACTGAATTCACTAAAACAAGTCTGACAACAACCTACAAGCATCATAGTCAAGCACCATAGTCATGTTGTCTTCCGGAAATGCACAAATCTAGTTCACGGGGTATTTATAATCTAGTTAACGGCATATGATTCTTATATTACAGCTTAAACCTCTATTTGAACCTCTGCCATGGCCAACGGGAGTGACAAAAGCTCTGTTGTAATAGGACGGGCAAACCCGTTTGAGCCGTGCGCCTGTGCTAAACGCTTTCCCACGGTCCTGCTGTCAGCGCTGTGGACACACACTGCTGTTTGGCAGTGAGACAGAGCAGAGGCCCGTCTCACAGAACCCTGACCAGGTGCAAAGAGCCCTCCGGACCCCTGTAACTCAACCCTGTGGCTGGGACGTTCAGTCAGGTTGCTTCTGCGATATAATGCGGCTGCTATTAGACATCGAAGCATTTTAGAAAGGTTAAGGTGGCATTAATGAATGTGGCCACATTTAGAGGCTGAATAATGTTATGCACTTACAGTTTTTAGATCTCTGTGGAAATGGAGAATATCACACACTGCACATTTTTGAGCTGGGTATGTTTGGGGAAAAAAAGGTCATGATGGCCTGAGCGATTGTTCGTTGCATCACTCTGGTTGCTTTGCTGACACGTTTTTTTCTCTGCTGTGTTCTTAAGGTTATAAATATCAGAAATAATAATAATTTCCCCTCAAGTTGGACTGTTGTAATGAACTGTGAGAACAGTGTAACAATTAAAATTCAGGTATGCATAAAGCTTTCTAGCCTGTGCATTCATAATATAATCAGTAGTATTGTAAACATTACGGATAGACAAAATAATATCGGTACCAATTATCATTTTTTTTAATCAGCTAGGATTGTATATAATTGTTGCCTTGTTCATTTTTACATTTATATTACCTTTGCTGTAATCTAATGACCACTTAAAGTAAATATATAATTAAGAGATTGAAATAATTAATATACATTTTTTTTTTAAACTGCACATTATAATGTTGTGGTGCTTTAATTCACAAACATTTAGTTTTATTTTGTCTTATTTTTCTTTAATTTGGACAAAATAGATTTGTAATATATTAGATATCAATCCTAACATCATTGTTTTCATTGGTTTCATTGGCTAATTATCATATCAAACAGAATTTTTATTACAAAAAGAACATAATTTAACTTTTTAGCTAAATATTTTATTTGAATCATATACAGTACCTGTCAAAAAGTTCGGAAACATTGAAGTCTTTTCTACTCACCGAGGCTGCATTTATTTAATCAAAAACACAGTAAAAACAGTCAATATTGTCAAATATTATTACAATTTAAAATAATCGTTTTCTATTTTATTATTGTAAAATATAATTTATTAATGTGATGCGAAAAACTGAATTTTCAGCATCATTACTCCAGTCTTGTGTCACATGATCCTTCAGAAATCATAATAATATGCTGATTTGCTGCTCAAGAAACATTTATTATAATGTGCAGTTTTTAATGCTTCACATTTTTGTGGAAACAATAATATCATTCAAACATTTATGGTGAGATTAAAAAAGAGAGATAAATGGATACTTAATCAAAAGTGACAGTGAAGACATTTATAACGTTACAAAATAATTACATTAAAAAAATTCTTTAATAAATGTAATACATAAATTAATAAATGCACATAAATGTGGTTCATTGAACTTTTTCATTATCAAAGAATCCTGAAAAAAGTATCACCATTTCCACAAAAATGTTAAGCAAATGTTTAAATGTTTTCGACATTGATAATAATAAGAAATATTTCTTGGGCACCATATTATCATATTATTATGATTTCTGAAGGATCGTGTGACACTGAAGACTGGAGTAATGATGCTGAAAACTCAGCTTTGCCATCACAGAAATAAATTGCATTTTAAAATATATTAAAATAGAAAACAGTTATTTTAAATTGTAATAATATTTCGCAATATTACTGTTTTTACTGTATTTTTTGATTAAATAAATGCAGCCTTAGTGATCATAAGAGACTTCTTTCAACCACATAATTTCTTTTTATGTTTTCAAACTTTTGACAGGTACTGTAAATATGAATATCTAATATATAAATTAAAAATATTTATATAAAAAAAAATGTAATTGTAATGCTTCTAAGCAAAGAACTACTACAAATAATATATAGGTTTTTACATTTCCAATAATAACTGGAAAATTATACTACAAATGTAAATTTATCAAAGTTATGAATTCATACAATGCAAAACATAACTGAATTGTTGACTTGCAATCATTCCTGCAATTCTGACAAAATCTCATATATGTCAGCCAGCAAAGCACAGCACTGATCCGATTCGGCAAATTAAGGTACAGAACCATCAACTGGCCTGAAACATTCTCACACTGCAGGCTTCATGGAAAGCACAACTGAAAATCTTACCACAAAACACTTCTGCTGCATATTCTTCATCACTTATATTTCACATGTACTAATGTATTCAATGCAAACGCCCTTTATCAGCATTATCAGAGACAGTAAATCAGATGTCAGAGTGTTAATCCAGCAGCAGAATCCCCTGTAGACAGTCAGAGCTCGCTGAAATCTGTCTGTATGTCAGGGTGATGGATGCGTGTGCACGCTAAACTCTCTTCATATTGCTTTTTGACGCTAGCTGTAATGTTGTATTGAGTCAGCCTCGAGAGAGGACAATGCCAGCCGAAGGCAGAGCGCGATACTCTTGATACAAAGAAATACCAACACAACACTTAGAATGCTAATGGAAGGGATGTTTGTATGAGTACGTCTGGGATCAGTCCTGCAGTTCTTCTTGTATTGAGTGAGGCTGGGATTGCACAACTGAAGTTACATGGGATTGGACTACAATCGGAGAGGATGAACATAAGATTTTAGCTTAGATAACGACGTTACTACACCGTTTGCTCCAATTAAGCCTGTTTCTCCATTGACAGCCATTCAAAAGTATAGCTGTAAGATTTGTGGTGGTAACATGAAATCACAAATATTTCATTTTCATGTTTTTAATAAAATTTTTGATTATATGATTGTTTCCTTTAGAACTTAATTTGAATTTTAAAACCAAGTCACTGTTTGCTAAAGTAGACTTTACAGAGTGCTTGACTCTTGCACTGTCAATACAAGATCTTGGATGGAAATAAATGTTATGATGTTATTTCCATCAAGAGGTGCATACATTTTTGGTCAAGATCTTGTATTGACAATGCAAGAGTCCAGCACTCTGTAAAGTCTCAGAGGTGGACAGTAACAAAGTACATTTACTTGAATACTTTACCTAAGTACACTTTTTGAGTATCTGTACTTTACTTGAGTGTTATTTTTTTCTGGAAACTTTTTACTTTAACTTCACTACATTTGAAAGACAAATATCGTACTTTTTACTCCACTACAATTCTGTCAAGGTCCTTGAGTAGAAAGTAGTAATGTCAGTCAGGGGATGATGTTTTGGCTGGAAATGAATGTCGGATTGACGTCAGAAACCGACTGATGTTGGTTTCTGACGTCAACCCGATTTTCGTTTTCAACCACAATATTACGTCTGTCCAACGTTGGAGATTAATGTCAATCTGGCGTTGGATTCTGACATCAACCTGATTTTCATTTTCAACGTTGGGTTTGGTCTTCAAAATGCGAATTTTGTCATTGTTTTGGTGCACACTAGCTTATAGATAACAGTAAGGCTAACATATTCATACTAAAAGCCCAAAAACTTTAAATAGGGCAATATTTGAGTGCCCTATTTGGGTGTCCGAAACCACTGTGGATGTTATTAAATGCACTTATTCAATCTCACATTCAATCCCACTACTGGAACTGTGTTCTAGAAATACATGTGATATTGATATGAGGGTAGGCAGGCATAGATTCAGAGCGGGCGGGTATAGATATATACATAGTTGTCGCCTTGGCTACGGTTTCGTTCCAATGAACTGCAGTAGCCAAGGCGACATCTATTTATATATCTATACCCGCCCGCGCCGTCAGATCATTTGGACGTGTGCTGTGTTCAAGAGATAACAACGATATAAATACTGTTCGTTTTCTCACACAAACCGCTCGTTTCGTGTCTTAGGCCATCAATGTGTACTTATGATGGGGAATTGTTTCATTTGGACGATGGGGAATTGTTTTAATTTGGACTCTGTGCTTGTGTTTTGAGACAGTGACCATCGACCTGCATTATATGACTGACAGACAAGAACGGTTTGACCTAAAAATATCAAAATTGGAACTACTGCGGAAAAAAAGACACCTACATCTTGGATGCCCTTGAGGTAAGCTAAAACATACCAAAATTTTATTTCAAAGTGAACTATCCCTTCAAGTACTTTTAAAAACAAGTAGCCTACTTCTGTACTTTTACTTAAGTAAAAATCGGTCTTTACAACTTTTACTTGTAACGGAGTCATATTTTACCAGTAGTATCTGTACTTTCACTCAAGTAAGGAAGTTGTGTACTTTGTCCACCTCTCCAGCACATCCCAAAGACGTTCAATCAATTTAAGCTCTGGACTCGGAGGTGCCGATTCATGTGTGAAAATGATTCTTCATGCTTCCTTTCAACTATTCTTTCACAATTTGAGCCTGATGAATCAAGTCTTCCTATATGGTTGTTTAAGAAATAAAAAGCTACACTCCATCAATTAGTGTTAGAAGAACTGTTCCCAAGCATATAACATGCTAGAAACATAATAATCACGCAATAATGATCCAATCAGACGTTTAAGCATTTGCCTATTATAATCCGGGAAGTATACAGTCTTTCTCTTGTGGGATAATGTTTAAAAAACATTGATGACTCATCCTGCACTCAAAGGCGTGTCCATATTTTTGTTCAATCAAATGCACTCTAGAATGAAAATGCCCTTCCCCCAATACCACTTGCCCCTACAAAGGAAATAGCAAATCCTGGTTCATGTTTCAAATTACGCTCATCGAGCCATTTTTATAAATGCATTTTATAAAGCCTGACATGTTAAATAATAGTCCAAAAATCAAATGTTTGGAAATGGACCATTTTATGGAACCTTTAGACACTACTATTGTATCAAATATGATAGGCTTATATAGGGTTAAGCTGTATCTACAGGATGGTGATAAAGCTTTTGGTTCATTTAATCACACCAAGCATTAGGAGAGACACAGTTTTAATATATAGGCAGAAAGTGGCTCAGCCAGTCTCTAAAAACAAACTTTATTAAAAACCAAGTATCAGAGGTACACCAGCAGTGCAGTTTTCTCATTTGATGTGAAATGATTCCCAGACTCAGCCCTTGTGTGCAGTAATGAGAATATTAGTTTTGATATTACATCTCTCAAATTTTGCTTTGTTCCATTCGCTCCCAGAGCGCAACATCATTCTATATTAACACTTTATTTGCATATAAAAGAGTGCAGGTCCTATTGTAGTTCTACAAAAAATAAAATGCCGTCACAGTAAAAACATCTCACTTAAAATAAACACAGGCTACTATAATGCACAAAGAACGTTTAGATTAACAAATCAATTCTGTCAGCAATATACAGGATTAGCAGAAAGAGAAATCACAAAAAAGGTCTTTAACATTTCAATTGTTTCTCCTAGACATAAACGCTATTAAATGGAGACTTCTATGAGTTTCCACATTTTGTGTCCAGAGAAAAACACCCCAGTAACCTCTGTAGGAGCCTTTTGACAAACGATTCTTGATAAAAAGTAACTGACCTTTGTCAAAAGATGTTTTTCTAACACATCAAAATATATCCCAGCCTTTTAATAAGCCCCCAAAAGTGTAACTGTGACTCTGAGGTAATATTAAAACATTGCTCTGTTTGTTTAAGAACCCCGGCCTCCCTGACATAGCAACAGTGGTTCAACCAATAGCGTGAGTTGGGGGGCGTGGCTGTCTGTTCATCTGACCAATGAGCGACCGGTGAGTGTTCTGGAAACCTGTTTGCAAAGAGTCATTATTTAAGTGAAGATAGCCAAGTGAATAAATCTATTAAGAAATATCAAACATTGTTTCACAGCTTCATAATTAAACAAGAGAGCATCCTCAGATGATTTTCTGGCAACTGAATGGAGTCTAAATGTGTTTGTAGTCTGTGTTCATTAGTGAAGCGTGGCTCTCAGATGGGAATGTCTTGTAGCTATTCTCCACGGAGCACAAGACGGCCGTTATTACCAAAATGCCCAGAGAGAGAACAACCGAGACGGAGAGAAAGAACTGCATGAGAGTGGTGGAAAACACACAGCAAACTCACTTTTGGGAATTGTTTGTCTTCGGCTGTCACTTTCTTTAATGTTCGAGAAGACAGTCTGAGAAAGTCAAGAGCACGTAACACATTTCAGAAACGCATTATCGCTTAGCTCCGTCAATGTGATCCACATTTTGAGGAGTGAATTATCACTTAGCCTAATGCCTTTATTTTAGAAAAAAAAAACCTGACACAGACACATTGACTCATGAGGCTCATGCAGGCGATATAGGTTCAAATCCTCTCTCTCACAAAAAATATTTCCAGCTAGTGATGTCTGGTTTGCGAACGAATCATTCTTTTGAACAGGTTCTTTTGGTGAACTGGTTCTAAAATCAGACTGAATTGTCTGAAACAGTCCATGGCTCGAGTCAGCAGTAAAGAAAAAACGTACTTTCGGATGTGCCTGACAGTCGCTCCGACTTGAAATGAGCCAATTTTCAGGAGTGCCAACTCATTCAGCACACCGGTTAGTCCAACAATACACCGAGCTAAGAACAGTCTTTCGGACCTAAAAGCCTAAATTAAATTATTTTAAGTCTCTTCAGAAAGTTTTGACTAAACTTCTTAATTCATCTGGATTCTTTTCACAATCTTTTCATGAACTTTTTGAAGCGTCAAAGTGGTAGTTGCGTAAACTGTCAATGGAGGGACGGAAATCTTTCAGATTTCATTAAAAATATTATCATTTGTGTTTTCGAAGATAAACAAAAGTCTTACGGTTTGGAACAACAAGAGGGTGAGTAAATGATGACAGAATTTAATTATTGAGTGAACTAACCCTTTAAAAATAGAAAACGTTATTGCGTGATTACGTAAATGAACTAAATCCGTTTTTTTAACCAGTTCATTAAAACGAACTGTCCGAAAGAACCTGTTCACCGGAAAATAATCTGACTTCCTATCAGTATTTCCAGCCTGTCGACTGTCCGGGACTATCCAATAACGTAGCAAAAATAAAACTGACATGTCAAGTACGGCCTCACAGGTTTCTCAGAGAATAACAAACCATATGCAACTTCTCCGACCAGTAGGCGAGAGTAAATTCACCTGACTATCAACGTGGTTGCTATGAAAAACAGCCGATGAGCTCTGACACATGGTAACAAGCACAAAGGCAGCAGTTTGGCGATTGAGTGCCCTTTCCAAACCCTTCCCACACAAACAGCCATGCTCTATACACATTTTGACAGCAACCAACAAGCACAACTCTTCAAGTCACACTGTAAATTACCTGAGAGACAGCTTCCAGCACATACGGTCATCCTTGGACATACATAAATAAAGACAAACATAAATCACATAAAACATGAAATCTACTGAAATAGTTGTAAATAATTGTTGAGTGCCAAAAAAAAAAAACATAGAGCTCAACTACTGTAAGCAAAGATGGATTTAAAGGGACAGTACACCCAAAAATTCAATCATTATTTACTCATACTCAAGTTAGAAAAACCTTTACAGAGCTCTTTCCACAAAAAGACCTAAAAAGTTGCCAAGTTAATAATTTCTTTTGCCAAAGAAATATTCCCAGGTAATGCACAATCCATATTAGCAAATAGCCAATAAACAATTTTTATTGGCATTGGTCAGTATTCGATATTTTAATGTACATGTTAATTTCACCTATAATTAAATGTATTACGTTTATATTACATCTAATGCTCACTTAAAGTTATGCTTTAACATAAGTAGTGCAAGATCTTTTCTTCTGTATTATGACGACAAATAAACAAAAAACTTCTAAATATCCTCGTAAACACAGTCAGTTATCTTTAAAGGTAGGATTTTTCCGAATTTTAGAAAAGAACCGCCCTCTCCACTTGCACATGCGCAACACTCTACCTGCTCCCGAGAGGGAACGCCTATTAAACGTGTGCGAGAGAGCATGCACGAGCCCAGTTCTCCTCGATTTGCTGTCGGCATCGCTCATACATGCTTACTTGCAAGCACGTACGACGGCCTTACGTAAACATATCACCAGAATGATTGACAATTAGGAGGACCAATAGTCTTGATGATCCACCCGGAAAAAGAAAATCCTCCACTATACCTTTAAGTGAACGTAAACAGCTGACAAAGAAAACGCATGTTACCGTATATTGGATCCGAGCATTCGCTCTTAAAGTGACAGCAGCCTAATATCCCTGCTGCTGTCTCTATAATAACATTAATCAAACAACAAAGAGAAAATTCACTCTCTGTTCTTGACTGAATATCTTTTGTAAATGTATTTGTACTGTATATTTTATTTATAAAGTGCAGTGTTATTTCACATTTGATTACAGTTTCTGTACCTGAATGGTAAAACACTGTTTATTTCAATCATATATTTGTTCAGTTTGTTCAATTTATTTGTGCGATAGCTATTATTTTTTTAAATGACTGTGTTTACTATTAGTTAGGCTAGTTGTTTTTGCTATGGTATGTTTTAACCATAGGCAAAAGTTCCTTGATTCCTTGAGCCTATTGATTTTTGTTCATGGTTTTTAGCTACAATGAAGTATTTTGCAAAAAGACTTAAACTAAATGTGAATGATATCCAAGTTGTTGTTTTTTTACCTTTTTGGAATCGAAATTAGTAATCGATAAGAATCGGATTCGATAAGCAGAATCGGATTCGGGCCATTAAAAATTAATTAAGTTAAAATACAAACGATATCCAACCACTTAATTTTTCATGAGCGGCATATGCCTCAAAACTACGCACTCTAATGATGACCTTGCTAAATCGACCATCAAGTGCATTTTTGTCTATTAAATTATCGTCCACAATTAATCGATAGTCGATTAATCGCTAGCATCCCTACTTTAAACCCATGAGATAAATTAGAAAGAAGCTCTTAAGTATCAAAAGCTCAAAGTCTGTAATCTGTAGAGATTCCTGTTCCTGGCAAGGCTGCAGAAAAATGAATCCAATATTGGCTTCTTTTTTGCCATCTCCTGGATGGCGAAAGGAATTATGGGAGTGAGTAAAATATGAGTGGATACTGGCAACAGGGTGCTAGATGAGCTGATTGTAACAAAGAATAAAACCCTAACGATTGTTTTGGCAGTGACTGAGAACGTAGCAAGTAGTACGTTATTGAAGTGGTAACACGCAATGAATTATGCAGAAAGAGCTGCTGAGATTGTTATAAGCATGAATGATTCAAATCTCTATCCTGTTCTCGCTCTAAACTGAGTCTTTGCAGTGACGGGATATTTAAAAAAATACGCTCCTAGATCACCGGTTTCAAAGCACTCACTAATAATGACACTTTTACACCTTGTTGTGATTCTTGCGACATGCAGCTGTTTGAACTGTGAAAGCTCGCCGTGGGCCATAAACCTTTAAGCTTTCACAAATCTTTAAGTATATGGCAGTATGTACAAAGTATGTGTTCAAAAACCTATCAAGCTGTCATCAATTGTCTACACAGACAGCATCCCACTGAAATAAAACTTCATAAGTGTCTGCTTTGAAATGCTCTATAGTGCTCACTGTTTCACATTAGCCAGTTGCTAAGATAACAGCCTCTTACTTCAATATTATAAATGTAAATAACACACAAACGTTGAGTGAAAGTCACTTTAAAATTTGACTTTCGTTAACTCAACAATAAGTAACTTCACCAGCTAATTAGCCTAATCTTTGACAACGATGCCATAGGAATATATAGAGCTCCCGCAAAAACGCGCTTGTTTCTCTGGCGCATAAGTGAAGGATACATGGAGTGCTGCCTAATGATTTGGCCAAAAATTTGTGGGCAGCATAATGTTGCTGCCAACCTTTTGGAACAGGGTCATTCCGTGTCAAATGAACCAAATTTCGGACACTTCCCAGGCTCAAATTTTGGATTTTGTTAATATTTTTTCTGTACAAAGACAAGCATAAATGGTGATGAAATGCCATGGATGTATATTTACTGAGTAATCCACTATTTGTTTTAACATTATTTGTTCTTTAGATATTCCTCCTTAAAAGATAAAAGTACCAGCTGTATGCAACGTGACTCACATTTGCTTTTTAACCCCTGAAAATTTGTACAATTTTCCAATTTACTCATGGAGCCGCATTAAGATCTCCATATCTCTGGGATTGAACCATCGAGGGCCTTTAAAATGAAGACACCAAAAGAAAAGTTTGCTAAGATACAGAATCTAAAAGGACATTAAGATATCTTTAATACTTCTTGAGTTACAGGCATGCAAACTTGAGGCAAAAAACTTGCATCTTTTGCCATTTTTAAACTGTCACCAATGGCATATAATGAAACAAAGATTGCTACAGTCAACAGGATTTACTAATAGATCTACCAATCTCTGTGTAAAAATAAAAATAATGATGCTGTCATCTTTCTAAAGTCATTTTTACACCCCGGTAAATTGGCTCCAAATCTCTTGACCCCCCTCTACAAAACAGCAAATCTGTGACATGTAATATTTGGCTTTCATCACTATTTATGTTTGTCTTTCTACAGAAAAAATATGAACAAAATCAAAAATTTGAGCCGGGGACCTCTGGTTGAGTTGACACGGAATGACCCAACAGCTTTTACATCCCATGATGCACTGGGTTTAGGAACAGAGCTTATGTGTGCACTGGAAGTCTCATTTAATTCCTACCAACGTCTCACAGATCTAGCAGCTGACTAGGCCTCTTCTAGCTTTATCTGTCAATCTTATCTCTTTCTCGGAGTGGCAGCGTGCCTGTTGACCAGGGCACAGTAGGCGCCCAGTCAGCATGTGACAAAAGCAAGAGACTCATTTGTATGCCGAATGCGCTCCAATCATAAATCCCGAGCCGAGAAGCACGGGAACGGGACGCGGCGATCCCAGACTACCAGCTTTTACCGCTAAAGAGTTTGACTGAGATCAGCTTTTGGTCTGATGATAAGTAAAGCGGTTGATGTTTCAATTATGCTAAATTCTTTAACAATCGGAAGAGATGTCACACGGTGCTGATGCATATGTGGGAGTCTGGAACAAAAAGTTACAAGAAAAGTGTTATGTGCTGGTGACATTAGCTTTCACTTTACTGATTAAATGTTCTGAACATTATGGCGTAATTATAAACCAATATGGTCTTGTCAAACTGTCTGTTCCCAGCTGTTCCCTGCAGATCCCACATGGTGGTTTTCATCACTAGCCGATCAGCCTCTCAATTCAGCACGGATGCAGAGATGACATTCAGAATTATGTGATTTCAAGTTTAAAAGGAGCGTTCATCCAAATAAGACAAGTCTCATGTTATCTGGTAGAATGTTTTTACTGTTTTTGTCCATACGGATGAAAGTTAATGGGATCCACTGACTTTCATTGTATGCACAAAAACACTTTTTCATTTTTCAAAACATCTTCTTTCCACGGAAGAATGTAAGTCGTACAGGTTTGGAACAACATGAGGGTGAGTAAATGATTACAGAATTTATGATTTTATTAGAATTTAAGAATATAAGAATTTAATAATTATGTCTTTAAGTTTTAATTTGTTACTCACATTACACTACTTGAATTAATTCAGAAGATTCGAGATATTGCACACATATCATATAAACTACATTTATGATCATTTTAAGGTGCTTTTCTGTCCTTTTTGAAGTTTGAACACTCCAGTCCCCATTTAATGTAATTTTAGGGACAAAAACTTCTCCTTTTGTGTTCCACAACAGAACTACAGATGAGAAAAAATAATGACAAAATGTTGATTTTTTTTGGCAAAATTCTCTTCACTTTATAGCCTCAATTCCTTTCATCAGCTTTGGTTTATGAGGAAAAGCCAGGTGTGGGAAGATGATCAACAGACACATTCTTGTTTGAAATGCCATTGCATTATGATACATTTACTGTAAATAGCAGATGGTTCATTAAGCTGAATTTGCAACCAAAAAGGGCTGAGAGGCCAAGATTACAGTGGACGCCTGTGTATAAAATGTGTATGCATGCATTTGTGTGTATGTGTGTGTGCCATCCCGGCTGGACTCCATCCATATTTCATGACTGATAAAGGTTTCGGTAGCAGTGTACACTTTCCAAGAGCAGCACTGTAATATGCAGCCATTTTCCAGTGCGATATGCTCCAGATGTGGCTTGTCACCAATGTGAATAAAGAAAATCCTTTCCCAATTTGCCATAATATCATTCTACAATTTAAGCACAGAGAAACACAGGCTTTGTTTATCGTCCATCCCTCCCTTGCCCCTTCCAACCACCTCTCTTCTTTGCTCTGACCTTCTCTCCTTCTAAGTGAAGAAATGACCAAATGTCACCATGTTGTTTATTTGAGTAAAGCTGTAGTGAACGAGATCACAGAAGACCTGAGGTCCATGTGAACTCTTACTACTGGATTCCTCACGCCGCTCAACTGACTTTGTCTCTAGCTATCAGCCAATGAGAGATGAGCAGATTCCAGACTGCCAAAAAATCATCCTTCAAACTGACAGCTGTTATCACAACAAACTTACAAAAAATAACAAATCAAAATAAAATCACTAAGGTTATCATTTAACTTGCCCTGAAGATTTGGTTGCACTTAATGCAAGCATTATTTCATGTAATTTAGTCCATAATTCATTTATCAATATGTAAACAGGGTGTGTGTGTGTGTACACATACAGAGAAAAGAAAGACAGATCACAGATGCATTTAAAAACTCTTTAGATAGACTAACAGACAGATGGGATAGATAGATAGATAGATAGATAGATAGATAGATAGATAGATAGATAGATAGATAGATAGATAGATAGATAGATAGATAGATACCTTAAAGGCAGATATATATATGTATACAATACCATATAGCCTAAATGTAAATCTGTAAACAAAATGTCAATACATAAACATTAAATTAATAAAATATTAACTAAAAGCAAATCGAATACGTTATTGGTTGCTGTTGATGCAATAACAGATAGGACTGATAATGATGAATATATATATATATATATATATTTTTTTTTTTTTTTTTTGCATCGTTTCGATTTTAGATGTAAAATCATATTCTCAGTAAATGAATTAGAGCGTCTGTGTGAAGAAAGACAAAAGATCAGCCTTTACTGCGGCTATTTCTTCTTATTGCTGCATATAAGAGCCATTCAAGATGACCATTCAAATTAATGAAGGAAAACAACATAAACAATTCCAGCCGAAAAATGAAAAAAAAAAATATTATAATAATTATATATACTACTAATAATAAAAACACTCGATATTCATTATTATGTCACTTGCCTTCAAGATTTTAAATGAGCGGAAAATGATGTGACATTTCATCTGGCATCAGATTGTGGATGTCACGGCTCATTATCGCACCTGCAGCGATTTAACTTGCGTTTTATTAACGATGCGGCAATATAATGTAAATATATTACTTACCAACGCCATATTTTTCATGTTCAGTCGGTATCCACATTTTTTCCCGCGTCAAGTGAAATAAATGTGCTATAAAACAGGGCAAATACGGCGGGTGCTATCCATATTGTTGTTACACAGGGTTGCACTGTATTGTTCTGAGGGCAGAGCCACAGCAGCATCCCACATACACCACACTTCTCAGCCCTGAAGAAAAACACCATTGCCTCATGGGAGATGTAGGAAATGAATGAGAAAGCTTGGATAGAAAACTACAATGCCCAAAAACCCGCACACCAAGCTGTGGTTTAACTCTGATTGGTCAATGAGACATCTACCAGGTCACGTGACTTAAAAAAAAAATGGCAGCTCATATGCACAACACTAATTTGACAGGTTGGTTAACCAAATTAAACATATTGGCAGATATGTTGGCATTATATTGCTTTGTTTGAGCTTATTTGAATGTTTACATTTTTAAAAAGCTCTATTTTGATATTCCTAAACATGCCCGCCAGCTACCTTTTGCAAATGTTAGTTATAACAAGTCTGCATATAAATTATTATTACCGTAATGTAAGTTTGTCGTCTGTTTTTCATGGCACATGTGAATGATGACGTTGTTTTTTGTTTAGTTTTTTAAAAAGGACACCGGATAATAACTAGTCATTTTGTAATACTCATCTGGATTGGTGGTTTTACTCGTCAAAGCTAGTTTATATATGTCTTCCAGCCCTGTAAATCTGGTCTTCTAGATGGAAAGTAGCCACAAACGCTTTACAATCAGCAACAGACCAGTCTGACCGGTTAGGCAGTCCAGCTCAAACCAGTAGACCATCTTAGACTAGATCAAGCTGTTTTCCCCCAGCAGGGAGTGGGTGGTTGAGTTGTTATGGATGAACTATCTTTCTAATAGATGACAGACAGTGACCCTCACTTCGAATAGGCAAAACAACTCATTAAGTGCACTTAGGAGCACAAATGTATCAGGTTTTTAGAGAATAACCTGCTGTTTACATGAGTCAGACCTTCATTTTGTGTGAATCAGCTGCTTGTTTGTGTGATGATGTTGCATGCGGGGTCCTGATGTACGAGACAAGGGTTTCTCGAATTAATTCATAGGCTTCAGTTGTTTATAAAACACAAATGTATTTGTGCATCATATTTAATGAATGTATTAAGATGCGTTAAGTGTTTTCTCTCATTTCTAGGTGAGCAGGATTGCATACTAGAGCCACTTTGTTTCCCTGAGCAGCTGTGTGGTAGCGCTTGTCTCGCCGCCTCCAGCGATGGCCATCCGGTGACCTGCGTGCTCTGTTCCGACTCTTTTCCCTCTCCTGAAAAAGACCAACTTCTTAAGCACATGGTGTTGGATCACAAACTGGTTATTGCTGATGTCAAACTCATCGCAGACTTTCCACGGTGAGACTTTACGTGATTTGTAACCTACATGTCTCTAAAGAGATATTAGACCGGTACAATACAAATAACACAAAATAATGAAACCTTTTTTATTGATTTGTTGCAGGTATATGTTGTACTGGAAGAAACGGTTCACAGAACAACCCATCACAGACTTCTGCAGTGTTATCAAGACCAATTCTGAAGGTCCTGAAGGTAAGAAACATTTGGAGGGGGTGTTTGGCCCGAGGTCATGGTGCAAAGGACCCTTGGTTGATTTTACTCCGAACCATCCCTTTAAGTACTAAAATTACTAAAACTAAAAGTGAAATAAAAATGAATTTGGACTAAAAAGAAAAAATTAAACTAAGTGCATAACAAAATCACATATTTAAAATATTAATAAGTACTATAACAGTACATAAATAATTCTAAAATAACACTGGTCTGAGAAATACCCCTTTAAATTGTATGATTTAAATGTGATGCCTAAAGTCTTGTGTCCTTTTTACACTGGACTCTAATAACCAAAAAGCTGCTTTGTGTCATTTTAGAACAACAAGAGCTCTACTTCCTGTTATGTGATGCGCTGCCAGAGGACAGAATCCTTAGAGAGCAGCTACAACAGAGACGACTGGTGAGTGTCTGTAAAAAGACAAGGACCTGCGGTCAGGAGTGCTGCTGGGATCAGCTCTAACCCTATGTGACATTAGCTTATGAATATTCAAAACTGATCCTACAGCAGCACAGATTCCAGTCGGACTAATATGCAGAAACCCTAGAATATGAGTGACACCATCATATGATTAGTCTTTGTGTATTTTCTCTTTTCAGACATTTTCATTTGCATTTAAATTTTACATTAAAAAGGTTATTTTATTTATTTATTTTATTGAAATAATTTTATGGTAAAAATGTTATTGAAAAATGCTGATGTACTGATAGTAGTGTATATAATAGTAGTGTATAACGGGCGTAGGATATTTATTAATATAAATCTGAATGTGTTCATCTGAAAGAAGAAAGTCATATAAGTAATTGAGTAAATTAAATTATGAAATAATAAAACATTTTGGGTGAACTAACCCTTTAAAGTTCCCCTTTGGTAAAAAAATCAAGCTTTTAATGTTGTTTATATGTCTATGTGCTGTTTTAAATGTGCTTTAAGATGAACCATGTGCAAATTCATAAGTGAACACCATTGCTGAGTATTTTCCATAGACTGTAAAAAGATATTTCTCCTTAAAACTGCAGTGAACCAAAGACAGTCTCAAAAACGCGGTTTGAAATCGCTGGTGTTTCCGACGTCACAAACTACCTTGTAACCAATCATGTCAACGTGTGATCATCATCAACATCAATGAATCTCTGAGCTGGTGTGAGTGAGTGGAGGCGGGGCTAATTTGCATATTCATAGAACCGCGTATACTAAATGAGGCAAGGGTGTAGAGTTACATTCAAGCTATTTTAAGGCATGAAGAATTATAAAAAAAGTTAAGGCAAAAACGTGCAATTTTGGTGATCAAAGATGAGTTTTAAGGGATAAAATTATTGACTACAGGGGGACTTTAATATTTTTTTCTACCCACAAATCCTATTACTTAAAGGGATACTCTACTTTTTTTGGAAATAGGCTCATTTTACAACTCCCCCAGAGTTAAACAGTTGAGTTTTACCGTTTTCGAATCCATTCAGCCGATCTCCGGGTCTGGGGGTCCCACTTTTAGCATAGCTTAGCATAATGAATTGAACCGGACAAGACCATTAGCATCTCTCTCAAAAAAATTAACAAAGAGTTTCGATATTTTTCCTATTTAAAACTTGACTCTTCTGTAGTTACATCGTGTACTAAGACCGACGGAAAATGAAAAGTTGCGATTTTCTAGGCTGATATGGCTAGGAACTATACTCTCATTCCTGCGTAATAATCAAGAAACTTTGCTGCCGTACCATGGGTGAAGCAGGCGTAATGATATGACGCAGCGCATGCCGCCTGATAATAGGCTACTGAGCTGGGGACTATTATCAGGTGCTGCGTCATATCATTACGCCTGCTGCACTCATGGTACGGCAGCAAAGTTTCTTGATTATTACGCAGGAATGAGAGTATAGTTCCTAGCCATATCAGCCTAGAAAATCGCAACTTTTCATTTTCCGTCGGTCTTAGTACACGATGTAACTACAGAAGAGTCAAGTTTTAAATAGGAAAAATATCGAAACTCTTTGTTAATTTTTTTGAGAGAGATGCTAATGGTCTTGTCCGGTTCAATTCATTATGCTAAGCTATGCTAAAAGTGGGACCCCCAGACCCGGAGATCGGCTGAATGGATTCGAAAACGGTAAAACTCAACTGTTTAACTCTGGGGGAGTTGTAAAATGAGCCTATTTCCCAAAAAAGTAGAGTATCCCTTTAAGACAGGAAATGTAATTTAATAGCTTGAAAATGTTATTGCATTTTGTTAAAACATTATTGAAACAAAGTTATTGTTGTTTTAAAAGCTTATGAATAATGCGAACTGATATATCACTTGGAAATTGATCATGTATAAAGCATCCATTCTGATGTCTTGTTGCAACGATTCAAAACCACAATATTACTGTATAACAAAAGTAATGCAGCAGAAATCCAGTGGTTATGTACTGTACCTGAACGTACCTGACAGTGTTCAGTGAAAATCCCCACTCCCCCCCCATACAGATTGTTTTTGCAGAGATATTATGAGTCAACATACTCATCATACACACATTTCATCTCTGGCAAAAAATATCTGCGATTGTGGTTGCTAGGCAACCTCTGCAGTCGCTCTGCAGTGTGGCGACCAGCTGTTTAACAGTGCAGCTGTGACCTTTCTCAATCATTCGGTGACACGCTGCACGTCGATAATTCTCGAGCCGAGAAGATTAGCACTGTTTATCAAACACCAATCACTTGCAGATTGCGTCTGCGATAATTATCGATGATTATGGCAGTCGAACAGCGGGTTTTCAGAAACCCAGAATGATAAAAACACACCACACTGAGATTCATACCAATTATGAATTTTCTTTATAGGCTCACTATTATGTAACCAAATTCTAATGCTTCTAATGCTGGATAAGTCTGTGATGAAGTTTGATATGTTTTGATAGGAGAAAGTTCTGGAGCAGCAGCAAAAAGAGCGGGACGATACAACGTTTCGTCGCACATGTATGTTCTGCAGTGAGGAGTTTGCTGGAAACAGGTGACTATTGCTTGTGAATAGACCTTATTCAGAGCAGCGCCATGACAGGTATGAAAGCGAGGCTGTGAGGGATAGACTTGCTGTGTTTTTAGTGGCATCCGCTGTAAAAACCTGTATAAAGCTCCTAAATCACTTATTATTTTCCAAACTCCAAAGCTCGAGTTTTTTGTCTACTGAAGTTCCTTAGAAAGATATTTTTGCAGTGTTTCATTAGCAGTACAATTTAAAAGCATTGTGTCTGGGAATGTCTGTCTCTCACAGCCTCGCTTTCATTTCCATTAAAAATCAAAGATGGCGCTGCTGTGAATAAGGTCTCTGGGTCAGACACACACACACACACACACACACATACACATTCTGCTGATCTTAAATTATGTAACCTACCACTGTCGGTTGCATTTAAAACTCATTTCTGATTCATTCCTTATTCTTGGATCTATACATTTAATTTCTAATCATAATTGAAGTGAAATTATTGACATTTGAGTTTTGTCCTCTTGGACATGACCTTACAACAGATTCAATCTCTGATTTATTTAATAATTATTATTTATAAATAGCAATTATTTATTGAAATAAAATATTCTTAAATTGTGTGTATGTGTATATATATATATATATATATATATATATATATATATTAATTATATTTTTATTTTAAATTGTGTGTATGTATATATATATATATATATATATATATATATATATATATATATATATATATATATATATAATTGTATGTACATATACATTTTAAATAAAAAAATAAATATTTAAATTCTTTTATTTTAAATCGTATACGTATATTTAATTTATATACTATAATACATTTGGCATGAAACATCTGCAAGGCCATGCAACTCAATTTGCATAGGAAAATCTAAATCTAATCATACCAAGATGAAGACTTTGCACATGAATATTAATCAGCTAATTTAACTAAACGGCCTAGACAGATTACCTTGCGGAGTCAGAGTGAGCTAAGCAAAATTCATGAATGCAGTTTCGTTCTTCGTTCCACCACTCTGACGCTCATCTTAGGATGAGTTTTTTGCAACTCACAGCATCAAACAGCACTGCATATTAAATTAAAGTGCTGTATTTGTACCCTGTTCTGTCACTGCAGGTCTTCACTGCTGAACCACATGGCTAAAGAACACTCATTCAGCATCGGCCTGCCTGACAACATCGTCTACTGCACAGAGTTCCTCCACACTCTGGAGTTAAAACTGGAGAAGTCAGTGTTTTAAGATTTTAGCCTATATATATATCATACTATTATTATCACAAATTAAAAAAAATTAAATTGAGATGGAGAAGGTATGAACGCCCTCTTTTGGTGCTTGCTGTCATTGCATTAATCCCAAGTCACCAAGTTGGGTTAGTTTTTGGGTCAGTGACATATAAATAGAGAGAAGATGCAAAAATGAAACATTTTAAAGGCATAATGCAAGTTATTTTACACAGTGTATGTATATGTATCTTTTTAAATATATATTTCTATATATTGTATATTTAAAAATTTTTAGTTTTCCAATGACTGAATATCTCCTGTTGTTCATTTTATTTATTAATTCTTAGTATTTTTCAAGCAAGTTAGTTTGGTCCGTTGTCCCATATAACATTTAGGCACTTTCAAGCATAATGTTTTCGATAACTAAAACCATTTACTTAAATATTGTATCATTTTAGTTCACAAACTAAATAATTGTATGTTTTAAATTGGCTTAGGAAATCAAAATAAGCACTGACCCTTATATTGTAAAATTGTAAAAGATAAAAAGATTGTGAAATTAGACATTCATATTAACATTATTTTACATAGCATGCAGTGTCTGTACTGTGAGAAGACATTCAGAGACAAAACCACCTTGAAAGATCACATGAGGAAAAAGCAGCATCGACGAATTAACGCTAAAAATAACGACTACGACCGCTTCTACATCATCAATTACCTGGTATGTCCGTGTATTGGTTTGTATTATGTTTCTCACCTGAACTAATAAATCCTCAGTATGAAATCTATTTTGTCCTGTTTACACTATTGCAGGAGTTGGGGAAGACATGGGAGGAGGTGCAGTCTGAAGATGACAGGGAGATGTTTGAAGATGAAGATGAGTAAGACCTTCATCTTTTTACTTGATCTTCAGAGGTCACATTTTCAGTTTTATTCTCACTCCTGATATTCTGCAATCTCCGCAGCGATTGGTCGGACTGGCAGGCCCATCCCGTGTGTGCCGTGTGTCTGTTTTGTGAGCAGCAAGCGGAGACGATGGAGAAAATGTACACACACATGGAGGTAAACGATACCATTTATATATATGAGTGCTTCTAAAAAGTATTACACATGTATATTTTATTCATTTTTACATTTTTTTTTCCAGGAGACTCATGAATTTGACCTGCACAAATTAAAAACAGACTTAAGTGAGTATAATCGCATGAACGGAGATGTAGGCCTGTTTTTGAGAAGAACCCATGAGCACACAGAAGGTCTTTAATGTCATTTGCGTCGTTTGTCCAGACCTAAAGTTTTATCAGCAAGTCAAACTAGTGAATTACATCCGTCGTGAGCTTCACCAGTGCCGCTGCTACTGCTGTCAGGAGAAGTTTGAGAGCAAAGAGGAACTGGTGCAACACCTTGTTAACAAAGGTCATGTGATGCAGCTGCCTGAGGTCTCACACTGGGACCAACCGCAGTAAGTATCTCTTCTTCACATGACCATTTCTTTGGTATTTTATATTATTTGTTTTTATTATTGAGTAATATAAAATATTCAAAATATTTATATAATTTCTTTTAGATTATATTTTTATTATATTAGTCAATAAAGACTGTGGAATTGAAATGAATTATATATGTAATTTAAAAACTAGCCTAAATTGTTTTATATTTTAAATTGGCTTAGAACATCAGAATGTATGGAAGCTTGTTTCCGCCAATGAATAATAAATAAATAATAATAATTGTGACTGTTATCTCACAATTCAGACTTTTTTTCTCACAATTGCGATATATCAAGTCAGAATTGTGACTTTTTTTCTCACAATTGCGAGATATTAAGTCAGAATTGTGAGAAATAAAGTCGCAATTGCGAGATATGAAGTCAGAATTGCGTGTTATAAAGTCGCAATTCTGGGAAATAAAGTCGCAATTGCGAGATATAAAGTCGCAATTGCGTGATATAAAGGCGCAATTCTGAGAAATAAAGTCGTAATTGCGAGATATAAAGTCGCAATTCTGAGAAATAAAGTCGCAATTGCGTGATATAAAGTCGCAATTCTGAGAAATAAAGTCGCAATTGGGAGATATAAAGTCAGAATTGCACGATATAAAGTCGCAATTGCGTTTTATAAAGTCAGAATTGCGTGATATAAAGTCGCAATTGCGAGAAAAAAAGTCAGAATTCTGACTTTATGACACAATTCTGACTTTATAACACGCAATTCTGACTTTATTTCCCGCAATTCTGACTTTATATCTCGCAATTCTGACTTTATGACACGCAATTCTGACTTTATTTCACGCAATTCTGACTTTATATCTCGCAATTCTGACTTTATTTCACGTAATTGCGACTTTATTTCACGCAATTCTGACTTTATATCTCGCAATTCTGAGATAAAAAGTCGCAATTATCTTTTAAAATGTTTTATTTTGTGGCGGAAACAAGCTTCCATAAGAATGAGCACCTTCTCTTATACTTTAAAAGTAAAAAAAAAAAAAAAAAAAATTATTTATAATAAGTCCTCTACTATGCTTTTTTATATTTTCAGCTTTCTTTAGTGTGTAATGTTGCTGTTTGAGCATGAAAAAGATCCACAGGGTTACAAAACATAAAGTCACTCCAAAGGAGCGCACTGCTTCTGAACTTCCTGAAACGCCTCCATTGTAATCTTGAGTTTTCTTCTGGGAATGAACATGTGACAATATTACTCATTTAAATAATACGCAAAATAGGCGAGGCCTGGTTGAGTTGTGTTAGTAGTGTGTTGAAACTTGCAGTTATGGTAAGGGGCGCTACATTTACCAAACACGCTTTAAGCAGTTGACCAATCACAACACACTGATCCAGCCGACCAATCAGAGCACATTGAGCTTTTCAGAAGGAGAGGCTTCATAGAGACAGGAACTTAACCGAACATTACTGACAGACTGAGAACAGAGGTGCTGCAACAATGTAAAATATATGAAAAACGTTTTGTTTTGTTTTACATTCAAGCATAAAAAACTATTCTAGTAGACCCCAAAAACAAAATCAAGACTTTGTAAAAGGGCATAATATGGTCTCTTTAAAATATGTGCTGTTTTTCCAGATACTACTTCCCTACGTACGAGAACGACGCACTTCTTACAGCTCTGTCAGACAGCGAGAGCGAATCTGAGGGTCCAAATCACACCTCTGAAGTTCCTGTGATTGCTGAAGACATTTCAAACCTGAAGGTCTTAAAACAGAATAGTGTGCTTGGTAAACTTCTCAAAGACAGGGGCGGCTCCAGCTGAAGAGGAGAGAATCGTGTTCAAATGATGTTCTGATTGTTTTCAATGTAAAAATGAATGTTTAATGGTGTGATTATTCAGTTCTATTCATATGGGTTCATTGTTCAATGCTCACATCGTGAAAATGAAGTCAAATAAACTATTTATTTAAATATGCCATCAGTGGATCATTGGAAACCCGAATCAAAAGAATTTGAAAATATCTTGATTGAAAAACATTTAGCATTGCCTTTTTGTTTGGGAATTTTGGCTCATGGCTGGATAGTGCAGTCAAGTAGTATTGGTACTATAAATATTAACGTGTTTTAAAGATATTGCCAGAATAATCAACACACAACACCTTCCCACATTAAGCAAACTGTAATCTCCATACACAGGTCCATTAACACTAATGATGCTAAATTGTTATTAAGAATAGTCAGCAGATATTCAAAAACATTATTAAATCATATTATAGAGCATTAATTTACAATATCAGTATACAAAATATCAGAGTATAGTTTAATATACTTTCAAACACACTGTAAACAACTTGAACCCGTTGCGAAATCTGCGTGAGGAAATCTTTCGCCCTCGCGTGAAATTCACGATTGCATATTCGCCAAACAATAGTAAATTTGACAGCACCTTTAGTGAATCTGCATTTTATATATATTTTTTAATATATATGTCGGAAGAATAAAAACAGTTCCATAATTGGTTGCAGTAAAAGAGCAACTCTTTTATTCATATCAAACTCATTCTCATGTCTGATTTCATACACGCAAACAATCATTGAAATCATCCCAGCATCTCATTCATTCTTTGCTGAAGTCATTCGCAGGTTTCTTTTTAAAAAACACAACGCTTTAGACCTTTTCATGGGTCTTAAATCAATAAATATTGCATATTTCACTCTTTTTGGTGAGGACTAATCTTACACAAGGCACTTCAGAACGTTACCTGTCTTGTCGTAATAGAACTGCTATAAATGCTAGCAACACACAATATTAGTTAAATGAGACCAACCAAAGTATACAAAATATAAATGTTTCAATTTATAAAGGGCAGTAGAAAATCTTGTTTTGTATAAACAAATACATCAATACAAATACACTTCTCCAATAGACAGATCTGAATGTGTGGGTTATAGTGTTAAACGCACACTACGTCCCTTGTAGACGCCAAATATAAGGCTGTGCTTTGTCTAGTGCAGTTAAGAAGAGGCACTCTTCGATAGGTTCTCGTTCTGACGCTTTACAAACGCTGCATTCAACTCTTCAGTGCTGATACATCCAGAATTTGGAAGTTTTAAAGCTAATAGTCTTGAAAACAAGTTATGAGAAGTGATAAAATGGCAGTGGGAGTTAAACAAATTCAGTAAGCTTAAAGCTGTAACAGCCGAAATGGTTAGAGGGTGCAATGCTGTTCAGCCAATCAGTAACGTATTGCATATAAGAATATGTGGATCTCATAAAGAGCATCTCTAGGTCAGACTTAACCCCATTATCAAAAGGAACTTATAATTTTGCATAAAGAAATTAAAACCTATTTTAGGATCATTCTTTTTTTTTTTTTTTTTTTTCATGGAAATTAAGGATAGAAATCCTCATTTGTTTTATTTTGTAATAATTCTAATTGCATTTTTTCCTGTAAAAATCTTAGTATATGTTGAATAATTGTAAATAATATAATTTAAACTGTTTTAAATAAAAATTTGCATTATATAAAAACAATTGCATTATGGCAGTGACATTTTTCATTTATCATTTTCATGTAATCATATGATTTTTTTTTTACTGTAATAAACAATTTTGTGTAGATTGGATATTTTATATAATATAAACATTTTTTAATTATAATTTTTTTAAATCAAATACATTTTTCAAATTACAATAATATATTTTTTTCAGTTCGGTAATGACCTAAAAGTATTATTTCAATGACAATTCGTTCAAAAGTAGCCTATTTCTTTATGCAAAATATAATAACTTATGTCTGTTTACCTTTGATAATGAGATGATCTATGACCCAGACATGATTAGTTTCACCCTTGCAGACTGATGAATTTGTTCAGAAACCGAAATGACATTCTTGTAAATTACGTTGGCCAATTTTTTGCTATTCTTACCCTCACAAACACACACG